>NC_081414.1:164750351-165071851 GCF_030272615.1 Cryptomeria japonica
AGGAGATCCCTGGTATAGGATAGAAAGACTTTGGATATGACATACCGGTAGGAAAACAATTACAGGAAGCTTTCATCGACATGGGTACTGCTAAGGACAACAATATAATTGAATATTTCAAAGCTTTTCAAGCCAAAATGAAAACTAGAGAAAGACTACCACAGAGTGTAGCGGATAAATATGATAAAGAAATTTGTTTTGTAATCAAGAAGGATGAAACATGGATGGAAGCTGTACTACCTAGGACTGTATGGGTAACAAAAATGGGTTATGTGGTACATCCTCAACATAATTGAGACTTATGCAAAAGCCCTATTAGATGCACCTAGAGAACCAATAGAAGAAGTTTTTGGTAGTGCTAAAACAATTGAAAGCAATGTGAAAACAATGAAGAAAAGGAAGACAAGAGAAAAATACATAAGAGATGCATCAAAGAAGGTAAAGGAAATCAAAGAAAATGTTATGAACATTACTGGTATATCGGCTAGTGAGCTGGAAGGACTACAACCAGAGGCACACATTTCACCGGTTGGCACATCCTCTAACAGTGAGATACCAGTTGAATTCAAAAGAGTTGAAAGGAAGAGAAAACCTTCATCAGTACCCTCTCCTCCACCCAAGAGAACAAGGAGTCTAAGTAAGAAACAACAGGCAGTAAGGCAACCAGCTAGGAAACTGACTCCCAAGAAGAAACAAAAACCGGTCATACCCTCATTAGATAATTTGCTAAATTAAATGACTGATGATGGTAATTTGGATAATGTGAGAAAATTGTATAACACATTCAAGGATTCAGAAAAGGAAAGCATTGAAAACAGTATAATCTTACATCTGGATATATATAAGAAATTTTTAATTGAAGTTATGGATGACTTGCCTAATGAACTATATAGAAGGTTAGATGCAAAGAGGATTGCCATGATGGAATTAGACAAGAAACTAAAGGTTGAAAAACTTCTAACTGTACATCCGGTTAACTCAAAAGAAGAGATTGATGACCTGATTTGTGAAGCTAATAGATCCATTTTTGCTAGTGGTCACCGAAAAGTGAGTTTGATGGCAGGTAGAGTAAATGAGATTGTAGAGGAGACTGCTGATAAGTAGGATATCTTTTTTGTGGAAAAATAAAAACAAGAGGAATTGAACCGACCAAAGAAAACATTCAAAGTTTATCAGGAGGATAAAGAAAAAGGGAAAGGTAAGGTTGGTGGAATATCGAACATCAAGATAATTGATAACTTGCCACCACCTTTGGATACTGCACCGGTACATACTAATGATCCACCGGTTACTGAAAGTGAAGATGTCACACATGATAACACTAATCATGAGTCTAAAATACTATTCACCATGAATGTAGACACTCAAGAAGTGAACATTGCTATGGATAAGGACAATACAGAGGTTAAGGATGATATTGCTGATAGTGGAAACATTGCTGAGCAACTGACAAAGACTGTTGAGGTTGAGATACAAACAGAGAAAACATAGAAAACATTACAAAATGAGAAACCATTGGATACTAGAATGAATACTGATGGTATAGATGCTAACACTGAGAAACCTACTAAAACTGAGATACCGACAGTTGAGCACACAGAGAAACTGACAGAGAAACCTATAGAGGCACATGTACATATTGAGGTAGTGAAACCGGTAATCACTTAGAAACCCAAACCTTTACTGGTTGAAATGCAAACTCAGACTAATCCACCAGAGGATAATACAATCAAAATGATTACAAATGTTGGAAACACATAAGTAATTAAGGTAGTTGGTCAGACATTTGGTACTTCATCAAGTGAATTCAGGCCTACTAATGTGACAGAGGTACTCCTGGACTCTATCAAGAAGATAACTGACTGTAATGCATTGTCTTACAAAGAAATTGTGACACAATACCAATACTTAAGTTGATTACACCAAAATGTAATATAGATCATGTAAAGGATTCTTTAGGTAAATTGGACACATTTTCCAAATTCATTACTCACAATGTAATAACGATTGATAAGGTTAATGAGGACACATTCAAAGAGAAAGTTGAAAAGGAAAAGGAAAAATTCTTTGAGGATACAATAAAGAAGTTCATAGAACACATAAATACACTATTACCAGCATTGAATACTACAATTTTGGAATATAAAGAGCTGTACAAAGAAACACGCAAGCCACATCTTTTGACAAAGGACATAGAAAAAGAAATGAGCAGACTACAGAGGAAAATAGATGACATAGTTGATAACATAATTGGTTCATCTGAACCTATATCATTTATTGAGCAGGAAATAACAGGTTTTGAGGAGAAACTGGAGAAATTTGAGAAAGAGAAGGTAAGGATTAAGGCTAATGCTAGAGAACTTAAGTATAAACTTGGTCCTAAGTTGGACAATCTTATCTCTCTAAGAAATGAGATCTCTAAGGCATTACTTCAAGGAGAAAGATCACTGGAAGAGCATATGCATCATCTCATCGACACAATCCAACAGACTGAGGCAACCCTGAATGACATCAACAGATTCATGTAGGGTTTAAACTTGGTTTTGGCAAATATATTTCAGATTGTAACCAACCGGTTACAAACTTTGAGGTGAATTTTTTGCACTCGTTTGACAATTTTTGACAACCTTTGTCATTGATGTCAAAGGGGGAGTAGTGGACAGATAAAAATGATTAATCAGAGGAGATCATCTGCTCAGGGGGAGCATATCTTTTTGGTAACTTTTTGGACTTCACTTTTTGGAAACAGTTTTTGGATTTTTCTCATGAGTGTTGCCATCAATGCCAAAGGGGGAGATTGTTGGCATTCTACACTCTTATGAGAATAATTGGTGTTGTCATTGATGGCAACCATCTGGCAACCTTCTGACACTCATCTGGTAAAGCCACCGATAGGCACAGCCATCGGTATAGACAGCTACATACACCGACAGACACTTCACCGACAGTGGCAACAATGCATACCGACACCCCAGCCGACAGGGAATAAACTTTTGCTTATTTTATTTAATTGTAATTATCTTTTGTAAAGCCAACAAGGCATATTGTAAAAGGTTCATATATATGTATGAGATCTTATAGATCATTTTGTGTAGAAGAGTAGTAAGGTATATGCATGGAGAGAATATATAGATGATATTTTGTAAAAGGAGATATAGTTGACAACAAAGGTTTTGGTTATAGAATGAGCTTGAACCGATACTGAACCTGGCATTGTTGATGCTGATTTGAAGTAGTACATTGTATTGGATTTCATAATCCACTTTTGTAGTCAGTGTGACTCTTATTGAGCAGTGAGCTCTAGGCAGTTGGCCTTCCTGCATGTGCAGGCCCCTCATCTTAAGTAATATTTATTCATTGGCCAGTGAGTGAATATTGTGGGTCACAAATCCCACCAAGCTTTTTTCCACACCAGGTTTCCTCGTTAAACATCTTATGTTATGGTGTGCTTTCTATGCTGTCTTTATTGTTCCTGTTTACTGCATTAATTTTTATTTACCGATACACTGTTTTGGGATGCAAAGTTCTTAATAAGTAAAAATATTATGCTAATTGGTTAGATACTGATTCACCCCCCCTCTCAGTATCTTTGGGACTATCATTAATCCTAACAGTGCATTGTGTCATGAGTACAAATAATCACCCATGGACATTGTACACTAGGGATTATTCATGTTTTTGTCTCGATTGAATTTTGGAAAACTTTGTTGATTGCAAGAACCAAGAGCTTGGATATGTTAGTGAATGGAAATTGGCGCCACTAGATGTTTCTGACACATACGAGGATTCAAATGAGGATGAAATATTTGAAGACATTCCTTTGATTTCTGGAGATTATGACCATATTTCAGGATTGATTAAAAAAGGTATATGACGTACACATGTATTTAAATTATATATATATTTATTTCCTTTAAAAATGTTGCATACTTGTAAATAAATTGTATAATTTTTAAATTGAGTAGATATTTTTGAAGTCATAGCAGAAGATGGAAATATAAAAGGTGTTAGTTATTATTTATTGCGTTGCACAGAAGAGAGAAATAAGTTAACAAAATCTGAAATAAGCGATGGAATGTACTTTCCCGCAAGTTTGAACTGATTTGAATGTTTAAATTATTTTAAATAAATTTATTTTAAACATGCACACATCTGCACATTTTTATGTAATTGGACAACAATCCAAACGAATGATCTGTCAATGATAGCATCCACCATGCCTGATTATAGTCCCGGTTAAGCTCAATACTAGAGGCCTTTGACCTCTTACATAAACCCAATTTGATCACCTATGATTGACCAAATCTCCTTCCTGAATGATATTACATTATTCGCACATTACATTCCATTGCCATTACTTTTGCCATGATCTACAATGAGATCTTACATCAATTTATACAAACCCTAAGGCCTAAACCAATTAGGTCGGTCACCTAAAAGATATTATAATAAGATCATTACTTACATCCACTTTACAATGATATACCATGTCGGCTTTAAACCAAAACAACATAACCAATCCATAAATCATACCAGTAACGTGTAGAGAACATGTTACATGATACCGGTCCATAACTTAGATAGATACCGGATCTAATTTGGGTCCACCATGCCAAAGCGATATCTCCAATCAGTTGAGGCACGAACAAATATCACCTTTTGCATCCTGAATTCTATCTAGAAGCCGCACAACACCACTTATGCATCCTATCAAAGATTCTCTGTAAAAGCTCTGTCGATAAAACTTTAAACCCTTATCGGTATAGGCTTACTAGAATGTATGATAGCATTCGATCATCAATTCAATACCAACTGACCAAAACATACTCCAGAAACATGAAACACATCAAACCAAACATATTCCATTGATCCAAACATGTCGGTAGTATCCAACTGATAATCTCTTCTGTCGGTAACACTGGTTCTTCTACTGGTAAGCAAAATTTGTCTGCCGGTAACAAATCATAACAACTAGTGTTGACATAAATGACAAAACATCAATGCAACACATAATCAATTCCTTCATATTGCCAACAGTATGAACTATTTAGTAAACCAAAGTTCATGTGTTTCAACCCATGAATTGAATTAATACTTGATAAATTAGAACTTAACTTGTTTTTGATTAATGAAAAAGCAGGTTTTGAAGGGACCTCGAAACCCTTTACAAGCTTAAAACAACAAAGCTACGAGAAATAGAGAGAAGCAGGACAAAAGGAAAAAAACCAGCATAAAACTGAGAAAAGCCAACAAAAGTCCTTGAAAGCGAGCAGGCCATCCAGGAATCAGATTTTATCCAAGGCTTTAGCCAGGGTGCTGCTTATTTCTTGTAGCTCTTTGATGTTGTCTTTGAGGTTGGGAGGGTCCTTGGCCGCACTAGCCACAACTTTCTTGGTAGTGGCCCTGGTTCTCTTAGCTGTTCCGCCTGCCGGGGTAGCATCACCAGCACTTCTAGTCTGGTTGGTCTCCTCCTCTAGGTCAAGGTCTACAACTGGTTTAGGAGAATGGTCAAAGACCTTAGCAATGTCTTCCAGGTTTTTGGTGATAGCAGAGAGGATGCTTGGGATAATTCCCATCAGATTTTTCATTGCTTCTTTTCCCTCTTCCAGCAATTTTACCTTGTTCTCCATTTCCTGCTTCCAGTTAGCATGCTCTTTGTTTTCATCCTCCCTCTTGTCTGAGTTTATCCCATGCTTCTCCAAGTTTTTTAGAGTTTCGTAAGTCCGTCTGTCGAAATTCATTCTGGCCTCCGAGAGCTTCTTGAGATTATCCAGGATAAGCCCCTCGCCAACACAATGGTTCAAGAGCACGAAGTGGTAAGTGTGGGCCCTAGAGTAGCGACCTTCAACTGTAATATACTCCATGATTGCGTTTAGGACCCAGCCCCATAACTTCTTGATGTTTGCAGCATCATAGTAGCTCCCAGTAGCCTTGCCGATTTTGGCCTGCTCTTTCTCTTTGCGCAGGAATAGGGAAACAACATTGTTGGAGACCTTGAGGTCTCAAAAGAAGTTGAGCCTAGAGTGGGGCATACCAGTTACAGTAGAAATAAGCCCAACATCTAATTTGAATTTAACTCCATAAAGTTTAAAAGAACCATTAGACCAGTTTTCAGAAATCTTGGAAACAGCGAGGTTGACCCTACCTTTGTCATAGTCCTCAAGCTTTTCCATGAAACTGGTGAGATGACCCTTCTCCAGCTTTTCCCAGACTTTAGGTATAGCTTTCCAGGTTGACGTGTTGTCAGGTTCTTTGCATCTAAGATCTCCTCCCATTTTCAGATGCAGGATGTCGATTCTGTTTCTTTGCAAATTTAGAACTTCTTTCCCTTTGCAACTCAAATTATCGCCCTGAATAACCCACAAAGTGTGCGGCAATTTTTTGGAAATAGTGGGAGATCTGCCGTGGTGCCAGGTAATGATGGCCTTTCTAGTGAGGTGCGAGTGGTGCTTTTTACTTGTCATGATTTAATTGTCCTTCTCTCCCCGTATAATGGTCCTTTCCGAGGATCTCTTTAATGTTTGAATTGAGGTCATCCTCGTGCCAAATCATTTGAACATCAAAATTAACTCCTTCATTCGCTAAACAGTCATCAACACTATTTTGCTCTCTGTAGGCATGTCGAATAATAATTTCTTTGAAACTAGTGATAATCTCTCTAGCTTTCATGATGATATTCTCAATGGACCAAGAAGGCTCCGATTCCCCTTTTAAGCACTTAATGATATTAAGTGAACCCCCCTCAAGCCAAATTTTATCATAATTGAGATTTTTGGCTATAATTAAAGTATATAGGGCAGCGAAGGCTTTAGCAAAATGGCTAGTTTGATTTCCCAGAGGACCAGCCACCACCTTAAGGCAACTTCCAGCAAAATTCCTGATTATGCCCCCATATCCAGCTTTACCCGGATTTCCTTTTGAGGCCCCATCGAAGTTGGCCTTAATCCATCCCTGTGGGGGGAAACACCATACAAAACCTTCTCTGCCCTTCTCCTTGCTAATAGTTTTTGAGTTTAATATTTGATATATATATATATATATATATATGTCTTGTGTGGACCATATATTGTTTAGTTAAATATGAAATTTTCAATTATATTAAATTAGGATGTATGAAGTTAATGTACATGTTAAATAATACTTACGTGCACGTATGTAAAGTAAATTGGGACATATGGATGAGTTGAAAATGTGTTAAGGCCCAATGTATGCACTTGATTAGGATGTATAGTCTATCTAATTCTAAATGCATGTATGCATATGTAATTTGTAAGTTGTTAAAATAATTTAGCATGTATGTAAAGTAAATTAGGACATGTATTTATTTAATTAAAAATGCACATGTGTAAATTTAATTAAAAATGCATATTAAATTAGGATGTATGTGCAAATTTTGATATTAAACTAGGACATGTGTGTAATAATTGAAGAACGGCTTGAACTACTTGATGTGCTGTGAACTATTAAGTACACCTAGAAGTACATGGTGTGAACTATTTAGTACACCTAGAAGTACACCTAGAATTTAAATTATTGAATATGTTCATTAACTTGAGTTTGTTCATTTGAAATGAACAAGTGTGATTTTTCTCTTGTTCATGGCTTGCACAGTGGAGTGGATATATTGTTCACAAATTCATTTAAATTCAATACATATCCATATATACATGTTACATGTAGTAAAATTTAAAATTTAAAATTTAAATAAACATATCAATCTTTTTTTATTCTATCTACATGTACACAAATTCAATCACAGATATATATAAATTTGTAAGTTTTAGAGAACTCTTATAAACATTTTTTAAATCAAACATTTACACCAATTCAATCTAGATGACCTTCTATAATATAATTTAAAAGAATAATCAAACATGCACATACATATCCACATGTATATATATATAGACACACACACACACACACACATACACATACATATGCATATACATATACATATACATATGCATATACATATACATATACATATGCATATACATATACATATACATATACATATACATATACATATACATCTACATATATACATACACACACACACACACATACACACACACATATATATATATATATACACACACACACACACACACATATATATATATATATATATATATATATATACACATATGTATATATATACATATATACATGTGTATATATGTGTATATATATATGTATAAATACATATATATACACATACACCAACACACACACACACACACATGTATATATATGTAAGTAATCTAGCATGTGCATGATCATATATAATCTGAATACAATTGATGTGATATATAATCCAGGATCAAATATACAAACTATATATATAAAGTATAATCTAACCATACATGCACATGATATATATAATCCAGGATCAAACACAAACTATATAAAGTACATAGTCTAACATACATGCATGAAATATATAATTTGATCAAACACAAACTGTATAAAGTATAATCTAGAAAATTCATACATGCATGAATATATAATATGAAAGTCTAAAATGTATATATATAAAGAGATAAACAAATGAGCTATAAAGTCCAGCAAATCAACATGCATCATGTCGGCCACGAACAGAGCGACCATTTGAGGGAGAGTCCTGGTGAGAGTCTAGATGTCCAATAGACCCCTGCAAAAGTAGAATTTATTTAAATATTAAATATAGATCTCTACACTTATACATATGTGCATATTTTTAAATATAATCAAATCCGACTAGTTAAATTTAAATTAAAATATAAATTGTAACGCACATACATACATGTACATATATACAAAAAACCATAACTAACCTGTCCACTAACAACCCGCGTAGCATCGAAAGAATCTCTCCTACACACGCTCATAGATCAAGCTAGGAGTGACATGAGCTAACTGTTATATATATATATATATATATATATAAATTGATACAAGTTAACTTCTATTATTTATGAAATGATCTATATAGATTTATCGTACATTACAACATATACATCTTGTAAAAAATTAAACACACATCTACATACCTATGTATCAGGAGTAGGCTGTATAGTCTGATCATTTCCTATGGTCATATCAACCACATCACTCGTGCCTGCATATCTCTCTCTGGTTGTACATATGACTAAGGAGTGTAAGGGGATAACTAGATGACTAGGCATCATGGATGAAGTGTTTGAGTGTAGTATCATATCCATAAACCCAGTATGGATCAAACCTCGTAGATGCTCCTCAAATAAATCCAAGCCCTCATCTATGATATGTACCTGATCAACTCGTATCTCCTCCTCTGCAACAACATAGTGATCTGTAGGTGGGTCAGTGCGTGAAGCATGTGTAGAGTGATGAGAATGCTGTGACTACCTCAGGGTATGCATCAATGTAGCCGTAGCCTACCCGTCTCTAAGAATCTCCTCTCTAACAGAAGCTAATGGTATCCCAAGTTGAGATGTAATAAAATGGTAAGAATGTAGGTCCTCAGCTAAATACTGCGACATCTATACATGTCTACCACCTCCTACTATAGTCGCTACCTCATCTAGGGAGGGTATGCCAACAGCAGTATACTGATCATCTGAATCTGAAGCCACCCCATGACTAGAAGATGCATGATCTGTGGATGATCTCGAATGTGGTCGGCTCATCATATATCTGCCCAGCCTGTCAGATGATATGGTGGCTGCTGCTGATGCAATCTATCCAATCCTATCAATTGCTTCTCTCTAAGAAGAAATCACAACATGATCTGCTATGGGAGCGAGGGCTGGGACTACTGTCGGAAATCTCTCACCAACAAGGTCCCCGTGTCTAGGCGGAGCTCTATCACGCCTACGATATGCATCTCTGTCAGCAATCTCGCCCCTGCCCTGTCCATACTATGCCGGAATATCAAGGTAGTTTGGTTTCATTTGACAATGAACCTCAGCAAATACCTGTTATGCAAACTATAACAATATCTGGTCATTATTAGGATAACGACCATGGGCAGCTAAGAAGCATGGGTAAACCAATGATGCAACCTATGGATCGATACATCTCATGACCTGATATCCTCTCACCGTACTCTTCTCCTGATACTATGGAAAACATTTGTCCTTGATGGTCTCCTTCGAGACCACCCTCACCACATCAACAAAAGAATCAAGACCCCTCACCTCACTCCTCAACTGTCTATAAATATCAGCTATAACCTCAGGTAAAAATGAGGTGTGACTAACTAAATGGTCCCTCAATGTCTGCAAACTATCAAAAATGGATTCGCATGTACTCTTGTACACTCCATCAGTCTATGGGTCATCTAATATGACCCTCAACCTTTGTAGCTCATGGTCACTATAGTGGAAAATGGTAG
The DNA here is from genome assembly GCF_030272615.1 of Cryptomeria japonica. Lineage (NCBI taxonomy): Eukaryota > Viridiplantae > Streptophyta > Pinopsida > Cupressales > Cupressaceae > Cryptomeria > Cryptomeria japonica. The sequence continues at coordinate 164,760,712 of NC_081414.1, forward strand.
CAATATCGGACAATGGGGGATCTTGGTGTGGAGGATCTATATCATCATGTGGCTCCTGATCAGGAGCCTATGTAGGTGGTTCCTGATCAAGAGCCTGTGCAGGTGGATCCTGATCATGTACATGATCATGGACTGGATCCTGAGATGCCATCTATCTAGGTAGGTCATAAAGTTAAAATAAATTAGTAAGCACACACACATGAAGTGCATTCAATTTAAAACATTAAAAAATAAAATCAGTTAAATTCTAGAGAGAGAGAGAGATCGTTAATCTTGAGCTCATTAAAAATTAAAATGTACACATGTGAAGTTCTCACATAGTTCATATATATACATGAAGTTCTCACATAATTCAAAATTTTAAATAAATAATTTTAAAGCTCGAGTGAGAGGGAGATCATTATTTAAAAATATATAAATTTATCTATATATAGAGATTGCATACATGTACATTTTAAATTATTAAAACATTAATGAGAGAGAGAGGGAGATCATTTTCATGACAGAGAGAGATAACATTAATTTCAAAGAGAGAGAGATCATTAAAGATATATATACATCATGTCATTAATTTCAGAGAGAGAGAGAGATCATTAAAGATATATATACATCATGTACTAAATTAAAACATATATAAATTTAGCTATATAGATCACATACATAGATTTTAAATTATTAAAACATTAATGAGAGAGAGAGGGAGATCATTTAAATCATGACATCTAGAGAGAGATCTAACATTAATTTTAGAGAGAGAGAGAGATCGTTAAAGATATATACATACAATTACTAAATTGAAACATATATAAATTTATCTATATAGATCTCATACATACATTTTAAATTATTAAAACATTAATTCAAGAGAGAGGGAGATTCTTTTCATGACAGAGAGAGAGATAACATTAATTTGAGAGAGAGAGAGAGATCATTAAAGATATATAAATGATGTACTGAATTAAAACATAATTTTTAAAAATTAAAACACATGCCAACTGAGAAATTTAAGGGAAGAGAGATTTTATAAGGGGTCATATGCAGTTCTAAGGGGTCACACATGTGTTAGAACACATGCATGACCCCTTAGGACCACATATTCTCGACCCCTTAGGACACTAATGTATGTGATCTTAAGGGACCGATATGTCGGACACACTAGGAATTTATAAGGGGTCATATGTGGTTCTAAGGGGTCACACATGTGTTAGAACACATGTGTGACCTCTTAGGACCACATATGATCCCTTAGGACACTATGTTATCCTAAGGGGAATGTCGTATGTACACTAGGATGTTATAAGGGGTCATATGTGGTCCTAAGGGGTCACACATGTTAGAAAACATGCATGACCCCTTAGGACCACATATTCAACCCCTTAGGATACTGTACATGTGATCTTAAGGGATTGTATATCATAGACACTAGGATGTTATAAGGGTTCATATGTGGTCCTAAGGGGTCACACATGTAAAATGTTAGAACACACATGCATGACCCCTTATGACTACATATGACCCCTTCTAGGACACTATGTGATCCTAAGGGGTACATGTTGTATACAATAGGATGGTATAAGGGGTCATATGTGGTCCTAATAGGTCACACATGCGTGACCCCTTAGGACCACATATGACCCCTTGGGACACTATGTCATGGACTAAGGGGTAATCTGTCATTCACACTAGGATTTTATAAGGGGTCATATGCGGTTATGAGGGGTCACAGGTGTTAGAACACATGCGTGATCCCTTAGGACCACATATGACCCCTTAGGACACTATGTGATCCTAAGGGGTATGTCGTACACACTAGGATGTTATAAAGGGTCATATGTGGTCCTAAGGGGTCACACATTTGTTAACACATGCATGAACCCTTAGGACAACATATAACCCCTTAGGACATTATGTGATGGAATAAGGGGTATGTCTTACACACTAGGATTTTATAAGGACTCACATGCGATCCTAAGGGGTCACACATGTGTTAGAATACATGCGTGACCCCTTAGGACCACATATGACCCCTTAGGGTCCACTATGTGGTCCTCTATGGTCCTAAGGGGACATATAGTATCATCAGGGGCATATGTGGTCTTAAGCAGTCCTAAGGGGTCATGTTGTGTGTGTAATAGGATGTGAAAAGGGGTCATGTAGAGGATTTATTTTGTCTAATTTGTTTAAATTTGTTATCTAAGTTTTATAATGTCTTTTTAAATTTAAATTTATTAATTTTTGTAATTTTTTAATTTATTAAATTTAGATTTGTAACATTTTTATAAATTTTTAATTTTGCTAATATTTTTCTTAACATTTTTCTAAGTTTTAATTTACTACTTAGTTTTCTAAGTTTTTCATAACATTTTTTTAAAAAGTTGAAAAAAATACATATACAGTTATTTAATTTTAAAAACAAATTGACATTAAATCAAAACATTAAATTTTCAAATGTTTTTCTAAAATGTTGAAAAACAATAAATATACAATTATTTAATTAAAATATAAACTAGCATATAAGTCTTAAATTTTAATTTAATCTATATAAAATACGCTGAGAGATATCCTTCTCGAGGCGTCTATTTCAATTTAGGGTGTAAAATTGATTAAAAATAGATGCCTCGAGAAGGATATCTCTTGGTGTATTTAATATAGATTAAATTAAAATTTAAGACATATATGCTAGTGGCAGTTGCGCGACGCGACATGGAAAACATAAAATAAATGCAATATATAATTATATAGTATCTTTTTCTTGAATTGAATTATATTATAGTATTAAAATATTAATATGTTATTATATTATCGTGTAGAGATATAAGAAATATATCCATTTAGAATATTTTTAATAAATGTAGGTGTTGCAAGATTAAAGTATATACCAAAATGTAAGGTATATATTAGACTTTATTTAATGATAGTATAAAAAAATAATTTTAATGGTTAGTATTATGGCTATCGATAGGGTGAGGGTTAAGGTTAGTATTATGGTTAGATTTAAGGTTTACATCATTGTTAGGGTTACGATTAGGGTTCACATCAAGGTTAGGGTTTGGTTTAGGACTTTATATTTAGAATTATGGTTAGGATTAGCATTTAGGATTACTATTAGGATTATGGTTAGGGTTAGAATTTAGGATTACTATTAGGACTACGAATAGGGTTAGGATTTACATCATGGTCAAGACTAAGGTTTGGGTTAGGGTTAGTATTTGCATCATCGTTAGGGTTAGGATTTACCACATGATGAGGGTTGGGGTTATGGTTAGGGTTAGGTTTTGAGTTTACAGTTGGGGATTATTGTTAGGGTTAGCGTTAGGTTTATATTTAGGGTTATGGTCAGGATTACGATTATGGTTATGGATTATGTCATGGTTGGGGTGAGGGTTAGGGTTAGGTTAACATTCATAATAAGGTTATGGTTAGGATTTTGATTAAGGTTGGGGTTTAGAGTTATGGTTAGGATTATGGTTAGGGTTATTATTTATATCATGATTGGGATGAGGATTAGGTTTAGGGTCATAGTTTGGATTATCGATATGGTTAGGGTTTACATCATGGGTAGGGTTTGGGTTAGGGTAAGGGATAAGGTTGGGGTTAAGGTTTAGGGTCACGGTCAACATCATAGTTAGGGCTGGTTTTAGGTTTATGGTAATGGTTTTGGCTAGAATTTACATCATCGTTATCATTAGGGTTAGGATTATGAATAGAATTTGGGCTTAATATTAAGGTGAGGGCTAGGATTAGGATTATGGCTAGGGTTGAAATTTAAGGATTAGGATTATTGTTAGTATCGAGTTTATAGTTTTGTTGAGGATTAGGGTTAGGGTTAGAATTATGATTAGTGTTAGGGTTTAGAGTTATAATTAGGATTATGGTTTGGGTTATGGTTCACACATGGTTGGGGTTAGGTTAGGGTTAGGGTTTGGATTGTGATTAGGCTTACGGTTATGGTTATTATTAGTATTATTGTGAGGGTTAGGGTTTATATTGTGGTTAGGGTTAGGCTTATCATTAGGGTTATGATTAATATTTGCATTATGATTAGGTTTATTATGAGGGTTAGGACATATGATTAGGGTTATTGTTAGGATTATGGTTGGGTTTAGGTTTATAGTTAGGATTATGGCTACAATTAGGGGTGTATCATAATAGGGACAATGCTTGTGTTAGGGTTAAATTTTGGGGTAGGGTTATGATTATGGTTATGAGTATATAATAGTTAGGGATAATGTTAGGATTAGGCTTAGCCTTTGGGGTGGGGTTAGGGTTAGACTTTAGGATTATGGTTAGAGTTATAATTTAGGATTATGGTTAGTGTTTACATAGTAGTTAGGTAAATAGATTAATAGATAAGGTTAGACTTAAGTTTAGGTTTTGGATTAGGGTTAGGTTTTTTCTTAAAGATAGATTCAAGGTTAGGGTTAGGATTTATGATTAGTGTTATAGCTAGGGTTAGGGCCTAGTATTAGGGTTATTGTTAGGATTATGGTTATGTATGTTGCAAGGTGTGCGCCCTTGGTCTCTGTGTAGCAAAAGTGATGTGTTTGCGACATGGCGTAACTACCTCTTATGGATTTTATAAGTCTAGTGGTTTTATCGGGCATTGACAGGTCGATCTTTTGGTGCAACGACAACCACTCCAAACAATTGGTATCAAAGCTAGGTCACAGGCTCAAACCCCACTTGTGTTGAGGGGGGATTGCTGCAAGGTGTGCGTCCTTGGTCTCTTTGCAACAAAAGCGGTGTGTTTGCGACATGGCTTAACCCTCTCCTATGGATTCTATAACTCTAGTGGTTGTATCAGGCATTGACAGGTCGATCTTTTGGTGCAACGACAACCACTCCCAACAATGTATAGGGTTATAGATAGGGTTATAATTATAGTTAGGGGTGTATCATAGTTAGGGAACATTTTGGGTTAGGTTCTGGTGTAGGGTTACTATGACAGTTATAATTATGGTTGGGGGTATATAATACTTTGAAATAATGTCTAGATAAGGGTTATCTTTTAGGGTAAGATTAGGGTTAGACTTTAGGATTATGGTTAGAGTTATGTTTTAGGATTCTAGTTAGGTTTTATATTGTAGTTAGGTTTAGGTTAATGGATAGGGTTAGACTTAAGTTTATGGTTTGGATTAAGGTTAAGCTTTGTCTTAGAGATAGATTCAAGGTTAGGGTTAGGGTTTATGGTTAATGTTATGGTTATAAATATAACTTAATTTATGGGTAGAGTTAGGGTTAAGGTTTATATCATGGTTAGGGTTAGTGTTAAGGGTTAATACTAAAATTAATGTTAGGGTTTACACCATGGTTAGGGTTAGGTTTAGCATTAGCATTATGGTTAGGATTTACATCATGATTTGCATTATTATTAGGGTTAGGGTTTAAGATTAGAGTTATTATTAGTATTCTGGTTAAGTTTAGGGTTATAGTTAGGATCATGTCTATGGTTAGGGGTGTATCATAGCTAGGGACAATGCTAGGGTTTAGGGTTAGGTTTTGGGGTAGGGTTAAGTTTGTAGTTATGATTATGGCTAGGGGTATATAGTAGTGACGAATAGTATTAGGATTAGGGTTATCATTTAGGTTAGGGTTAGGGTTAGGTTTATATTTAGGTCAGGGTTAGCTTTAGGTAAGGGTTAGGGTTAAGTTTAGGTTGGGGCGTATTATTTCTACGATTAGGGATGTATCATAGTTACATACAACGCTAGGGTTTAGGGTAGGTTTTGGGGTAGGGTTAAGATTATGGTTATGATTATTGTTAGGGGCATATAATAGTTAGGGATAGTGTTAGGATTAGGGTTAGATTTTGGGGTAGGGTTAGGTTTAGACTTTAGGATTACGATTAGAGTTATGGTTTGGGATTATTGGTTATGGTTATATCATAGTTAGGTTTTGGATAATAAATATGGTTAGACTTAAGTTTAGGGTTTGGATTAGTGTTAGGTTTTAACTTAGAGATAGATTCGAGGTTAGGGTTAGGGTTTATGATTATTTATAATTAGAGATATAATTTAATTTATGGTTAGAGTTAGGGTTAGGGTTTATATCATGGTTAGGGTTAGTGTTAAGGATTACTATTAGGATTAATGTTAGGGTTTACACCATTGTTAGGGTTAGGTTTAGTGTTAGGGTTTACAATAATGGTTAGCATTTACATCATTTTTAGGGTTATTGTTAGGGTTAGAGATAAAGTTTAGAGTTATTGTTAGTATTATGGTTTAATTATAAGGTTACAGTTAAGTTTATGGTTAGGTTATCATTGGGGGATTACGGTCAAGGGTTAAGGTTATAGTTAATTAGATTTAGCGTTCAATTATGATTAGGATTTGATTATTATAACAATTTAATTATAATTAAGATTAGGATCATAGTTCAATTAGGATCAAGGTATGGAGTAGATTACAAGATTAGAGTTCAATTAGGGTTAGATTTAAGTTGAGGGATAGGATCCAATTATGGTTATTTAGGATTCATGTTGTAATTAGAGATTAATTGTAGAGTTATAGTAAACTTTAAGGTTAGCTTATGATTAATTTTAAATTAGTGTTAAGGTTTAGTTTGAGGTTATGGTTCAATAATGGCTAGATTATGGTTGAAGTTGTATATAGTATTTAATTCTTTGGTGTTATAGTTAATTTTAGGGTTAGATTTTAATTTTGTAAGATTAGTTTTAGTGTTAATGTTAGGGTTTGAGTATGAAGCATGATGTTTGGAATTAGGGTCCTCTAGTAAAGATGGATTTTAAGGTTAGAGTTAATGTTTAATTAGGGTTATGGTTATGCTAACCTAAAGGATAAATTAGGGCTATGATTCAATTACATTAGGGTTAGGGTTAAATTAGGATTATAGTTAATTGATGGTAAGGGTTTCTGATATAATTTGATTAGGATTATGGTTCAATTAGGGTTAGGACTTAGTTATGGTTAGGGTTCAATTATGGTTCTAAAGATCAGGGTTTAAATTGTAGGTAGGGTTTAATTCTAGGATTAGAGTTAATTTTAGGCTTAGGTTGAAATTATAGTAAGATTATATGTTAGGGTTAAGCTTAGGCTAAAATTAGGGTTACTCTAGTAGGATAATTCTTGGGGCAGGATTGTGTTTCAATTAGAATGAGTGTTAGGGTTAGGGCTAGGATTAAATCAGGATTAAGGTTAGCATAACAATTTAATTAGGGTTGGATTTAGTGCCTAGATTTAAATAGGGTTAATTCTTAAGAATACAGCATTATGTTTGGGTGAGGGTTCTATAATAATGCTTGGTTTTAATATTAGAGTTAATTTTTAGTTAGGGTTATGGGTTACATTAGCCCAAAGATTCAATTAGGTTTATATTAGGGATACAATCATTGTTAGGTTGGGTTTAGAGTTAAGGTTATTTAAGAGTTAGGATTTAGGTTATTAATACAACAATTTTTGACTCATATGAAAATTGAATTTAGTAGTGGACAAAATGCATAAAAAATTTGTAAATATTTTAAGAAATATAATTTATATAGTTTAGAAAACATTCACTTCCAAAATATACTTAAAGAAAATTTAATATAGTAAAATATCTAATATTCATTATGAAAATTTAGACATAATATATTATATAAAGCTTAATAATCATTTTTTAAAAAATGAACATCATTTATTAAGCTTGATACGTATTAAGCTTGATACATAATATTAATTAAAAATTATGTTATGATGTTAACTATTCATCACGTAAACCATGGACAAGTACAACATATGCGCATTCTAGCATAATGAATTTTAATACATTTCACCCTTTTTTTAACTATCCATGAAATTATGCTTATGATTAATGAAGATTCAAATAAGATCAAATGAATTTTAATACATTTTACCCTTTTTTTAACTATCCATGAAATTATGCTTACGATTAATGAAGATTCAAATAAGATCAAAATTGGTTTTAAAATTCCATTAGGATTAGGGTTGATTCCAACCCTAATAACTATTATAACAAAAATTACACTATGATAATATATAATTTTACTATTATATTCATTGCCTTACAAATTTGGAATAGATATTCATAAGCAAAACAAACTAAAAAATTTGAGGCATTAATTCATCCAAAATAAATTATTCAAGTAATAACATGTATAAATCTTGATCACTACAACTTGTTACCATATTTTTTTACAAAATTTAAGGCATAAATTCTTTCAAAACAAATTATTAACTTGTATAAATCTAGATCACTACAACTTGTTACCATAATTTTATTCTAGAACTTACTAAGTTTTGTAACTTTAAAAAAAAAATGTATTTAATTGTATATCTTTCCTCTTTTTACTAGATTTTTATTTTTTGGGTAACTTTAATGAAAAATTCCATTCTTTCACTACAAATTATTACGATAATTTTTTTTTCTAACTTACTAAGTTTTGCATTTTTTTTTTAAAATTACTAAATTTAATATCTTTCTTATTTTTACTACAATCTTAATCTTTTTGCAAACAAAACATGGAAACATCTATTTTATTAGAAATAACATGCTTTATCTAAAATAATTATTTAAGACAATTTAAATCATAATAATTATTTTTGCAAATAATATTAGTTTTATACAATTTTTTTTTAAAAAATAGTAGAATTTCATAAAAACCAAGTACAACATACTATATTTACATCAGTTTTACATTGGGAATACACCATTTTGACAGAGTATTTACATCAGTTTTACAATGGGAACCCAATGTTTTGGTAGATATGCTACAGTGGTATGCTTTGTTCCAGTTGGTATGCAACAGCCCGACATGTACAATTGGTATGCAGCAGGTTCAGTTGGTACGCAACTTCATGGTGACTATTTTTTTGCTGAGTTAGAGTGCCATTTTTCGTGTTAGGACAGTGATTTTACTTCCCTTATTAGATATTGCAATGACGTTCTGTGTTCTCTTCCCTCTGCGTTGTAATTCTGCTCTGTGACAGTGCCTCAGTTTAAGGAAAGTAATAGTCATTGGACTCAACATATGTAAGGGAAAATAGATCAACCTAAATGTCTCCTTAATCTCTAACTTATGGGACTTGCATAAAGAGGAATATAAAAAAAATATTTTACTTTAATAGTTATCTTAAATTATACTTTGTTGAGAGGAAACAAAAGTAATCTTTTGTAATGTATTTTATGATATTTTATTTGAATTGTTCTTCCATTAAAAATTTTAAGTCAAATTTTTCAAAGAACCAAAAAAATAAAATAAAAATGATAAGTGTCACACACAACCATACTAATCTAAAAAAACGCAAGCATTGTTTCTGGTAAAAGAAAAATGTAAAAGAAAATAAAAAAACTTGAAACTGTTCATTCTACCTGTGCAAATGCGAGGTGAAAGTGAAATGTCTCTCCTCAAATATGAATTCAGCAAACAACACAGAGCCAATCACCTCTGCTTGAGGAAGAAACTATGCTGAAGAACACCGTGCAGATGAATACTCTGATTGTAGAACACCCATGTAGAAATTAAAATATTCTGATTGCAGAATTGAATTGATGCAATTGAAGAGAGGTGAATGCGAGTCCTCTATATGCAGCGGTAAAGTTAATCCTTTCAACTTCCTTCGATAAAGAAATCGTATTGAATGTGTTTGAAGCATGTATCCTAACTGCTGCAAAGAATCTGCTTGGACCATGACAGCTTGGATGGTGACAGTTTAGTAACGTTTGCTCTTCCACCTCAACAATAAAATATAACATTCGCTTTTCCACTTCGTCAACTAAGTGATTTCCAAATATAGCATTAGTGAATTCATATTTTATTCGGTTGTTGAATGTGTGATTGTAATTGCCAGATTGTCTGTTCTCCACTTTGCATTTTGCATTCGTAGCTGCAGCTAAAGAAATGTACACAGATGGCTAAGGAGTGGAATAGCTGGAAGAATACTTTTTTCTTACACCATTACTGGTGATGACCCTTATATGATGCCATTGTAGGTTACGCCTCTTGGTGTAATTAACAAATATTTTTTTTTATCAATTTTTAAATAAATTTAATAAAAAATATATTATTAAACCAAATCATTAGATTGCGGGTTTATGTTATGGATTTATTGAATGGTTTATGTTATGGATTTATTGTATATAATTAAGTTTGTAGACCGACTTGGATAATCATTAGATTGCGGGTTTATGTTATGGATTTATTGTATATAATTAAGTTTGTAGACCAACTTGGATAATCATTAGATTGCGGGTTTATGTTATGGATTTATTGAATGGTTTATGTTATGGATTTATTGTATTATCTTTTAGATGGTTGACCTAATTGTTTAGGTCTCAGATTGGTATAAATATGATGTAATATCTCTTTGTAGATCATGACAGTTGTGGGTTATGGGATTATGCGATTATTTGTGTGCAAATAATGTTGTAATCATATGTAGAGATTTTGGTTGATCATAGGTGATCGAATTGGGTCGGTGAAAGAGGTTTAAGACCTCCGGTGTTGAGGTTAATCTAAACTGTAGTCAGGCATAGGAGATGCTATTCTTGCAGTTCATTCTTCTTTCCGGATTGTAGTCTGGATTTTTTTTGTAGTCAGTGAGGCTCCTTTTGTGACGAGAAGTGCGCTCTAGGAATATTGGCCTTCTTGCATATGCAGACCCCTCTTTTTGTAATCACATACTTATTGTAGAAGTATTATCTAACTGTAGGTAGGCTTTCCACCATGGTTTTTTCATTTATCGGGTTTTCAGATAAAAATATTGGTGTTACCTTTTGTGGATGGTTGGTAAATATTCCGTGGCTTATATTTGTGCTTAACTGCTATATCTGTTATTCTGGTATTTGGTATATGCATTTCGGTAATAAGGTTTTAATGCTTAAAGTTCAATAATCTGTTGACAACTGATTCACCCCCCTCTTAGTTGTCCAACGATTATCTGAGATGTCTAACAATTGGTATCAGAGCCTGGTCCTCTTAGAAAAAGCTTAATTGTTTGAGGAAGATCCTATGGCATCTAATAGTTCAAGTTCATGAAGTTCATCTGCAACTATTTTCCAGAGAGAAATTCCTAAGCTTGATGGAGCAAATTACAGGGTATGGAAGATTCAGATGGAGATTCATTTGAGATGTCTTGAAAAAGAGATTTGGGAGATCACTAAGAAATAATATACTCCTCATAATATGGTATCTGGCAATCCTCCTTTTCAAGAATTAGATAAGGACATTGAGAATGATTGTAGAGCTAGAGAAGCCCTTTTATGTGCACTTTCTTATCAACAAATAATGAGACTAATTGACAAATCAACTGTAAAGGGCATATGGGATAAATTGGAGACCATGAATGAAGGTGACTCTATTGTTAAAATCGCTAAACTTGATGGTTACCGGGTGTGATATGAGAACCTGAAGATGGAAGAATATGAAAGGATTACTTCTTTTATGGAAAGAGAATGAAATTGTCATGGAAATTCAGTGTTGTGATTGATCTCTAAGTGAAGATGAAATAGTTTCTAAAGTACCGTGAGCTCTTCCATCGACTTATAAGATGAAGGCTACTGCAATTAAAGAGATAAGAACAATGGAAAAGACCTTTGTTAATTAGGGATACCTTGGTTGGAAAGTTATCTACTTTTGAGCTTGAGGAATTTGGACCTTCTCGAGTTGCAAAATCTAAACTTTCTTTTCATGAATCTACATCATCTACTAGCAAGAGTGATTGGAAATATTTATATGCGAAGGAGCTAGAGGATATGAAGCAAGAAGATGAATATTTTGAGGAACTTGAAGCCTTATTTGCTAGAAGAGTACCTAAGGGTCCGACAGGAAGTAAGTATGAAGGAAAATCACCTTTTAAATGTTTTGCATGTAATAAGATAGGTCATTTTGCAAACAAAGACAAATCATGCTACTATGTGGATGAGGAAGGTGTGATTGATTCTGATGATGAACTATCACAAGATTCTAGGAGTGGATCTGACAATGGAAAGGAATGGGTATTCTTGGCTATCAAGGAAGATGATCTAGTACATGAAGAGAAGGCCCTTGCTACTAAAATTGAAGACAAGGATGAATGGGTGATAGACAATAGATGTTCACATCATATGACTAGAGATAAAAGGAAGTTTCTATCTTTGCAATAATTTGAAGGTAGTTTGGTTAGATTTGGAGATGACAAATCATGCATGATCAAGGGAGGAACTATGCCATTGGATGGTAAGCATAATACTGATAATGTCTATTATGTTGAAGGTTTGAGGCATAATATTTTGAGTGTGGGATACTTGGTGGATAAGGGATTTCAATTACAGTTCAAGGATGGAAAATGCAAAATTATCAACAGATCTGGATTGGATATTGCAACCGATACTCAGACTAAAGGTAACATATTTCATTTGAACTCTGGTGAGGAGACATGTTTGATTGCACAAATTGATGAGAGTTGTTTATGGCATAAGAGGATGTGTCATGTGAATTTTGATTGCATTGTAAAGATCAGTTCAACTAATGAAGTTAGAGACATACCTAAGATTGTGAAGCCTTATAATCTGGTATGTAAGGAATGTCAAATGGGAAAGAAAGTCAGAAATTATTTTAAGAGTATACAAGACAAATCTAATGATGTTCTTGATCTTATTCACACTGATTTGTCTGGGCCTGCTAGAATAATTTTTTTTAGGGTGATAAATATTTTATGCTAATCATTAATGACTATTCTAGAATGATGTGGGTTACTTTTCTAATAGAGAAATATGAAGCGTTTGAAAAGTTTAAAGTCTTTAAAGCTAAAGTTAAGATAGAGACAGGATTGAAGATTAAATGCTTAAGGTTAGATCAAGGTGGTCAATTTACATCTAGTGAATTTAACAGTTATCCTGAGAAGCATGGGATAAGGAGATAGTTGTTTGCACCTTAGACACCTCACTAGAATGGAGTTGTGGAAAGGAAGAACATAACTATCTTGGATGCTACTAGAACCATGATGATGGAAGATAATCTGCCTCATATCTATTGGAGAGAAGCTATTAGAATGACGGTATACACATTCAACAAAGTTCATATCAAAGGAGACAAAGGTAAGACACCTTATGAGTTATGGTTTGGTCATACACCTACAATTAAGTATTTCAAAATATTTGGTTGTAAATGCTATATCAAAAGAGATGATTCCATTGGAAAATTTGATCCCAGATGTGATGAAGGGATATTTATTGATTATTCTAATGAAAGCAAAGCATATAGATGTTATAACAAAAGATTATAGAGAATTGTGGAGAGCACTAATGTCAAGGTGGATGAGAAGAATAGAGGTTAAATCAGAACTTATGAGAGATAACCGATAGTGAAAATGATCATAACTAAACCAGTAGCACCTACACCAGAACAAAATGTTGAACTAGTTAATCCGATAGTATCACAAAATTCAATAGAAACTGAAGATCAGAGCAAAGGAACAAAAAAACACAAGACTCATAAGTATGTAAGATTTAATCATTCAGAAGATCAGATTATTCGAAACAAGAATAAAGGAGTGATGATAAGAAGAAGGTTGGCAGCTGATGAGGTATGTTTAATTTATCAAGTTGAACTGGCATCAGTAATTGACACATGTAAAGATGAATGATGGATGAAAGATATGGAGGAGGAATTAGATCAGATAGAAAAGAATAATACATGGACTTTAATTCCTCGACCTAAAAATAAGAATGCTATTGGAACTAAATGGGTTTTTAGGAATAAATTGAATGAAGATAGACAAGTTATGAGGAATAAGGCTAGATTGGTTTGTAAAGGATATTCTCAAGAGAAAGGAATTGATTATGATGAAACCTTTGCTCTGGTAGCTAGGATTGAAGCTGTGAGATTATTTCATGCTTATGCAGCACATAAGAACTACAAGGTTTATCAAATGGATGTTAAGTGTGCATTTCTAAATGGATATCTTGATGAGGAAGTTTATATTGAGCAACCTAATGTATTTTCACTTTTAGATGACAAAAACATGGTTTGCAGGTTAAGGAAAACTTTATATGGATTAAAACAAGCCCCTGGAGCTTGGTATGAAAGGTTGGATAAGTATCTTTTGAAGCTTGGTTTCACTAAAGATAATGCTAACAGTAATTTATATTATAAGATCACTGATGATGGCATACTAATTGTTAAAGTCTTTATTGATGATATCATTTTTGGAGGTGAGGATAACTTGTGTATGGAATTCTCTAACAATATGAAGAATGAATTTGAGATGTCTATGATTGGGGAGATGAAATTTTTCTTAGGTTTGCAGATGACTCAGACTGATAAATGTATTTTCATCTGTCAAACTAAGTATGCTAGAGAGTTGTTGAAGAAATTTGGTATGGAAAATTCTAAACTGGTTGGTACTCCTATGGTTACAAGTGAGAAACTGACAAAGAAAGATGTTTTCAGCTCCGGTAAATCCTGCAAGGTACAAGTGTATGATTGGAGGTTTATTATATTTAAATCAAACTAGACCGGATATAATGAATAAAGTTTGTATTGTATCAAGATATCAGAGTGATCCAAGAGAGAATCATGAGAGTGCGGTGAAAAGGATTTTTCAGGTATTTGCAAGGAACAAGTGAATATGGTTTGTGGTATCCTAAAGATGATGGTTTTACACTATGTGCATATACAGATGCGGATTAGGTTGGAGATGTTGATGAACGAAAGAGCACATTTGGTGGAGCTTTCTTCTTGGAAAGAAACTTTTTTCATGGATCTTCAAGAAGCAGTCATGCACTTTTTAATCTATTGCTAAAGCTGAGCACGTTGTTGATGCTACTAACTATACACAAGTTCTATGGATGAAGCAAATGTTGAAGGATATAAGGGTGGACTGTAATGAACTGGTAGTTATTCACCATGATAACTCTACTGCTATTGACATATAAAAGAATTTAGTATTTTATTCTAAGACAAAGAACATGTCTATCAAATACAACTTTTTGAAGGAGAAGGTGGAAGCAAATGAAGTCAGACTAGTTTATGTGAACACTAAAGAGAAGATTACATACATTTTTACTAAACATTTACCTAAGAAATCATTTGAGATAGATTGGGGGTTTCTGCTCCTCTGGTAGAGACTTGAGTGAAGCTAATTGGCATTAGTCCGGCATGTACTTATCAGAGCTACTGTTCATTCCGGATTGATGTGCTGGTGCTACTACTCAAGGGGAGTAGTCAACTATGTGGTTCAAGGATTTATGATTTATCATTGATGTTTATGTCATATTTATAGCATTGATGTCAAAGGGGGAGAGATATATGTGAAAAACTGAGCTTAATTGTAACATCAGTAAAAGGGGAGAGATTAGATCTTAACAAAGATATCATTCATAGGGGGAGCTTGGTCTATTGGTTCAAAACTTCATTGTCATATCATCTTGGGGAGGTTATTGGCTATCTTCCTTTGGGGGAGACTTGTTTGGCATTTCTTGGCACTTGGATATTTTTCACATCTAGTGTTGCCATCAATCCCAAAGGGGGAGATTGTTGGCAACTTGGAGGAATTGATTATGTGTTGCATTGATGTTCTATCATTGTTGAAAACACTAGCTGTTTTGGTTGTTTACCAGTTTTTGGTAGGTTCTGGTAGATTGGTTGGATTATGATATTGATCCGGTATGCTCTGGTATGCATTGGTTTGTGGAATTGGTTTGTGTTGGTGTAAATAAATATTCATTTAGGATATTATTACACTTTACTTAAGTTAACTTAGGATAATGCATCTCTTCGTAGTTTGGATTTGAGACACTTAGGGAAGTGTGCACATAGGGATAGAGCTTGTAGGAGAAATTCCACCTTTTGTGGTCTTATTTTGCTGTTACACTCCACATTCGGCGGGACATCCACCTCTTGTGGAATATTATATTATTTCTCCTACCTACCCCTAGTATTTCTTACCTACCCTTGTTTCTCATTGAGCCACATGTCATAATTGTGTGCTTGTACATCCATATGGCCTTGCTTATATAAGCAGGCCTATATTCATTGTATTGGTTGAATCTAGTTGATCATTTGCATATTGATGAGAATACAGTTTGTTCTTATCATTCTTTTGTCTCTCTTTTTATGCTTTTCATTGTGCCCTTGATCTTGGCAAAATCCTACATGGTATCAGAGCCATTGGGGCTTCATTGATTAGTTTTTTGGAGACATTTTGGAGGCTTCAATTTTTGGATTTGGAGATCTTCATCTTTTGGGAGCGTCATACAACGATTTGGACATCACGGTTGAATCCGGGAGGCCGTTTCCATGAATTTCGACTATAAAGTCAACCTATTTTGGTGAGAATTTTTTTTCCCCATTTTGGCTATTATTGTACGGATTTCGAAAATTTTTTAATTATTTTTCGAGAAAAAAAAAAAAAAAGAAAAAATTTCTGGAAAAACAAATTTTTTTTCGAAAAAGGCAATCAAAAAAAAAAAAGGAGCCTCCCGCCGTCGCCGTGCACCTTGTCGCCGTGCACCTCCCGCCGTGCACCTCGGTCCCCACTACTACAGGTTCACACCGCCAGCCGCCCCGCTCTGCAACCCTGCGCCGCCCTACCGCTGCACCCGTTGCCGCCCCGTCGCCGCCTCGCCTAGCAACACGCCCCGCCGTTGCCCGTGCAGGCCGCCCGCCTCGCCACCTGCGCAACCCTTCCACCGCCGGCACTTTGGCTCCCCGCCACCGACTCCTCCTCTCAGGAAGACTTTAAACTCGGCGGGACCTACGTCCACCACGTGGCAGGTGACGATTGGTCTGCGGTCAACATCCGTACGACAGTTCATCGCCCAGTCATAGCTGCCACTTTAGTGTGTCCGTACGGTACAGACGCCACGCAGGGGGGAGATGACATTTTTGTGATGGCCAGATGGGTACCAAATTTAAGCCCATCATTTGCTGATGTCAGTGCCACATCAGCAGACTTTTTAAATTTTTTGACCCCCTCTTCATTGAGCTTTTTAGTTTTGCAGTTCATCTTTGAAAGGCCATATCTTGCTCATTTTTGCTCTTTTTTTGGTGCAATTTTTTTTGAAATGGGCTAAAATTTCGTGATCTTTGTAGTGGGGTGGTTATTTTATGATTTTGGTACACAATTTTTTCAGAATTTTTAGATTCTCTCAGCTGTACCTGTCCAATCCTCAATTCTGCAACTTCAAAGGCCTCGTTTGAGCTCATACGACCTCCTTTTCAGGTGCTGTTTTTTTTGAAAGTGCATTTTTTTTCATCTACTTTCATAATCAATGATCATATTTTAGAGATTTTGAGTGGAAGTTGTACTTTCAAATATTGGTCTTATCTGACCTATTAGGTACTTGTAAAGTGCTTGAAGTGCTTGGATCTTAGTTTAGATCTCTTGCATTATTATTTTGAGTCTTTTTTGGCCTTATTGAGGTAGTTGTAAAATTGTAATCAGAAGCCCACTTTGCCATTTTTGGCTAGTGGCCCATTATATATGCACTAAGTATAAAGTGCCAAATCATCACTTTTGGGGGGGTTCTTTGATTGAGTGAATTTGGGGGGGTGTCTTGTGTGATTGTGCCTCTCTTTGAGCTCTTTCATTTTTGTTGCAATGAGTCCTCATAAATTTCCACCTTTAACTCCACATAATTATGCATCATGGAAAATTAAAGTATGGAGTAAATTAATGGAAAAGGGTCTCACACATTACATAGATGGAACAATAACAACACCACCTGATCCTAAGGTTGATCCTAATTCTCAATTAGAATGGCTCACTAAGAATTGCATGGCTCTTGGAACTTTGCGCAAGTATGTATCAGATGATCTCATCTTTCATATTGAAAAGTGTACTACAATCAAAGATGCTTGGGATATGTTTCAGAAATTGTATGGTCAAGTTGATGAAATCAGAGGTTATAAGATTGACAATGAGCTCACCAACTTGGATCCCAAGAGTTTTGATACAATCCAAGATTATGTCACCAAAGCAAATGAGCTAAGAGCAAAGCTTAAGGATTGTGGAATTGACAAAAAAGATTCTCAGTTGATATTCAACTTGTTGGACAAGCTTGCACCAGAATATGCAGCATTTGTGTCTAGCTTCCAAACTCATCGTTTGACAGTGGGGAGTTCCTATGTTATGCCTTCATTTGATGCTTTCACAGAAATGTTGATATTGGAACAATCTAAGTTGTTGAACATGGGACTTCTCAAGTCTTCAAAGTCCAAGGCTTTGGTGGCTAATCAAGGGAATCAAGGAAGTCAAGACAAAGATTTCAACAAGAAGAAGAAGCAATCCAAGTCTAAGCCACAATAGGAAAAAGGATAATCATCCTCTCCATCACAAGGCTATTTTTCATCCTCTTCCAAGAAGGATAAACCAACTTGTGCATATTGTAAGAAGTATGATCATGATGAGCATTGATGCCACGCAAAGCAAGTTGATGAGTTAACTAATCTTCTTAAGAAAAATAACATCAACTTGCCATCTGCCTACATAAAGAAGGATTCATCTCCTTCCTCTTCCTCACATTCTAAGGGAAAAGGGCAAGCATTTGTGGCTACAACAGGTTCTTCACAAGAATGGATACTTGACTTGGGTGCTTCATATCACATGGGTTCTATAAAGGAGAAGTTTTCTTCATTGGAGCCATCTAAGGTACCTCACATTTACATAGGTGATGATACACAAGTAGATGTTGAAGGGAAAGGTTCAGTTGACATGGATGATGGAACATTTCAGAATGTTCTCTATGTTCCTAACTTGTCTACCAAACTTCTCTCTATCTACCAAATCACTCACTATGGAAATGGGAAAAAGGTCGAGTTTACACCAGATTCAGTTGTGGTAAAGGAACTTGATGATGATGCCTTGGTAGCAGTGGGACAAGTCAATGACAACTCAAGCCTTTATTCATTCTCCCACTTTGTGCCAAGTTCACCTTCTAGGGCCTTGCTTACTCATTCAAATTTAGAAAGTAAGCTATGGCATGAGCGGTTTGGTCACCTCAACTACCACTATCTTTAGTAGCTCAACACTAAAGACATGGTCACAGGTCTACCTCGAATCAGTTTTTCAGAGGGTGTATGTTCAGGTTGTTCCATGGGCAAGCATCCTAAGGAGAAGTTTGATAAGGGGAAAGCTTGGAGAGCTTTGGAAGTTCTTCAACTTGTTCACAACAATGTAGCAGGTCCATTTCTAGCACCTTCATTTAGCAAGGCCCGCTATGTTCTCACCTTCATTGATGACTACTCCCGCTTCACTTGGGTCTACTTTCTTATTCATAAGAGTGAAGTATTTGATAGATTTCAGGACTTCAAGACTCGTGTGGAGAAGTAATCCGGGAAAGTGGTCAAGATTCTTTGTACAAATAATGGAAGGGAATATGTGAACAAAAGACTTGAGGATTTTTGTACATTTGAGGGGATTGATCTTCAGCATTTTGTTGCATACACTCCACAACAGAACAGAGTTGCAGAACACAATAATAGAACTCTCAAAGAAATGGCTAGCTGTATGATACATGCACGTTCTCTTGATCCCACCTTTTGGGAAGAGGCTATCAATTGTGCCACACACATCCAAAATCGAGTTCCTCACAAAGCTTTGCAAGGTATTACTCCTTTTGAGGCTTGGGTTCATAGGAAACCGATTGTCAGACATTTCAGAGTCTTTGGGTGTCCAGCATGGGGTCGCATCCCTCCACAGAAACGCAAGGCATTGGAACCATAGAGTCGACCTTGCATATTTGTTGGATATCTTGAGGGTGTTAAGGCATATAGATTGATGGATCCTGAGACATATGAGGTGTTCATTGAGAGGAGTGTTCACTTTGAGGAAAGCTCTCCGAGCTTAGCCTCTCTACCTCCTCCACCTTCCTCCATTGTGGATAGTGATGCTAGTGATTCAGATGATGAGACTCCTTCACCTTTGACTCGTAGGGTTACACCTCCATGGGGTCCACTTGCAGTTGAGGAGCCTTGTTCTCCACTTCCACCTAGACCTCGTTCGGCTCGACAGACACTTGAGTCCGCGGGTTCTCTTGTTGGGGATCCTTTAGATACACGAAGAACTTGATCACAACATTAGGATCTACTGCATGCATTCATTGCTACCGCTTCTGATCCACAGACATTTAGGGAAGCATCAGGGGTTCTTGAGTGGGACCAAGCTATGGAGGAAGAGTATAGTTCCTTGATGAGGAACAACACATGGGATTTTGTCCATCTCCCTAAGGGGAGAAAGATGGTTCGATGTAAGTGGATCTATCGAACCAAGTTTGTAGTGGATGGTAGTGTGGATAAGTATAAGGCTCAGTTGTTGTGAAAGGTTTCTCCCAGGTAGCAGGTGTTGACTATACTAAGACCTTTGCGCCTGTAGCGAAAATGAACTCCATTTGTTCGACACTTGCTATTGCTGCAGCTCATGGTTGTGCTATACATCAGATGGATGTGAAGAGTGCTTTTCTTCATAGTGATCTTGATGAGGAGATTTATATGGAGCAGCCACAGGGTTTCATCCAGGATACTTCCTTGGTTTGCAGACTAAGGAAATCTCTCTATGGTCTTAAGCAGGCCCCCAGGGCTTGGTATGCCAAGATGGATTCCTTTCTTCTCTCAACAGGGTTCACCGGGTGTCATTCCGATCCGAATGTCTACATTTTGCGACAGGATGACTCTCACTTGATACTTGTGCTCTATGTTGATGACTTGATCATTACAGGGAATACCGCATCTATCATTAGTAGGGTCAAATTTGCTTTGCATGACCGATTTGCTATGACTGACTTGGGTCTTTTGTACTACTTTCTCGGGATAGGGATTTCACAGTCACCTTTCAGGATTACACTATCATAGCCCAAGTATGCTCTTGATCTACTTGCACGCTTTCATATGGCTGATTGTAAGCCTGCACCAACTCCCTTTCTTTCAGGACTCAAGCTTGAGGCTCAATGTTCTTCTCCACTAGTTGATGCCACTTTGTATCGTCAGCTTGTGGGTAGTCTCATCTACTTGACCCATACATGCCTTGATATTTCATTTGTAGTTGGCATGGTTTCTCGCGTCATGCAGGAACCACATGAGCTTCATTGGAAAGCCGCCAAATGCATCCTTCATTACATCCAGGGTACACATCACTATGGGATTCACTATGCAGCAGGCACAGGACTTTGCTTGGTTGGTTACACAGACTCCGATTGGGCTGGTGATCTTGATGATCGTAAGTCTACCTTCGGTTACAATTTTCACCTCGGTTCGGGCCCCATTTGTTGGCAAAGCAAGAAGCAACATGCTATTGCTCTCTCTTAGACTGAGGCCGAGTATCGAGGTGCTGTTAACACAGCGACTGAGACCATTTGGCTCCAGCAGATTCTCACAGAGTTTGGATTCACCACTCCATGAACGACAGTTCTACATTGCGACAATCAAAGTGCTATTGCCATCTCGAAGAACCTGGTCTAGCAGCAGCGGACCAAACACATTGAGATTCATATGCACTATATCCGAGAGCTCATTCAGGAGCAGGTCATTGATTTGTAGTATTGTCCTACAGTGGAGCAGGTTGCTAACATATTCACTAAACCTTTCACCGAGAGCAAGTTCTAGTAGTTGCAAGCTCTCTTGGGGGTGCAGGATGTGTCATTAGGGGAGGTTAGCTGACTTCTCCTTCCTCTCTTATGGGGGGGACTTTTTCCTCTTTGAGGTTTTGTCCTTCTTCTTTGAGAGTCTTTTGTACTTTCATCTCTCTTTTGGGGGGGAGTTTTTTCCCACTGGGTTTTCTCCTTTTCTCTGTTTGTGAGAGATTGCATTGCATAGTTTTGCTTGCATTAGCATATTGTACATGGGTACCTATCATGGCCTAGTAGCTGGGACCCATCTTGCATTGTTGACTTGAGTCTTCATTCCCCTAAGTTGCACTTAAGGGGGGGTGTTGGTGTAAATAAATATTCATTTTGGATATTATTACACTTTACTTAAGTTAACTTAGGATAATGCATCTCTTTGTAGTTTGGATTTGAGACACTTAGGGAAGTG
Organism: Cryptomeria japonica; assembly: GCF_030272615.1. Taxonomy (NCBI): domain Eukaryota; kingdom Viridiplantae; phylum Streptophyta; class Pinopsida; order Cupressales; family Cupressaceae; genus Cryptomeria; species Cryptomeria japonica. Next base: position 164,782,676 of record NC_081414.1, read on the forward strand.
TGCACATAGGGATAGAGCTTGTAGGAGAAATTCCACCTTTTGTGGTCTTATTTTGCTATTACATTCCACATTCGGTGGGTCATCCACCTCTTGTGGAATATTATATTATTTCTCCTACCTACCCCTAGTATTTCTTACCTACCCTTGTTTCTCATTGAGCCACATGTCATAATTGTGTGCTTGCACATCCATATGGCCTTGCATATATAAGCAGGCCTATATTCATTGTATTGGTTGAATCCAGTTGATCATTTGCATATTGATGAGAATACAGTTTGTTCTTATCATTCTATTGTCTCTCTTTTTATGCTTTTCATTGTGCCCTTGATCTTGGCAAAATCCTATAGTTTGGTTATGTCATTCATGCTATTCAGATGTGTATCATGATCAGTTGGTTCAGGATTTGATGAATCAGATGCCATCATTTGTTCTAGTAAGCCTTTTGCTCATCAGTAAGGGTTTAACCGGCAAAGCTTTGTTGAAGATCTTTTGATGCACTTGATAAGTGGTGTTGGTGCAACTTCTAGATGAATCGAGGGATGTTGATGGTTATCTTGTTTATGTTCCTATTGATCGATGGTGTTGGATTTGGTTTATGTCAACCTATTTTGGGTCTGGTCTTATTCTGCTAGGTTATGGATCAGTTAATGTAACGTGTTTGTGGATGAACCCGATGCATTACCCAGTGGATTTATTGAATGGTTTATGTTGTTGTTGTCCCAAGATGACTTGGATGATAATTAGATTGTGGGTTTATGCTATGAATTTATTGTATTATCTTTTAGGTGGCTGACCTAACTGTTTAGGTCTTGGATCGGTATAAATATGATGTTAGATTTCTTTGTAGATCAGGACGGTTATGGGTTATGAGATTATGCAATTATGTGTGTGCAAATAATGTTGTAATCATATGCAGAGGTTTTGGTTGATCATAGGTGATCAAATTGGGTTGGTGAAAGAGGTTTAATACCTCTAGTATTGAGCTTAATCGGAATTGTACTCAGGCATAGGAGATGCTATTCTTGCAGTTCATTATTATTTTTGGATTGTAGTATGGATTTAGTTTGTAGTCCGTGAGGCTTCTTTTGGGATGAGTAGTGCACTCTAGGCTATTGGCCTTCCTGCATGTGCAGGCCCCTCTTTTTGTAATCACATACTTACTGCATAAGTATTATCTGACTGTGGGTAGGCATCCCACTGTGGTGTTTTCCTTTACCAAGTTTTCCATGTACAAATCTTGGTGTTATCTTTTATGGATGGTTGGTAAATGTTTTGTGGCTTATATTTATGCTTAACTGCTATATCTGCTATTCTGGTATATGGTTTATGTATTTTGGTAATAAGGTTTTAATGCTTAAAGTTCTATAATCTGTTGACAATTGATTCACCCCCCCTCTAAGTTGTCCACCGGTTATTTGAGCTTTCTAACAAAATTCACTTGTTCTCACATACAATATACTCTCAGATAATAAACACAATTGTAGACATACATCTAACATGATTATAATGCCTATTTATATAATTCATCAACCTTAACCTTAAGGTCAACTCAACACATAAGACCTAGTTAGAAAATTACATAACACGCTACATAAATTCATAACCAGACCAATACAATGTTGCTTCCAACATAGCAAGGACCCAAATCAAATCCTCAAATACACTACACTATCAAATAATTCACTAAGATCGTCTGCAACACACTTCACCACTGAATATGTCACATAACACGAATAATACCACTAGACCAATAAGATCCTCAATAATGTGCACCATGATCAACACAGACCATCAAAATGCATAGCACACAATCAAAGAACATCAATAAGCAATGTGAATTCCACTACAATCACCACAAAAAATCGAATAACAAGATTCATTATTACTAAATCACTGGAGCTCAAGAACACCAACTGACAAACTGAAAGATATGCTTGCGAAGTTCCAAATTATGAACCATCCAATAAGAGGACACACATGAACGTCCCAAACACTCTCCAAAATCTGAAACTCAAGATATAATCATTCTAGAGAAATATTAAACAAATACTATAACTCTGCAACACAGAACACTGAGAATCTGGTCCTCATATCGGACCTCATAACTCAACCAAGTCAACCCATAGCATCATGAAACTCATACCGAATTAACTAGAGACAATTATCTCAAAACCCAATAAACCACATTAGAACATTTGCAACAGATCACCAAAAAAATCCTCTGCAATAAACCAATTCTCTACAACACATGAATATTTTGACATCAATGCCAACAACATATCCCAACAACTCTAATATCCAATAATTTCAACCATCTTTCTCAATATTTTATTATAACACTGATAGGCCTTACTTTTAGTAGAATAACCAAGGAATATTCCTTCAACACATCTAGCATCAAACTTTCCAAGATCTTCATCTCTTTTGATATAGCATTTACTACCTAAAATTCAAAAATATCTAACAGTAGGAGCATGACCAAACCATAAATCATAAGGAGTCTTACTAGTATCACCTTTGACATTTACCTAGTTAAGAGTGTATACAACAATACTCACAAATTCTCTCCAAAATGTATGCAGGACATTTCCTTCAATCATCATGGTTCTAGCAGCTTCTTGAACTGTTCTATTCTTCCTCTCCACAACACCATTCTGCTATGGTGTCCTAAGAGCAAATAACTGTCTCTTAACTCCATGATCTTCATAGTATGCATTAAAATCACCAGAAGTGAATTCTCCACCTCTATCAGATCTCCAACACTTCAACTTCATTCCAGTCTTAGTTTCAACTCTAGCTATGAAAATCTTTAACTTCTCCAATGCTTTAGATTTTCCCCTTAAAAAAGTAACCCACATCATTCTTGAATAGTTATCAATCTACAACATGAAATACGTATCACCCTACAAGATTCTCAGTCTAGAAGGACCACACATATCAGTATGCACAAGATCCAACAATCCATTGAAATTATATTATTTGCTCTTATAAGTAATTCTTGTCTGCTTCCCTAATTGACATTTCTTACATATTGGATTAGGTGGTTTTATTAACTTTGGTAGATCTCTTACCGCCTGAGTAGAGGTTATCTTAATCATGCAATTAAAATTTACATGACACATCCTTTTATGCCATAACTAACTATTATTCCCTACATACCTTACCCCATTAGTTTGCTTGTCTTAAAAATATGGGTCCCTATTTTTGCTTTTTGCAGCTTTGTTTTTTTAGTTTTTGCTTGGACACCCCAGAACCCCGGAGTCCTGAAGTGTCCTTTGTTTGTTTTTGATGTCCTACCCTGAAACCCCAGAGTCTTGAAGTTGTGCCTTGTCTCTTTTTGTCGTTGAAGCCCAAAGTCCCAAAATCCTGAGCTCTTCATGTTTTCTTGTTAGTTTCTTCAGAACTTCGGGATCCCAGAGTGCCGAAGTTGTTTTTCTTGCTTTTCTTTCCCACCCAAGAACCTCGAAGTCCCGAGGTTTTTTTTTTTTTGTTGTTGAAGTTTTCACCTCGGATGCCGGAAACCTCGGAATCCCAAGGTCGTGCTTAACTTGACTGTACGGACGGTAAATTGGGGGTATAAATAGAGGAAATGAACTCCTTTGAGCTCATTTGCACATTCAGGTTTTTCAATTTCCTTGCTCTACCTCTTGACTTCATGCCTCTGTATCGCCGAGTTTTCGAGAGTTTTTCTTCCATCAGGTTGGTGCATTTCTTTGCCCTCTTTGAGTTTTCTAGTTTAGATCTTTTAGTTTTTTAGATAAGATTTGTTTTTAGTTTCTCTCATTTTGCGTGTTTGTTTTAAACCCGCATCCTTAGGGTTTTCTAACCCCAGAACCCTAGAACCCCGGAGTTCCGGGCTAGGCAATTTTTTTCACCTCAGAACTCCAGAACCTTGGAGTCCCGAGGTTAATCTTTTTGGATTGTTCTTTCACCCCGGATCCCTAGAGTTCCAAACCTTCCCTTTTGGCCAATCTATGAACTACACCTAACCTCATAACCCCAGAGTTCCGAAGTTCTTTCCTCATAGGCCATTGTTTGAATTTCCCTTGGAATTTGGGTCCCCAATGTCCTGAATGAGTTGTGTACTTAGCCTACCCCGAAACCCCAGAGTTCTGGGTTTTATTGTTCTTTGGAACCCCAGACTCCCGGATTCCACTATTTTGGTCCACTTCAGAACCCTGAAGTTCTGGGTCATGTTTTTAGCCCATCTTCACGTCAGAACACAGGAGTTTTGAGGTCAGTTATTTGAGAAGGAGTTTTCCCACCGTAGAACCCCAGAGTCCCGGAGTGTGTAATATAATTGATATATTTAATGTGTGATAGGCTAATTTGTGGTCTTTTCTTGCAGACTTGAAAAATTAGATGGGCCTAACTTCCAGCAAGAAAGGCAAGGAATTGGATAGACTCCCCGCAACCATGAAGTACCATTATCAAGGGAAAGTTTATGTCTCAAAACTAGATGATCAGATCAGATGGGTAACTGATAGAGAGGTAGGATATGTGGAGCTAGAAGACATTGTGACACAATTGGACAAACCAAGACTAGAAGCTCCTTACAAGAGGATCAAGAGATCAGGGTTGGTAGAAGCTACTGTTCTTCCTCAATCCATCTAAGCCCTTGAATTCATTATGACTGTGGCACACTTGTACAATGTAGACACTAGGAAGTGCACTGATGCCCAAGGAAGGACAATTATAGATTTATCTGCTGATATGTTGGGATATGTGTTCGGTATTCCTTCTAGAGAGGAGGAGATGTTGTTAACAATCAAGGAAGAAGCTACCGAAGTATGGGATGGGGATGTTACTATGAGCAAAAGGCATATGAATTAGAATTGGCTTGAGGAGGAGAGGAAGATAGGTTTAAAAACCAATGACATCCTAAGGGAAGATTTCAAGGAACCACAACGTGACTTAATTATCATGCTGAGCAAGGCCTTCGACAAGATAGATTGCCATTACTTCCACACATGGATGTTTCATTATGTGATTGACAAAAAGTATTTTGATTGGGCTAAGATCTTATCTGACAATATACACAGGAAATTGGTAGATGTGCATAAGACGAAGAATTTTTCTTCACTTCATATGTTGTCTAGGTAGTGGCTCGAGCAGGAAAATTCGCAGGGTTGCAGACATAGAGCCAGCTCAGAGATGAGGAAGGACAAAATAAGGTGTGGGAGTATTACACCCAACTCCCTCTAGGTGATGCAAAGGCACATTACAAGAGAATAACTGATGCCTTCCTTTTCCTTGTCATCATCAAGCTCACAGGTGATACAGGTTATAGAGTAAGCCCAAAAGCAATGGCCATAATCAAGGAATGGGCATGCTGGTTCATTCAGAATGAATGTTACATGTATATTAGGGTCAGTGGATTCACAGGTTGCCCTATGCTGTTGCCAAGATATTGTAATGACCGCATTGTATTGTTAGAATATGTTAGACAGATGCTTGGGTTGCAATCACTTTTTTCCTCAAAATGTAAGGAAAGTATAGATTTTTCAGTTTCTATCAGTTATTTCTCCTATTCCAAGATTCAGGTAGCAAAGACGATAGAGAAAGAGTTGCAGGATCTAAATTTAAAAGAGTTCAATTATGCTAAAGAATATTATGACCCATATGGAAAATTGAAACAAATAATGCCAAAGGCGTATGAGGGACATAAGCCAAGATTGGAGGATTTTTGGACCAACCTCCAAGACAATTTTGAAGTTAGAGAGAAAAAGTATTCCAGGCTTTCAAATCCACAGGTAAGGGATTTTTAAATAGAGACCAATCTCCCTAAAGAGTTAAGGGATGATGGTGATTTATTAGACCCTACATATAAGGAACAAGAAATTGATAAGAATCCTCTCTCCCCAATCAGATGGTCAGGGCATAAAGACATGGATATAGATAGAGTAACTCAAACTGTTGTAGATAGAACTAGGCAGTGGCTAAATTTGAGGGTTAGGCCAAGCGCTTCGAAAGGGAGGCAAAATTAATTGACTTTAGGTGCTCTCTAGTCAAGGGGTTATAAGGAGTATGCCCACAAGACAAGGTCCAGCTCTAGAAATAATACTTCTACGGACCTAGAAGAGGTGCGCAAGCCGAAGAAAGTACTGAGGAGCTCCTCAAGAAAGTCAAGGAGCAAATGTGGAAGGCCAAAATTTTGAAGAAGGCTGCTGATTTTAGAATTAGAGAAGGGTTAGGAGTTGTGCCATTGGTAGAGGCATTCCTTGTTAGGGAAGCAATTGGACAAAGGCCAGGAGAAGGCATTTAGAATGAGGATGAATAAGGGAAAGCTGATGAAAATATGCAACCTCCTCCTGATACCATAAGTACATCTACTCATCCTTCGACAACTGCAACCATAGAGGCTCCAATTTTGACGCCAGCTACTACAATCCCTTAGCCAACTTCACCCGGTGTCTTTGCAACAACATCAACAACTCTACCTCAAGTAACTATGGTATTATTTCCTGCTATAGAAAATGTAAGTATTCATAACATTGAATCAAATTCTGACCAAGAGGACACGCAGCCTATGGAACAACAACCACTTGGAGGAGAGAAGGAACAAAATGAGCCTGAAGATTTGCAGGATGAAAGGTTGTTTTTAACTCTGCAGGATCAAGAAAATTTACTGAAAAAGATTGCTGCTAAGTAAGGTATGAAGGAAACTGGTAAAGGTGGCAAGAAGTTTGAAGATGAGATCAATGATAAGCTAGGAGAGATACATAAGAAAGAACAATTGAATGTCGATACTACTGTCCAAGCCATCCTGGCTTGACAAATTGCTTCACCCCAAGACCCGAAGCATATAGAAGAAGAGGCGAAAGATGAAGCAAAGGAGAAGTCAGATGTGTACGTAGTGACCACTGACATCATGCCCCACAAAAGTGAAAAGGATAAGGATGTGCCACAATGGTTGAACTTCACCTTTGAAAAGAAAAAGAAAGTGGTGCTACCCAAGGTTACATTTCAGTAGGCCATCACTGAAGAACCACAGAGAACAAAGAGAGCAAAGACAATGCATCACTTATCAAGAACTGGTTCTGGTGAAGTGATTGCTAATGTAGCAATTCCAATGCAACCTGAAGGTCAAGAATCCTCCAAATACCAGGTTTTGCAGGTCAAATTGGGTAAACAGACCAAATGGGGAGAACTAGATACGTTGGAGTTGGCTACTAGTGTCATCAAGGGGCAAATAGAAAAGGAGCACACCTCCTATTCAGAGGTCAAGGCATAGTTGGAACAGTATAAGTAGTTGTTGGTAGAGATGGGTAAGCCCTTGGATACATGTGTACTTGTTAACTTACCTTCAACCTCATCACTCCTAGAGGGAGATATAAGAGAATTCGTTGAGGTAAGATAGGTGGAAACCACAACAAAGTCATGGGCATTAACAAATGCCACCAAAATTAGATTATTCTTGCAAAACACCATAAAAGAATATAGGAAGGCCATGCAGAAAGCGTTAGCTTTTTGTTCTTAGTAGTGGGAGCAGAAGTTCAACAGTTTTGGCAAGCAACTTTGGGTTTTGAATAAAGTTTAGAGTCTTGGAGAAGAAGAGATAATAAGGGAAGACCTCTTAGGTGGAGACAGTTGTAAGACTTTGTAATCCTACATATACATTTTGGAGTTGAAGATTGAAATGCTTCAACAGTATGCAAAGGATATAACAAGTATTCAGTCTCCCCTTCTTAGGATAGTGGAAAAATATGAGAAGTTTGTAGGTCATTTATTAGGATTTTTTGGGCTTGTTATAACCAATGCTAGAAGTATGGAGGAGGACTAGGTACTCCACCAATGGGATGCGTATGAGGCACAATATTTCATAACTCCAACTTAGTTTAGTGTTGCATCAATGGACATGTATAAATACTTGATAACCCAATGTCAACAACCTGCAAAAACAATAGAGGAGTTGGAAAGTGGTGATTGCATGTATCACGAGCAATTATAAAACCTATAAAAAGAAGTAAAAGATAAATGTATAGTTGCTAATGATAGCATGACTTTTAAAAGGTGTTTTTGCATGACCACCCCATTGGGACTTTAACCGTGCCTCCAATTCACACTTCAATTTTGAGAAAACATTTACATGACTATGAAAACCTGGCTAATGCATCACCGTCTTTGTAGTGCTCTCTCAGTCCTAGTTTAGTAATGTTTAACTGGAGTCCAAGGAAGAGAATTGCATGTCACCTGTGACTCCTTGCTTTTTAGTTCTTAATTTAGATAGGTTTATTTCCTAGAAAGTAGGACATAAAACTCTATAAATTGAGGAGTTTGATTCATTTTTAAGGGTCCACAAATTGATGATTTGAGGCCCACTTAGACATTTTAGATTTTTTTTGCAGATTGTTATGAATTAGATTATTTTTGTGATACATTCTTTAAAATTAATACAAGAAACAACTTATAGATTGCCTGATCTATGCGTGTGTGCTATCAATTTGTTCTTTGTAGTCTGGTAATGCCTATTGTTTGAAATCAACAACTTGTTTTGATCTTATGTTTATCACTTTATGAATCAAACTGCGCATGTAAGTGGTGTATGAGAATTACTAGGATAAACGATATTGTGGTGATATTCTTTCCATGAATTTGTTAGGTTGCTGACTTTGTAGGTTTATTGGAGGTCTGTTATTGAATGCTTATTTAGATGATATTGATGTTTGGATTGCAGGGTACTTACTAAGTAGCTCATTAAGTTGTTATTGAATTAGTTTCACTGATATTTTTCTTGTTTCCCAATCTGCAAGTTTATTTTGAAAAAGAATCTTAAAGCGTAAAATACAAAAAAAGTGGAGTTACTAGAAGTTATTGGGATTCATTTAATCAATAGGCCCCTTCACGGGTACAACCACATTGATGATTGAGCTATCCATCATTGTCGAGACTTGACTATTGAGACCTTGGAGTAATTAGTTTTTTGAAACTTACTACTTTCTAGGAGAGGTGATGAGTGTTTACTCAAATTACCCGACTGTTGGTGAGTGTGTCAAAACACCCGTCAACACCAAATTTTATCAATTTGATCAATCAAACAAATTTTACCTCCAACATTCACGTGAAAGATATTAACTTTAGTCTTTGTACCTAATGCAATCTCACTTCCGAAGCTACTCAAGACCTCACATTTTCCATTCTTGAATTGTAAGTTATATCCCTTATCAACCATCTAATCAACACTCAAAATATTATGCTTTAAACCTTCAACATACAACACATCATCAATATTATGCTTACCATTAAGAGAAATAGAACCTCTACCATGAATTACACAAGATTTTTTCTCACATAATCTTACCATACCACCATCATACCTTTCCAAGTTCACAAATTTACTCTTATCACTTGGGTGAACTCACAATACTGGTTCCCACTTTTTGACCAATTTTGACACTTAGATGAACATTTTGCAAAAAACCTTCACTTTCTAACACCTATAACTTTTAAACCGTGATTTCTAACATCTTTTTTGTAGATTCTAAATATAGTTTTTTCAATTTTTTTTGAATAAAATTTTATTAATTTTTCCATCTCCCCCCAAAGTAGTGTTTTATAGCAAACAACATTTTTTAAGAGTGATGTGCATCCCGAAACGTATAAGTTTTTTTTCTATATATGATAAAAACTTATCTTTGTTAAATTTTGGTTTGTAACATCAATACCCAGGGCATGCAGTTGGTTTGATAGTGATATGTTGAATATTTTTTATTTTATTAATTTTTTAAGTTTGACTAATTATAATTTAGATATAGGTGTATGTTTGAACACATAACTTGTTTTATATATATCAAAATTCAGTTTTATTTTTTTGTTAGAAAGAAGACATCAATACCTAGTGCATAGATATTTTTTAGATTTTTTTTGAATTAGTTTACTATTTTTCCCGATTCATTGAACAAAGAAGTTCATGTTCTGCGAAAAACCTACATTCATAAAAAATAAAATAAAAATATATTAATGAAATTAAATATATAAAAAATTATACTATTTGGAAAGCTTATAATAAGGACTAAATCCTTAAGAAAATAAAACTTTTAAATGAATTCGTTTGACCTCACAAAAGCTAATGTAAAATTGGTTTTTTATCAGCATTTGATGGATGCAAAGGAGACTCCATTGCAAGTATGATTTAGAAGTAGAGATGTTCTATCCAAGAAATTTTGATCTAAGAGCCTTTGATCTAACTCTCTTCAATTAATTACTTCAAGTGGGACCTCTTAAAACTTAAATCATTATATTTTCTAAAAAATGTATGATTTCAGCAAAAATCAGGATGTACCAAAAAGTGGGAACTAGCTTTGTGAGTTCACCCACTTGTCATATGATGAGAGCTACCATTGCCAATTAATCATTCATCTTTCTCCTCAACTTTAGTAGCTAAATATTTCTCTTCATTAGTGTAGTTTGTGTTGGCAATATGAAGGAATTGATTATGTGTTGCATTTATGTTTTGTCATTGATGTCCACACTAGCTATTATGATTGGTTATCGACAGACAAATTTTGGTTAACGGTAGAAGAACCAATGTTACCGGCAGAAGGGACTATCAGCTGGACACTACCGATATGTTTGTATCAATGGAATATATTTGGTTTGATGTGTTGCATGTTTCTAGAGTATGTTTTGGTCAGTTGGTATTGACTTAATGATCGGATTCTATCATACATTCTAGTAAGCCTATACGGGTAAGGGTTTAGGGTTTTACCGGTAGAGCTTTTACTGAAAATCTTTGACAAGATGCATAAGTGGTGTTGGTGCGGCTTCTAGATGGAATTCAGGATGCTGAAGGTGATCTTTGTTTGTGCCTCGACTATTTGGAGACATCAATTTGGTGTGGTGGACCCAAATTAGGTCCGATATCTATCCAAGTTATGGACCGGTATAATGTAATGTGTTCCTTACACGTTACTGGGATGATTTATGGATTGGTTAAAGTTGTTTTGGTCTAAATCCGACATGGTATATCATTGTAATGTGGATGTATGTAATGATCTTATTGTAATATCTTTTAGGTGGCCGACCTAAGTGGTTTAGGCTTTAGGGTTTGTATAAATTGATGTAAGATCTCATTGTAGATTATCATGGTTATTATAAAAGGTCATGGTCATGGAATAAAATGTGTGAATAATGTAATATCATTCAAGCAGAGGATTTGGTCAATCATTGAAGATCCACTTGGGTTTATGTAAGAGGTCAAAGGCCTCCGGTATTGAGCTTAACTGAGACTGTAATTAGGCATGGTAGATGATATCATTGATAGTTCATTCTTCTAGATTGTTGTCCAATTATATTGAGGTGGTTATAACCTCTTTGTAGTCAGTGAGACTCCTTTCTAATGAGCAATACGCTCTAGGCAGTGTGCCTTCCTGCAGGTGCATGCCCCTTATTGTATCACATACTTTCTGTAGAAGTATTATATGACTGTGGGTAGGCTTCCCACCATGGTTTTTCCCTTTACCAAGTTTTCTACGTACAAATCATGGTGTTATGTGGTATGGTTGCATTGTGTTGATTCTCTGTTTCATACTTAAGTTTTTTTGCTTACCGGTATCTGTTTCTGCTATTCTGGTATTCTATGTTTATGTGCTCCGGTTAAAGGTTATAAAGTGGTTTAATTAATATAATCCATTGACAACGGATTCACCCCTCGCTCTCAGTTGTCCACCGGTTATTCTAACAATTGGTATCAGAGATTTGGTCCTCTTTTGTAGAAGCTTAACAATTTGAGGTAGATCCTATGACAACTAATAATTCAAATCCACTGACAACTATTTTCAGAAGAGAAATCCCTAAGATTTAGGGAACAAACTATGGGTTATGGAAAATACGAATGGAGAGTCATCTTAGATATCTTGGCAAGGATATTTGGGAGATAAATGAGAAAGGATATACACCTTATGATCCAGCATCTGGCAATCCTGCTCCAGTAGACTTGGACAAAAATATTAAAAATTATTGTAGAGCTAGATAAGCCCTCTTGTGTGCACTCACTGATCAACAAATCATGGGATTGACTAATAAATCATCTACAAAGGTTATGTGGGATAAATTGAAAACTCTGAATGAAGGTGACCCTAATGTTAAAATTGCTAAACTTTATGGTTACCGAGTAAGATATGAGAACTTGAAGATGGAAGATAATGAAAGAATTGCTACATTTATGGAAAGAGTAAATGAGATTGTCATAGGAATTCAATGTTGTGGAGGATCTCTGAGTGAAGATGAAATAGTTTCTAAAGTTTTGAGAGCCCTACCATCAGCTTACAAGATGAAGGCTACTACAATTAATGAATTGAGAACAATGGCAAACACTTCAGTTAACAAAGACATTCTGATTGGGAAATTATCTGCTTTTGATCTTGAGGAATTTGGACCCTCTGGAGCTGCAAAGTCTGAATCTTCTTTTCATGCATCATCACCTACTAGCAAAAGTGATTGGAAAGTCCTATATGCAAAAGAATTGGAAGATATGAGGAAAGAGGATGAAGAATTTGAGAAACTTGAAGCAATATTTGCTAGAAGAGTACCTAAAGGATCGACAAGAAGTAAGTATGAAGGAAAAGTACCTTTTTAAATGTTTTGCATGTAATAAGACTAGTCATTTTGCATCTAGATGTCCTGAAAGGAATGCAAGATTTGAAGAAAGAGTTAAGAAACCATTTAAGCCTAATCAGAAGAAATTTAGATTCAAGAAAAACAAACTATAATACATAGCGAAAGAGGAAGGAGTAAGTGATGACTCAGATGAAGAACTAACAAGAGACTCTGCTAGTGGATCCAATAATAGAAAGGAATGGGTGTTCTATTCTATAAAGGAAGATGAACCAAAACCAGTTATCAAGAATGAAGAAAAGGCCCTGGAAACAAAAGTTGAAGACAAGGATGAATGGCTAATTGATAGTGGATTCTCACATCATATGACTGGAGATAAAATAAAATTTATGTCCTTGCAAGAATACAATGGCGATCAAGTCATATTTGGGGATGATAAAGCATGTATGATCAAAGGTAGAGGTATTATTTCTCTAGACGGTAAGCATAATATTGATAATGTTTATTATGTAGAAGGTTTAAAGAATAATCTTTTAAGTGTTGGTCAATTGGTGGATAAGGGATTCCAACTTCAGTTCAAAGATAAAAAATACAAAATCATTAACATAACTAGCTTAGAGATTGCAATCGGTACTCAGACTAGAAGTAATATCTTTCAATTGAATACCAGTGATAAGACATGTTTGATTGCTCATATTGATGAGAGTTGGTTATGGCATAAGAGGCTGTGTCATGTTAATTTTAATTGTATTGTTAAGATCAACTCAACAAAGGCAGTTAGAGATATACCTAAGATTATAAAGCCTCATAATTCAGTATGTAAGGAATGTCAATTGAGAAAGAAAGTTAGAACTTCTTGTAAGAGAATACATGACAAATATAATGTTGTTCTTGATTTGATTCATCTTGACTTATGTGGTCCAACAATGACCAGAAGCTTTCAAGGTGATAGGTACTTCATGCTAATAATTGATGATTATTCTAGAATGATGTGGGCGACTTTTCTAAGGGAGAAGTCTGAAGATTTTGAGAAATTCAAGAGCTTTAAAGCAATGGTGGAAATAGAAACTAGATTGAAAATCAAATGATTGAGATCAGATCAAGGCGATGAGTTCACATCTCATGAATTTGACAGTTATTGTGAGATAAATGAAATTAGGAGACAATTATGTGCACCCCAGACTCCTCAGCATAATAGAGTAGTGGAAAGGAAGAATAGAACCATTTTGGATGCAGCAAGAACCATGATGATAGAATCCAAATTGCCTCACATCTACTAGAGAGAACCAGTGAGTACAACAGTCTACACATTCAATAGAGTTCATATCAAAGGTGAAACTGGTAAGACTCCTTATGAATTATGGTTTGGACATACTCCTACTCTTAAATATTTCATAATTTTGGGAAGTAAATGTTATATCAAAAGGGATGATTCAATTGGGAAGTTTGATCCTAGATGCGATGAAGGGATATTTATTGGATATTCAATTCAAAGCAAAGCATACACATGTTATAACAAAAGATTGCAAAAAATTGTGGAGAGCACAAATGTGAAAGTGGATGAGCAATACAGAGATCAATCTATATCATATAAATGATTTGGTAATGCCTCAACTGGTACAAGACACTAAGACAGTTACACCAGTACAATCAAAAAATTCAACTATGACTGATGATCATAACAAAGAGCCTGAAGTTTAGAAGACACCAAGGTATGTAAGATTAAATCATTTTGAAGATCAAATCATTGGAGACAGGAACAAGGGAGTTATGACAAGAAGAAGATTGGCAAATGAAGAGGTATGTCTTATTTCTCAAATTGAACTGACATCATTATTGAAGCTTGTAAAGATAAATATTGGTTAAAGGCTATGGAAGATGAATTAGATCAAATAAAGAAGAATAAGACTTGGACTTTAGTTCCTCGACCTAAAAAAAAGAATGTTATTGGAACTAAATGGGTTTTTAGAAATAAACTAAATGAGGATGGTCAAGTTGTAAGAAACAAGGATAGACTAGTTTGTAAAGGATATTCTCAAATGGAAGGAATTGATTATGGTGATAAATTTGTACCAGTAGCTAGGATTGAAGCTGTTAGACTATTTCTTGCCTATGCATCATACAAGAACTATAAGGTCTATCAAATGGATGTTAAATGTGCATTTTTGAATGGTGAACTTGAGGAAGAAGTATACATTGAGTAGCTTGATGGATTTTCACTGACAGATGACAAAGATATAGTTTACAGGTTAAGGAAAGCATTATATGGATTGAAACAAGCTCCTAGAGCTTGGTATGAAAGGTTGGATACATATCTTTTGAAGCTTGGTTTTACTAAGGGCAGTGCCGACAGTAACTTATATTATAAGATCACTGATGATGATTTTCTGATTATTGAAGTATTTGTTGATGATATCATTTTTGGAGGTGAAGATAAATTGTGCATGGAATTCTCTAATAATATGAAGGATGAATTTGAGATGTCTATGATTGGTGAAATGAGATTTTTCTTAGGTTTGTAGATTACTCAGACTGACAAAGGCATTTTTATCTATCAAACTAAGTATTTAAGGGAATTGTTGAAGAAGTTTGGTATGGATAATTCCAAACTGGTAAGTACTCCTATGGTGACAAGTGAGAAATTATCTATCAAAGACACATCTGCACTGGTAAATTCAACAAGGTATAAGTCTATGATTGGTGGCTTGTTATATCTAACTCAAGCTAGACCAGATATTATGAATGCAGTAAGTATTGTTTCAAGATATCAAAGTAATCCTAAATAAAATCATGAATGTGTAGTAAAAAGGATATTCTAGTATTTACAAGGAACAATAGACTATGGCTTATGGTACTCTAGAGATGATAACTTCACTTTATGTGCATATACAAATTTAGATTGGGCAGGAGATACTGATGACCGAAAGATCACTTCTGGTGGAGCTTTCTTTCTTGGAAAGAAATTATTTTCATGGATTAGCAAAAAAAATCATGCATTTATTTATCTACTGCAGAAGCTGAATATGTTGCAGCAACAATTAATTGCACACAGGTCTTGTGGATGAAGCAAATGTTGAAGGATATCAAAGTAAATTGCAGTGAACCGGTAGTTATCTATTTTGATAACTCTGCAGCTATTAACTGTTAGAATAACTGGTGGACAACTGAGAGGGGGGGGTGAATCAGTTGTCAACAGATTATATAAATGAATCCACTATATAACCATTAACCAGAGCACATAAACATTGAATACCGGAATAGCAAAAACAAACACTGGTAAGCAATAAAACTTAAGGATGAAACAGATAATCAACACAATGTAACCATACCACATAACACCATGATTTGTACATGGAAAACCCGGTAAAGGGAAAAACCATGGTGGGAAGCCTACCCATAATCAGATAATACTTTTGCAGAAAGTATGTGATACAATGAGGGGCCTGCACATGCAGGAAGGCACACTGCCTAGAGCGTACTGCTCATTACAAAGGAGTATAATTGACTACATAGAAGTTATAACCACCTAAATATAATTGGACAACAATCTTGAAGAATGAACTGCCAGAGATAGAATCTACCATGCCTGATTACAGTCCCGATTAAGCTCAATACCGAAGGCCTTTGACCTCTTACATAAACCCAATTCGATCTTTGATGATCAACCAAATATCCTACTTGAATGATATTCTATTATTCACACATTACATTCCTCTGCCAATACCAATCCTATATTCTACAATGAGATCTTATATTTATGTATACCAACCCTAAGGCCTAAACCAATTAGGTCAGTCACCTAAAAGATATTACAATAAGATTATTACATATATCCACATTACAATGATATGCCATGTTGGATTTAGACCAAAACAACATTAAACAATCCATAAAACATCCCAATAACGTATGGAGAACATGTTACATGATATCGGTCCATAACCTAGATAGGTACCAGACCTAATCTGGGTCCACCACGCCAAAGCGATGTCTCCAATCATTCGAGGCACAAACAAAGATCATCTTTAGCATCCTGAATTCCATTTAGAAGCCACACAATCACAACTTATGCATCTTGTCAATGATTCTCAATAAAAGCTCTGCCGGTAAAACCTTAAATCCTTACCGATATAGGCTTACTAGAGTGTATGATAGCATCCGATCATAAGAATCTGGTATTTCACTCTAAGACTAGGTACATATCAATAAAATATAACTTTTTGAAGGAAAAGGTGGAAGAAAAGAAAGTCAAATTGGTTTATGTGAACACTAAAGAGCAGATTGCAGATATATTCACTAAATTGCCATATAAGGGATCATTTGAGTGTTTGAGAGATAGGTTAGGCGTATCTAACCCTCTGAAAGAAACTTAATTGATGGAGAAAAGCATCGGTCTAGTATACATCATTAGCTTTATCTTTGCTCTGGATTGATGTAGTGGTGCTACTACTCAGGGGGAGTAGCTAGCTTTGAGATTCACATGATTTTGATATCTATGTCATATATTTGGCATTGATGTCAAAGGGGGAGAGATACATGATGTGAAAATAATGTCATAATATATCATACGAGGGAGAGATTCAGATCAATTTCAGATTGGACTGCACTCCTCAGGGGGAGTTGCTGTGATCTTTCAGTTTTTCATTGTTATATCTGCTATGAGAAATTTTTGACATTTCTTGGCACTTAGATGTTTTCTTTTTCACATCTAGTGTTTCCATCAATGCCAAAGGGAGAGATTGTTGGAAATATGAAGGAATTGATTATGTGTTGCACTGATGTTTTGTCATTGATGTCAACACTAGCTGTTATGATTGGTTACCGACAAACATATTTTGCTTACTAGTAGAAGAACCAGTGTTACCAGCAAAAGGGACTATTAGTTGGACACTACCGACATGTTTGGATCAATGGAATATGTTTGGTTTGATGTGTTGCATGTTTCTAGAGTATGTTTTGGTCAGTTGGTATTGACTTGATGATCAGATGCTATCATACATTCTAGTAAGCCTATACTGGTAAGGGTTTGGGGTTTTACCGCCAGAGCTTTTACTGATAATCTTTGATAGGATGCATAACTGGTGTTGGTGAGACTTCTAGATGGAATTGAGGATGCTGAAGGTGATCTTTGTTCATGCTTTGACTAATTGGAGACATCGTTTTGGCATGGTGAGCCCAAATTAGGTCCAGTATCTATCTAGGTTATGGACTGGTATCATGTAAAGTGTTCCCTACATGTTACTGGGATGATTTATGGATTGGTTAATGTTGTTTTGGTCTAAAACCGACATGATATATCATTGTAATGTGGATGTATGTAATGATCTTATTATAATATCTTTTAGGTGGTCGACCTAATTGATTTAGGCCTTAGGGTTTGTATAAATTGATGTAAGATCTCATTGTAGATTATCATGGTTATTGTAAAAGGTCATGGTCATGGAATGAAATGTGCGAATAATGTAATATCATTCACGCAGAGGATTTGGTCGATCATTGAAGATCGAATTGGGTTTATGTAAGAGGTCAAAGGCCTCTGGTATTGAGCTTAACTGGGACTATAAACAGTCAGAGTAGATGCTATCATTGGTAGTTCATTCTTCTAGATTGTTGTCCAATTATATTGAGGTGGTTATAACCTCTTTGTAGTCAGTGAGACTCCTTTGTAATGAGCAGTACACTCTAGGCAGTGTGCCTTCCTACATGTGCATGCCCCTTATTATATCACATACTTTCTATAGGAGTATTATCTGACTGTGGGTAGGCTTCCCACCATGGATTTTACCTAAATTGAGTTTTCCACATACAAATCATGGTGTTATGTGGTATGGTTGCATTGTGTTAATTCTCTGTTTCATACTTAAGTTTTATTACTTACCGGTATGTGTTCATGCTATTTTGGTATTTAATGTTTATGTGCTCCGGTTAAAGGTTATAAAGTGGTTTGATTAATATAATCTATTGACAACTGATTCACCCCCCCTCTTAGTTGTCCACCAGTTATTCTAACAGTTTGTATAATCTGTAGTTACAAAATCATCTTCCTTGATAGCAATGAACACAAATTCATCTCCCAAATTACCCTTATATGACTCATCATCTATCACACCTACATCAGCAACATACTAAAACTTCTTCCCATATTTAAGCTTATATGGCTTAAATGGGTTCTTAGGATTTCTATTTCTTTCCAGACACCTTGATGAAAAATATCCTATCTTGTTATGTGAAAAAAAATTAAGAGGTAACTTCCCTTTATACTTATTAACACCTTAAGGCAATCTTCTGGCAATAAGTGCTTCAAGCTCCTGAAGCTCTCTTTCTTCATCTTCCCTCTCTTTCATCTCTTTCTCATATCTAGATACTCTTATGGAAATTTCTCCCGAATCATATCTCTACTTCTCGGAAATAGTATCTTTGAATGTAGATTCAGTTTTAGGAAGAGGGTCTCCAAACTCACTCAACTCAAAAGCAACAAGCTTACCAACCAACGTATCTCTTGTCACATTTGTCATAGTTCGGATATCATCAATAGCAGAAAATTTATGTTTGTAATCAGGAGGCAATGATCTCAACACTTTAGCAACAATCTCAAAATCTTCAAGGACTCCACTGACACATCTGATTCCGTATACAAACTCAATCAATTTCTGCATAAAATAAGTAATATTCTCATCTTCACCCATCTTTAGGTTCTTATACTTTCATTTCAATATTTTCAACTTAGTAACTTTCACATGACTATCATCTTAATGCAAGGTCTCCAACTTTATCCAAATCTCATGAGCAGTTTCAAGATCCATCACATTAGTCATTTCAGAATCTCACAAGGCACTTAACAATGCTTCCTTGGATCTAATATTGAATTCTGCTTCCTTCACCTCATCTGGAGTGGAAGGACCATTTTGAAGGACATTATAAACATTTTTAGTGATCTTCCAATACTCTTCTTCAATGTATCTCAAATGAACTTGCATCTGACTCTTCCAAAGAGTGTACTTCATTCCATCAAATCTTGACTATCCTTCTTGCAAAGGTTGCCATCCTAGATCTCCTCAAGATGTCAAGATTCTTTCAGAGGATCTAGCTTTGATATTAATTGTTGGAAACAATGCAACAAACTAAGAGAGCGGGGGGGGGGGGGTGGTGAATTAGTTTGCACCAAAGCTTTAGCAACTTAAACCACAAAACAAATCTTGTTGACAATTGACACTCATCCGGTGGTTTCTGGTAGTTTTTGGTGGTTGATTATTGGTTTAGGGTTGTCATTGATGGAAACTCTTCATAGAGATTCAATCTAGTGGTTGTAATTTTTCTTATCTGGAAGCAAGTATTAACTGGTATTCCAAGGCAAACAAAGCATTTTTGGTCTGGAAGCTTTCAGGTGATTGGAGTGCATTGAATTGTGTTTGAGATTATTGAGTCAACATA
The DNA here is from genome assembly GCF_030272615.1 of Cryptomeria japonica. Lineage (NCBI taxonomy): Eukaryota > Viridiplantae > Streptophyta > Pinopsida > Cupressales > Cupressaceae > Cryptomeria > Cryptomeria japonica. Next base: position 164,802,662 of record NC_081414.1, read on the forward strand.
GACTCATAATTTTATTATTGTTTTTGTGATTCACATTTTTTTTGTGATCCAATCAAGTTGACATGAGACTACATGTTACACTAGCAAGCCAACATGGTAAATGACCCATTTTGTGATTGCCAGTATATAAGTTTGGTGTGGGTGATCTTTTTTATGAATGATGCGAATCGTATGCAAGTGAGTGGTGATCCATAATCCTTTGTAGCATAGTTTTACATGTGCATTCTTGATCTGGTAGACAATTGAGACCGTGAATAGGGCAGAATAAACTGAACATAAAAGGTGATCCAGTTAGTATGTTTAGAACTCAACCAGAACTCATCCAGGTATTGTAGATGCTATTTCAGAGTTCATTTACTCTAATTCATCATTGTAACTAATCTAAGGTAGTGAGTCTTCCTTGAGGGTTGTATCCTTTTGGGTTATTGTAATTGACCAATGAGCTCTAGATAGTGTGTTTGAATGCATGTGCATTCCCCATATTGTAATATTGTTTTTCTACTGGCTATAGTGTATTAATATTATGGGTTCAAATCCTACAATGGTTTTCCCATCTGGGTTTCCACGTAAAATACGGTGTTATTCTTTTGTGGTTGATTCCTTTAAGTTTCTGCATTTCATCTTTAATTGTTTGCTTCTAGTGGTTTAAAATTAAGTTTGAAAATTTTCTAGCCGGTAGATCATTGATTCAGATCCCACTCTCAGTGATCCCTGATTCCAACAATTAGTATCAGAGCCTAGTTCCTCTAAGGAAGCTTAACTGCTTGAGGAAGGTCCGAGAGATTGATTCAATGGATTCCAGTTTTTCAAAGACAACTCAGTGTGGCGCTTGAGGATCTTGATGCAACAAGAAATGAGATCTGTACCTTGAAGTAAAACCTAAATGCTATTGATGATTTCATTAATGACTTGAGGGATCAAGTGAGCACTTCAAGAGACAAGATGAAAGAATTGATAGACAAGCTGAAGGAGAAAGAAGATCAGATCATGCAAAATCAAGGCAAAGCTGATGAATGTGACAAGCTTGAGAGAGAGAATACTACCTTGAAGAATGAGATGCAATCCATTGTGATGAGGATAACTAAGGAGATTCCGGACCAGAATAAAAATGAAGAGAAATTGGTACAATCATTGATAGAAGGAGTCGATGAATTCTTAAGGCTCACCTATGAGAATGATTAGTTGAAGCTTGAGTTGACATAGTCAAGGAATGATGGTCAAGAACTTGAAATACATATTGGTACCTTAAGAGATGAACTTGCTACTACTAATGACTACAAAGACAAATTCACATAGCTCAGCAAGGATTGATGAGATGTTGGAAATTCAAAGCCATGGAAAGGACATGCGAGGACTTGGATTTGAGAAAGGTGAATCCTCCAAATCTAGATAAGGAAATGCAAAACCTGATCAGAAGAAGAGAAAGAATCCTTCGTTAATACAACCTAATGCTCATAAATTCAATGGTATATGATTTAATTGCAATAAATTTGGTCATATGGTGAATGAATGTAGAAGTAGGATGAATAATGGAATGAACAACATGAATAATGTTCCTACCTTTACAAGCTAGTGTTTCATATGCAATAATTTTGGTCACAAGTCAAATATGTGTAGACCGGTAATGAATAACTTTCAAAACAAGAGGTGCTATTCTTGTGGGATGTTTGGACAAATCTCTAACTAGTGTAGGATGAGGCCAAATTAGATGAACTTCAAACCTATGTAGAGAAATGTTTTTTTCCATGCATGTAACAAAACCGGTCACATTGCAAAGTACTGCAAAAGAAAGAACAATGCTCTAGTAGACAAGAGCTAATCAGATGAGAAGGGGAAGGTGAAGGTAGATGAGATCAGAGACAAACATGAGAAGATGTGGGTTAAGAAAGATGAATCCAAAGTAGAAAATGGGTCTGCACTTGAATTCGGTTCAGGATCTTCATCCGGTAACTACCTATCTTTATGCCTTAGGGTGAACTTTTCATGTAGATTCTAAGAACTCCCTCTCTGGTGGTTTTCAATCTATTCTGGAAGGTTACAGAAGGATTGAATCATGAATGCAGATGTTATCCATAAGTTTCAGAGAAGATTTGATGCTCTAGTAAGTGACTCTATGAAAATCATGGTAACCGATTACTACATTTATTGTAGTGAAGAATTAGGTTTTTGAAGGATAAAAAGGCATTTGAAAGCTTCATTTGTCACAATGCAATCAAGAGAATAGTGCAGAGAAGTGGAGTTAAGTTATTTGGAGAATTCCCTAGTGATTTTAGTGAACCTTAAGTGAATTTCAATGCCCAGTTGCAAATCAAGGTATTTATCTGTTCAAACTATCTATTTTCATAAACCCTAAATTTGAAATGGCTTCATCTTCTGGTATTTCTACCCCATTGGTCTTGGAGATCAAGGATAGGTCCAGACCTATATTTAAGAAACATCCTTTCAGGTTGGTTGAGGATGATCCAGAGGGTGCATTTTATTCGGCACCCTACAACGTGCTTCACAATGAAGATATTAGGGCAGACATACATTGAAATCTCAAGGAACTTGGTTTTCATAGTTTGTCCATTTCTCTTTGTTTGACAAAGCAGAGTGGATCCGGTACATTCTCAGTCAAGTTCATGATGAGTTTATATGGCTTGACAGGCCTCACAAGATTATCAAACAAATGATCCGAGCCTTTAAATGCCTCAATGAAATTAGTGAAGTACCTAGCCTTAGGAAAGAGTCGAATGGCATGGTGATAGCAACTACTAGTTTACAATTCGATAGCAAAGGAATGACCATAAATAATATTCTAGAGAATGATGCTAAACTTGCATCAATGGTGGTTGGTTACAAGGTTTACCAGTCAAGTAGACACAAGTCTGTTTTTGGTACTGCTATATACTTAGCCTATCAGATGTTGAAAAAAGACAAAAGGTATGACGTATGTACAATCCTCCTGAATGAGTTGTTAAGAAATTTGAAGAAAATTAAGCAAGATAAAAAGAACACTTTCAAATATGAAACTCTTCTCATTTGCTTGGCCTTATACTTCTTGAATGAGATACCCGATATGAAAGGAAAGTGTTGGCATTTTTGATGATGTTGTTGTGATTCTCATTGATGGACACACACTTGCTTTGAGATCACTTTTTGTATGTATGAGCTATGCTCAACCAGTATTTGTTCCAACCGGTATCATGTATTATAGTCTTTAGACTATCGGTGTTTTGCAGAAAGTGTTTACTGATCCCAAGCGGTATGAAGACCTCAAGTGGTTTGAGGATCTCAAGCAGTACGAAGGAAATGAAGAGGCAGTTATCATTTTCCCAGTCTTCATTTTTGTCAACCGATAATCGGTTTAATATTTGAACCGGTATTACTTTGTGATGAGTTATCAACCGGTAATCGGTAAAGTTGCATGAATCGGTAATACTATGATAAGTTACCAACCGGTATGTTTTTTTTATGATGAGTTACCATCCACCGACACTTTGATGATGATTTTGCGCCATGTTACCAAATGTGTCTAGATGCACTGAACCTAGGAACTTGCAATGTAATCCTATTGGACCGACATGAAATCATATTCCTTTATAAGGACATCATGTCTAGGGTTTTAGGAGGTTGTTAGGGTTTTTATGTGGTTGATGAAGTTTTTGAATGTGCGATCACAGAAGAAGATTAGGTCTTTGTGAAGAAACAGAGTGTGAAGATATTGAAGACTGAAGTAATGCTAAAATGCATTAACAATGAGCTATCAAGGATCTAACCAAGCATATTGTGCTAGAGATCACTCACTTGTTGATTACTCACATCTTTGACAAGTCTGTAACCCTTAACCGGGTAGGCCTGGCAAAGCCTTTGTAAATCCTCTAACAAGGTGGTTCACAACTGTGGATCTGAAATCTTCTCACAAGGTAGTCTTTAATCGGACTTATCTCCTAACGGAGATTGAGATTCCTAATAGGATCTGTTCTGGTAAAGAACATTGTATGACCTTAACTGGTCTGACCTAAACCAGTCTGGTTACTATTCTGTAGATAGTTACTTGTGAGTTTCATATCACCGTGGTTTTTCCCATTTGGGTTTCCACGTCAAAATCTCTTGTGTTATGGTGATTGTGCTTCTATGGGTGAATGCCTTATTTTCTATTTGGTTTGCATTTGTGTTAACCAGTTTGTTAGTAAAAATGTTATACCGGTTTACTGCTAAACTATTTAAGTGTTTAAGTTTAGTAATTATTGGTATACTAATTCACCCCCCCTCTTAGTATTCATCGGAAAGGTCCAATAGGCCTATGATAGACCAACAGTGATGTAGATTAAAGAGGGATTGTGGGGAATTGGATATCTACAATGATAATATTTTCTCTCTGGGGATACTTCAAATATTTTGAAGAAGCAATGAAAAGAAAAGAGAGAATTCCTAAGAAAATTGTGGAGAAGTATGAGCAAACCATTTGCTTCATGGTTGATAAGGATCAATGTCAAATGAAAGAAGTGGAGCCCAAAATAGTATGGATCATGTCCATGGGGTATGAAGTTGACTCTGTCACTCTTGAGGCTTATGCTCAACACTTATTGAGTCAACTGGAAGACCCTAAAGAAGGGAGATTTAAGAGATTTAAAGAAAAAGACCTTGAATTGCATAGACAATTCATTGCACTTGCCAGAAAAAGGAAAGTTACAAAGATGGTTGAGGAGGTGGCAACTAAAAAGGGATTCACTCGAGAGGAGTTGAAGAAAGAAAGAGAGAGACATGGACAAAAGAGGCCAAAGAGGAAATGAAGAAGCCTAAGGTTGATCCAGTTCCTTGCAAGGTTGAACCAAAAGAAACCAACTGTTCTCCTGCTCTAGTGACACCATCTTCAGGACCTAGCCCATCCGAGAAAGGTGTATTGAAGCAAAGGGAGAAGCCAAGGAGGACTTACATTTCTATATCTTTGGTAGCTTCTAAAATAGAGTCTGAGGAGGAAGTGGGAAAGGAAAAGAAGAAGGGTGAGTTTGTTAGAGTGGTGAGAAAACCACAGTTTACTGGAGCCCAACAAAGAATGAAGGCAAAATCTGATCCTGTTCCTGCCAGAAGATCTCAGAGAGAAAGAAAGGTTAAAACTCAACTTGAGTCTAATAATAACCAAGGTAAATCTACATCCATTCCTTCATTATCGAAGATTAGTTGATCGATGAGATAATTGTAGATGGTAATCTGAAGAATATTGGAGTGTGTTATGCGAATTTGAATGAGGGTGATCAAAGAAAGGTAGAAGAAGAAGTTGTATTATATTTGCACAATTTTAACAAAAGATTAATTGAGCTGGAGAAGAGAATTCCAAAGGATTTATACAACCTTATTGATTCAAGGAGAATTATAGAAAGAAAAATAGACAAAGAGATGAAAAAGAGGGTACTAACCAATGTCTGCACCTATATCACTCATGAAGAAGCCAAGAGGCTTATTGAGGAAGCAAATAAGAAAGAATTTAGAAGAAAAAATAGAGTGAAAAAATTAACGATTGGTCAAGTGGAAGAGGTGAGGAAGGAGATAGAGGACATATGGAAAGATATAATTGTGAATTATCCTCTATATCAAGATACATTTAAGTCCTCTCAAATGGAAGAAGAGAAAGATGTTTCTAGTGGTCAGAAGGATGAAACTCAGATTGAGGGATATCTGAAAGGTCAAGGTAACAAATCACTTGATGTTGAGATTGATGATAATCCTCTAGTGATAGATAGCTCAACAACCCCCGAGATTCAAAAGGATGATACTGTACCAAGTGGTGACACTAATGCAAAAGTTAAAGGGGATGGAGAAGAGGAGAAGGATGCTGAGAGTGGAGAGGAAAAGGTTGCAGAGTTTGACAAAGGGAAAGGTGTAGCTGATCTGACAATTCACTCCTCCAGTTATAGGGATCCCACCTCAGATCCCTATCAATATAGATGGTCCATTGAACCTTGGACATATGTCTCCTACATAAAAGATCATGCTCATAGCTGTTGTGAAAGCTCAGGCTAGCCAGGATCTGGTGAAGTCTAAATCCAAAGATAAGAAGCTCATTTTTATGTCGGTTGATGTTTTGCAGAAGGTGGCTCCAAATGTACAATTAGATTCTAATAATAGCCTCTCCAGTAAATTATTACAATTAGTTAATAGTGTAAATACTAGTTTTGATTCTTCAGAGAATTGTGCTACTTAGAAAGTTTTGAATAGATTTAAGGATGTTAGGATGCAAACATTCTTGAAGATGATTGAGGACGATAGAGTTGTTACTACTTATCAAGTTGCCATTAGTTTTATATCCAAAGTCATTCTATATACTCTAGTCGGTTACTACTACCAAAACATTCAGTTGGTATGAATAGAACAGTCGGTTAAAGAAGAAAGTATTCATAGAGCTCAGTATACACCGAACTGTCTACCGAGTATCATTTCATGTATACCGAGCAGAAAAGATGATACACTGAGTTGATATACATTGAGTGAAACGTGTTACCAGATTTATTGAACCTAGACATACATATGGAAATAAGTTACAAGATCGAGGAACATAGAACCGTTATCACATTGGAAATTGCACTTAAAGATTGTGTATGATTTCAAGGTCATTTAACCAATGAAGTATTTTGTATGGTTATTCATTCGATAAATCATGTTTGTAAGATCGAAGCAATGAATAAGATCACTGACATAAGAGATCTATACATAGATTGAGATCAGATATACACACATAGTGTGACAGAGAGAGATATAGAGGTGTATGAAGCAAGACATGTAAAAGAACTAAGTGTTATGACTATTACAGAGACACAGAGGTCACCGAGAAGCATTTTAGAGAACAGTCAAAGAACAGAGTAAACAGAAGGGTTTACTGAGTTACTTTATGGGTTACCGAGGCATGCTATAAGCAAGGTAATCTTATTACAAGCACATAGAATCTGCTATAACATTCTAGATGTAAAGTTGTAGATATTTGTATTGATTTATTGTAATATTTGAAGTTGTAAGAGAAACCTTTAACAAGGTAATTTAAGACTCTAACAAAGTTTATAAACTATAAAGCCTCTAACCAGGTGCAACATTTAGTTTAAGTGTTGTAAAATCCTTTAGCAAGGTAGATCTAATAGATCTTGATAATCCTAACAGGGTAAGCTATCAGAAATAGCTAAACATGTAGCTCTAACTGAGCACTCTTTATTATTGCAGTAGTGAAATTGTGGGTGCCATCCCCATTGCATTTTTTCTCTCTAACCAAGAGTTTTTGCGTAACCAAAATATATGTGTCATGGAGTGAATCATGTTTGATTGTTATTCATTTGTTTTAGCTTTATGGTATGTTGCAACATTTTTTGGTTTATGCATAATAGTAAAGATATTTTTGGACAAAGGTTTTGAGGTACTAATTCACCCCTCCCCTCTCAGTACATTATCTTTCCATATTGGGCCTAGCAATTGGTATCAGAGCTTGAATCTTGGAAAAAGGTTTAACAACCTAAAGAGAAAGATCTTATCAATGGAAAGCTATAAACAATCTCAGAGGATTGTGTATCTGTAAGAAGAGTTGGATCATGCTAATCAGGTGATTGCAGACATGCAAAGACAAATGAAAAAATATTTGAAAGTAAGAAGAAGATTATCTGATGATTTATGAGACTCTCAAAAGTTAGTGGAACAAATTGAAACATCAATTGAGAATAGTATGTCTGAAGAGACTGAAGAGATGATTGAAGTATTGAAAGAAAAGAACAAAGCAATAGCTGATCAACTAAAAGAAATGAAAAGAGGAAAAGAACATTTTAGCACACAGATGACTGAGAATCTTGATGCATTGAGGATAGCTGAGGATAAAGTAAGAGATCTAGAAAGAGAAAAACAACAACTTGAAGCATTAGTATCTGAAAAGAATGATGAAATCACAAGGTTGACTGGGATTCAACAAAATCTGTCAGATCAACTAGGCTATGCACATCATGAAACAAATCTGAAAGATGATGAGAATCAAGCATTGAAACTTGAAATATCAAGGTTGACCAATGAACTTGAAACAAAAAAAAATTCCAAGGAAACATTGAAGAAGAGCTATGAAGCATCAAAGATGTTGGATGAGCAACTGAATACAAGAAGACCCAACAAAGAAGTAGGACTCGGTTACAAAGGAAAAGATTCTACCAAGAAGGGAATTCATACTACCGAGAAAGGAGAGTCATCAAAGCAAGCTGGAAACAAGAAGATCTACAAAAGAAAGAAGCCCATTTGCAACTACTGTGGAAATCAAGGTCATACTGCTAACATGTGCCAAATAAGAAAAGGTAAGCAATCTAATGTTACTAAGTCTAATGGTTATTGTCACAATTGCAATAATTATGGTCACACATTTAACCAATGTAGGACAAAGTCTGTTAACAATTGTAAAAAGGCAAAATTCAAAGGGTTTTGTAAAAACCGCAATAGATATGGACATAGTACCAAGAAGTGTTGGTTTAAGAAAAAGAACTATATGTGGTATGCATACCGAGCAAACACTAGAGGCTACCGAACTCACACAGATCTTTACCGACAGTGTTCTGCAGTACCATGGGATTACAATACAAGGATATGGTGTGAATGTTTTGGAAGATATGGACATATAAGTGCCAACTATTTTATAAGGTTTAGAATGAACAACCGAAGATCATGGAGAAATCCTGGTATGGCATGTTTTCATTGTCACAAAGTTGGACACTTGGCTGGAGATTGCAGAGATTAACCTAGAGGAGATATTGAAGAAATAAAAGGAAAATTCTAGATGATTTGGAAAAAGAAGGAAATTATGTCAAATGAAGAAAGCACCTTACCTACCGAGTTAGGTGCACCTATTCCAAATTAATCAGTAAAGGTATGAAGGGACTGCATTCTCTCAAAGATTAAATCTTAACAGTTCCTATTTTATTATGTACTTAATTCAAATCTACATATCTAAGATGTATTAGTAAGTTTGAAATTCTATCAAAGTCTTTTGGAGCACTATACAGGAAGACTGTCAAGTCGGTGAATACAGGTAGCTTGTCAAGTCGGTAAATGAAGAAAGTCTGGTTACTCGGTTAAAACGCAAAAAGGAAAGTAAATGAGTTTAGTGGAATCGAGTGCATTTAATGTTTTTAACCTAACCTACACAGAGCTCGATAAGGTATATTGTGTACTTAAAGCATTTACACGGTCATTTTACACTTACCAAGTTTTCAAGAAAGCAGAGAAAGCGATTCAAAGGTGATCAAACCATCTTCCGAAGTGAATTTCAAGGTATTTACATCAATCTCAATGCATTGTTAAGCTGGTTTACCAATCATATCAAGTTGCTACTATCTGTTAAGTGTGAAGCATCTGTCGTTTGAAATCTTCAAACCCTAAGGATCTTTTGTCAATTTTTATCTGAATCTACAATGGCACCTACGATTCAAGATCTCATTGTTGTTAAGAATGTTGAAAAGCCCTCACTGAAATATTCTTTAACTCCCAAAGTAGCATCTGAACCGGATGACAAAACTGCATTCTCACTCATCTCGGATAGAGTATTACTAGTCGAGGATGTGAGATTCTTCACCAAATGTCATGTTGAGGAACTTGGTCATGTTGAAATCAAGGATACATATGATGAATTGTGCACTGATGGGAAATTAGATAGCAAGTACAATCACATTAAAATCAAGGGATTGATTGAAGCCCTAACCTATCCCCATGTCTTCAAACCCCAGTGGGTCAAATTTGTTTTAAGCAGAGTTCATGATGATTTCATGTGGTTAGAAGAGTAACCGTTTAAGATCACCAAGGAAATCATTCATTTGATCACTGGTTACCCTATTTATGATCATGCCCGAGCTCAGAAAATGATATCATAGAAGGAATTGATCAGTTTAACCAGAGTAGAATCAGATTGTAGAGGACTGAAATTGAACAATGTCACTGATGCAGAGCTAAAGTTTGCTATTAGAGTATTAGGTTACTGTTTCTTCCAATTGGCAAGGGAAATTAGTGTACCCTGTGCAACAGTCAACTTAGCCTATAAAATTGTGAAGAAAGGCATGAAAATTGACTTATGTGAGGTGTTGCTAAAAAACTTGTTTGAGAATCTGAAAACCATAAGGAAACCAAAGAAGAATAATTTGGCCAATACACTGAAGTTTGGATCACTGTTAGTTTGCATGTTTTTCTATTTTGAAAAATTCTTTCCATCAGTCGGTAAAGTAGTTTGGGAGCTACACCGACCAATCACCCATCAAATTAATGACTACATCAAACATCTAGGTGATAATTTTAATGATATTACAGATGACTATTTTAGCAAGTTTCAAGAGAAGATGCATAACAGGCATAGAATTCCACCCCAGCTAGTGGAAAAATACAAGGATCACATATGTTTTGAAGTGGACACTGATTACTATTATGTGAATGCTGTGGAACCAAGAACTCAATCTTTGCCACCTATGGGTTATGAGATTGATTTTGACATAACACAACAATAAATAGATGCATTTCTCACTTTACCAAGGCATGCTACTGAGCTGAGGTATGGTACATATGAAGAAGTGAAGGAAAAAGTAAAAATGAGCATTGTAGTACCCAAAGCTACAAGAAAAGCAACAAAAATGATCAAGGCATTATCAGAGAAATTTGGAGAAGGTTCTTCCTCCACACTTGTCAAGGGCACCATAGCCATTACCAAAGAGGAATTTGAAGCCCAAGAGGCAGCTATAACATTGAGCACCAAATTGCCTAAGGGAAAAGTGTTGAAAAGAAAGAAATAAGATACATCAAAGGGAACACCGACTCCTCCTGCAAAGCGACCTAACACAAGAGCATCTGGAGCCTCACCGAGTAAGAAAACAAAGAGTGTTGCCGCACCCAAGGTAACAAAAACTTACAAGAAATCTACTCGGAGACTCATTTTGGCAAAAGAGTCTAGTGACACCGAATCTGAAGATGCAAGTAAATTTCAGATTGTCAAGAGCAAGAAGGTAAATGTACATAGTGTTGAAATTTTTTGTGCTAATCTGAAGCAATATGGTGGATTTGGATCATTCAGATATGTTAAGTATGAATCTAGAAATGAAGCCGAAAAGAGACAAATAGAAGACGCTGTCATCTGCACACTTCTGAAATTCCGATTGGTCCCATTGGAAGTATCTAATTCTCTTCCAAAAGAATTGTATGTGCATATTGATAATAGGTGGAAATATACAATGGACTCAGAAAGATAGATTAGAGAAAGAAGTCTGGTACATCTCTTTCCAGACATGTCAGTAGATGAAATCAAAAAAAATCTGACAAACTACTACAAAAACTTCCTAGTCAAGCAAAAAGCTTTAAAATTGATGAATGGACTTTATCTGGAAGTAGAGAAAGAGACCAAGGAAAAGTGGTAGGAAATATTTCACATTAAGGATGCTGGTGAGCAAGATGAAGTTGAAATTGTCGATGTCACCAAGCAAGATCCTGATATCACCGAGCAGGACCTTACTGACACCATACAAATAGATGAAGATATCATGGATACAAAGGCACCAGAATAGGAAATGATTGAAGGGAATGCTTATGCCCAACTTGTATCCAGTGAGTCAATTTTGGAGAAAGTTCACCCCTATCCTCCGGTCAATCAACCCATTTCAACCGAGGTCCCCAAGGATACTGAACAAGGCACAGAAGGTCACAAGACAATAGCAGGAGAAGGTACTTCTCAAGAACAGACCTCACAAGCTCCTTCCAGCACTAAAAATGTTACATTTGAGGCCCCAAGCACTGAAGCACCGACGGAGACACCAAAGGCTACATCAGAGACTAAAGAAACCAATCAAAGTGTTTCCTCTACCGAGCAACCTACCGAGAGTCAACAAGCCTCACAAGCCATTATCTTAGTTCAATCTGTGAAAGGTAAAGAAAAGAAGATGAAAAAGCATAGTTTCAAATTAGATTTGTCAAAACCAATAGTGTTGCCCAATGTTGATATATCCAAATTAAAGGGGCAAGCACTCATTGATTTTGGTGAACTATGCAAAGGCAAAGCTGAACAGGAGAAGCAAATGGCTATTCAAAAGAAAAATAAAGTACTTCAGAAGGTGAAAGCACTCTTAACTAATATGCTATTTGAAGCTACAGTCACCAAAGATGCAACCATCCACATTCAACTGGATGAACTCCTAACCAAGCTAGAGACATCTAGAGTAGATGCATCCGAATATTTGAGCAAGATAAAAGACAAAGAGCTCACTGCAAAAATGATTGAAGAGGTATAGAAGGCTATTGCCATTGGCAAAGTCAAACTTGTCAAATTTATTGCTGAGTTGTCCCCTCCACTCAAGCACATTTTTTATTTATTTCAGAAACTCTGTACATTCTCTTTATTCATTAAAGATGTCAAGAATAAAACATAAGCAATTGAGAAAGAGATCACCGATCTCTCAAGTAAGTTGACCACTAAGCCACATTCCATTCAGAATTTTTATACCAAGCTACAACAACTCATGGCTTAGCAATTGGAACTAAGGAACGAAGAACACAAGATAAGGATGGACATAATGACACTTCAAACATTATTCCTTCCTCATCTTTCATCCATCCAAGAGCAGATCAACAAGGCTACCTCCCTATCCACTCACCAAGAGGGAAGCACATTAGATGGATTAATTTCACTGTTAGCTGACATTACAACTCAAAATTCTTTAATGGACAGTGTCAAGAATTCTCTCTCTGCCGCTCTTACCAACACACAAACAAAGTACAAATCCATTTTTGACCAGTTGTCACCACCAAATGGTAACTAAGTTTAGATGTTTGTCAAAAAAGGGTAGTGAGTATCATATCAAAGTATACAAGGGAATGTAGTATACAGGGGGAGTAATACCGAGCAAAACAGAGTATTCAAATACAGAGTCAATTTTGACAGTGAACAGAAAACAGAGCAGTGAACTGAGCAGTTATCTCAGAATATTGATCACCGAGCATACAAAATCAGAGTTTTGTACAGTATATTGATAAGGGGAGTATATCTGAATATACTATTTCATTGACTATTGTATATACTGAATGTTTAGTCAAATTTTGTAAGTATATAGATTTTTGATATGACTTTGAAAGTAGTTTTGTCAAACATCTCAACTAATGTCAAAAGGGGAGATTGTTACTACTTATCAAGTTGCCATTAGTTTTATATCCAAAGTCATTCTATATACTCTAGTCGCTATGAACAAAATAGTCGGTTAAAGAAGAAAGTATTCATAGAGCCCAGTATACACTGAGTTGTCTACCGAGTATCATTTCATGTCTACTGAGCAGCAAAGATGATACATCGAGTTGATATACACCGAGTGAAATGTGTTACTAGATTCATTGAACCTGGACATACATTTGGAAATGTGTTACAAGATCGAGGAACATAGAACCATTATCACATTGGAAGTTGCACTTAAAGATTGTGTATGATTTCGAGGTCATTTAACCAATGAAGTATTTTGTATGGTTATTCATTCAATAAATCATGTTTGTAAGATCGAAGCAATGAATCAGATCATCAACATAATAGATCTATTTATACAACATAGATTGAGATCAGATATACACACATAGTGTGACAGAGAGAGAGATACAGAGGTGTATGAAGCAAGACATGTAAAAGCACTAAGTGTTATGACTGTTACAGAGACACAAAGGTCACCAAGAATCATTTTAGAGAACAGTCAAAGAATAGAGTAAACAGAAGGGTTTACCGAGTTACCTTATGGGTTAATGAGGTATGCTATAAGCAAGGTAATCTTATTATGAGCACATAGAATCTGCTATAACATTCCAAATGTAAAGTTGCAGATATTTGTATTGATTTATTGTAATATTTTGAAGTTGTAAGAGAAACCTTTAACAGGGTAAAAGAATCTAAAAAAGTCTATAAACTGTAAAGCCTCTAACCAGGTGCAACATTTATTTTAAGTGTTGTAAAATCCTTTAGCAAGGTAGATCTAACATATCTTGATACTCCTAACAGGGTAAGCTATCAGAAATAGCTAAACATGTAGCTCTAACCAAGCACTCTTTATTATTGCAGTAGTGAAGTTGTGGGTGCCATCCCCACCATAGTTTTTCTCTCTAACCAAGAGTTTCTGCATAACCAAAATATATGTGTCATGGAGTGAATCATGTTTGATTGTTATTCATTTGTTTTAGCTTTATGTTATGTTGCAACAGTTTTTGGTTTATGTATAATAGTAAAGATATTGTTGGACAAAGGTTTTGAGGTACTGATTCACCCCTCCCCTCTCAGTACATTAGCTTTCCATATTGGGCCTAACTAGAGTAAAACTAAATAAGAGGTTGTAGATTATTTTTGATGCATTGTCAGAAGGCGGTAAGCTGTAGAAGTCTTGTCTAATTTTTCCTAAATTCACTGTAGATATAGACAAGTAGATAGGTGTTTTCCAGGGCAAGCTTGCTGGTATTTCATAGTCCTTTGAACCAAATGTAGCTTTAAGTAGTAGTATTGAAGGGAAAATTATAGCTCCAAATGATTAGATCTCAAGCCTCCAAGTGGACAAGGAATTTTTTTGAGAAAATCTAGTGAACTCCGGAACCTGATTGCCCTCTGTTTGGACATCATGTTGAGTAGTAAGGTGGATTGTATGAAGGAAATGGCTCAGCCTGTGCCATTTGATCTAAAGGAATTAGAAATTCATGCCACTGTACTTATTTCATTTATCAATGTTTTGGATAACTTGAAGAGTGGGTGGGATACTCACCTAGGATTTTTGAAGATTATTTATGCTGACATCTTCAAGTATTTGTTATTTTTTTGGTAAATATCTCTATATATAAGTTTTGGACAATACCCCATCTTTGACATTGCTGTCAAAGGGGGAGAGGAATGCTAAAAAATGTATAGTATTGAAGAGTGGAATTATTTGTCTAAGGGGGAACCTTAGAAATTCTTTTGATCTGGTGAATAGAGTTCAACACTTATCCATTTTTCATGAGTGTTGCCATCAATGCCAAAGGGGGAGATTGTTGGCAATTGACACTCATCTGGTGGTTTCTGGTAATTTTTAGTGGCTAATTATTGGTTTAGGGTTTTCATTGATGGAAACTCTTCATAGATATTTGATCCGATATTTTCTTATCTGGAAGTAAGTGTTAACTAGTAGCTAGTTAACCAGTATTCCAAGGCGAACATAACACTTTTGGTCCGGAAGCTTTTTGGTGATTGCGGTGCGTTGAATCATGTTTGGGATGATTGGGCCGACATAGACACATCATTTTATTATTATTTTGGTGATCCACATTTATTTTTGTGATTCGGACAATTCAAAATGAGACTACACGTTACACTAGCAAGCCGACATAGTAAATGACCTATTTTGTGATTATTGGTATGTAATTTTGGTTTGGATGATATTTTTGATGAATGATGCGAATTTTATGCGAGCGAGTGGTGATTAAGAATCCTTTGTAGCATAGTTTCATGTGCACATTCTTGATATGGTAGCTGACTGAGACCATGAACTGGGCAAAACAGAGCATAACAAGGAAGGTGATCCAATCAAAATATTTAGCACTCAACCGAAACTCATCTAGGCATTATAGATTCTATTTCAAAGTTCATTTATTATAATTCATCACTATAACTAATTTTTAAGGTAGTGAGCCTTCCCTGAGGGTTGTATCCTTCCGAGTTATTATAATTGAGCAGTGAGCTCTAAGGAAAGTGCTTGAATGCCTGTGCATTCCCCATATTGTAATATTGTTTTTCTATTGGCCATAGTGGAATACTATTGTAGATTCAAATCCCACCATGGTTTTCCCATTTTGGTTTCCATGTAAAAATCCGCTGTTATTCTTTTGTGGTCGATTGCTTTAAGTTTTTGCATTTCAGCTTTAAGTTCTTACTTCCAGTGGTTTAAAATTAAGTTTGAAAATTTGCTAAAGTTGATAGATCACTGATTCACCCCCTCCCCTCTAAGTAATTCATGATTCCAACAGATTTGATGATTAAAAATTAGAGCATGAAACAACACCACATCAATAACAAACATAACACCAAAAATTTTGACGTGGAAAACCTGATTAAGGGAAAAACCATGGTGGGAACCTACCCACAATGAGATAATACCTTCTTAGGATTAAATGTGAATACTACAATGGGAATTCACATGCATTCAGGCACAATGCTTAGAGCTCACTGCTCAAAATAAGAAACCCAAAAAGGATACAAGCTTAAGAGAAGGCCCACTACCTTACATGAAGTCTAACTAATTTACAAAAACATTCGGACTATAATCTGGATTACATGAACTATAAAAATAACATCTCCATATGCTTGAGTACAGTTTCGGTTAAGAACATAGTCTTCTATACAACATTTCTCTTCTCCTCACTTCCAAAATTTAAAATTACTTGATTGCACATCCAACTCAATAATTCACTCATATATACAATGTAGATACTCACACATATACATCTTACATGATTATTACATATAATTATACAAACCCTTCAACCTATATTTCAAGGTTGACCAAACCCTGAATACAAATTACAAAATAATATCCTCACAAACTACAACAATGTTGGTCCATTTTTGAACTTGGCCAAATTTAAACTTTAAAGTCCTAGTTCATAGTTATCCTTTTTAAAAAATTTTAACTTCTCAACTTAGGAAAATGGTCGACTTCCGGACAATGGTTCTAAACTTAGGAAAATGGCTGACTTCTCGACAATGATTCTAAACTTAGGAAAATGGTTGACTTCTCGAAAATGGTTCTAAACTTAGGAAAATGGCCAACTTCCTGACAATGGTTCTATACTTAGGAAAATGGCCGACATCTTGACATCATTGATTCACAAGTCTAAAAATGCATCCAAAAAAAGTTATAAATTTCTTAAACCTGAAACCAACCCACATAATATTTTGGTCTCAAATGCTCCCAATGATGGTCATACAAGCTCATATGATGTGTTATTTTAATATTTTTTCTATGGAGTGCTATGGTTGGTAGGGTCAGTTTACAAATGAAGTACCTCAAGTTTGTGAGCTATTAAAAATGGTTAAAAAAACATGTTTTATTTTAATTATCATAACTGCTCATAAATTTGTATGGCCCCAGGATGCTCGGTTAACCCACATTGAATTTATTCTAAAGTAGCTACAAGAGAAAAAAATAAAAATTCTCAATTTATATATAACTTATGTACAATGATTTAAAACATTTTAAGATGTTTAAAATCTTTTGAGAGCAACAATTTTAGGGGAATGTGAAAGGGTTATTTCATTCTTTTAAAAAGAAGTAGTTACAGAAACTGAAAAGGCTTATTGGAGATTCTTTAAATATGTAATTAACAGATTATGAAAAGGGGGAGAAAAAAGGGAAAGGGGCAGTATAGTTTTTTTTCGGGTAAGTGCACCAAGTTGTCATACCAAAAAGGTGCCACTTTTTATCTTTTCATAGAAATGTGTCATTGGCATGAAAAGGTCATCCAAACCTATGGGTTGGATGCCCAAGGAAAATCCAACCCAAAGGGTTGGTATTCTCCAAAGCAAACCATTTGGTGAGCGCCAAATGAAAAATTTTGAATTTTCACATTTGGTGCTCGCCAAACGTGAAGTCAATTTTTTGCATTTGGCGAGCGCCAAATGTTTTGCATTATCCAATGTGAAGGTTTTGTGAGTGTGTAGATTTTCCAATCTAGGCACAAGTTATATCCACCCTCGAAGGAGAATACATAAATGAAATATAATATTTAAGTATAGCTCTATAGGAGTTATAATGTAGATTCTAGTTTTTAGAGGATCATATAAAATTTAAGATAGTCAAATTGCAGTAATTAGCATGTCAAATTTTAGTAATCAACATGCTCCTATTAGCATTCTTTAGCTATGTATCTCACTCTCTTTATATTCTGCAAACTCTAGACCTATCTCTCTCTCACTCTCTCGTCTCTCTCACTTCTCTATCCTTGACTCTCTCCATCTCTCTTCTCTCTCACTCTCTTATTGTTTCTCTACCCTCCCTCTCTTTTCTCTTGGTCACTACATATCCCTTTTATCCTCTCTCTCCCCATATCTAGGGCTGTCCCTCCCTTCCTATTCACCTCACTGCCTCTCCCTCCCTATATTATTACCCACCTTTCTCTCCCCCTCTAGGTTTCTTACTTATCTAATTGTCAACCCACTAGTTCTCTCCCTCCCTCTCCACCTTTCTCTCCCTTCTCCTTACCTCTACCTATTTATTAACTCTCTCCCTCTCTTCTCTCTCTCTCTCTCTAAACCTATCTATCTCCTCATTCTCTAGGTCTCTCAATCCCTCCATATCTACCTCTCTATCTATCTCCTCTTACTAATCTCTTTGTTTTTCTATCTCTTCTATTCTCCCTCCCTCGCCTCTCCAGGTCTCTACTTTCCTTTCTTCCTCTCCCCCTCTCTATCTTCCTCTCCCACTCTCCCATCTTCTCTCTTCCTCTCTTATTCTCTATATTCATTGTCCAAGTCATTACCTCTCCATCCCACCCTCTCTCCCCTCTCTAGGTTTCTCCCTCCCTCTCTACCTATCTAGCTCCGCATATAGGTCTCGTTACCAACCTCTCTTTATCCCCCTCTATCTATCTCACTCCTCTCTAGCCATCTAAGTCTCTCACCTATCTATATTCCCCCTCTATAGTTATCTTTGTCCCTCTCTACCTCTTGGCCTCTCCTTAACCCTATCCGTTTATGAACTCCCTCCTTTTCTCTTCCTCCCCTAACCTCTTTATCTCCTCCTTCCATAGGTCTCTTACTCCCTCCATGTCTACATCTCCTTCCATCCAATCTTACTTCTCTCTTTGTTCTTCTATCTCTTCTCTTCTCCCTCCCTCCCCTATCTAGGTCTCTCCCTTAATTTCTTCCCCTCTCCCTCTCTACCTCCCCATCCATACATACCCCCATATATATCTCACTCCCCCACTATTTTATTTTGTCTTCCTCTTTTATTCTCTCTCTCTCTCTACATTATAGGTCATAAACTCTCTCTCACCTCTCTAGGTTGATCACTTCCTTCTTCTCCACCTATCTACCTCTGCATCATGTCTCATTACTCACCTCTCCCCCCTCTATCTATCTCATTCCTCTCTCTTGTCATCTAGGTCTCTCATCTCTCTTTCCCAATATAGTTCTCTCACCTATCTATTTGTCCCCTCTCTAGTTCTCTCCCTCTCTATTCCTCTCTATCTCCCTCCCCCTTTACCCCTATTTATTTTTTAACTCTCTCCTCCTCTTCTCTCTTTCCCCTCACTTCTCTATCTTCTCCTTCTCTAGGTCTTGTAGTCCCTCCATGTTTACCTCTCCCTCAATGTTGGCAAATGCACACTCCAATAAGAAATTGTAGGTGATTGAAGGTATTGTTATTGATGGCAACCATACAATCATGTGATACCGTTAGGAAGACACAGGCACCGACATCGACAGACTCTACACCAACATACAGATCACCGACACTAAAAGGAAGATTATCAGCACCCTGGCCAACAAGAATTTTGTATAAATATATTTTGTAATTAATTGTAAAATCATTTGTAAGCCGACTTGGCGGATTGTAATATGACTCATATATGTATGAGATCATTGTAGATCATTTAAGATATAGAGAGATGAAAAGGATTAATGCAGACCTAATATACAAATTATAAGGCAGATATTGGATAAGGCTTTATGTATGTAGCAGAGCTTAAACCGGTACTGAATCTAGCATAGTAGATGCTGATCTGAAGCAGTACAAGACATTGGATTTTTATAATCTATTTGTAAGTCAGTGTGACTTCTTTATAATTGAGCAGTGAGCTCTAGGCACTTGGCCTTCCTGCATGTGCAGGCCCCTATTGTAAGAAGTAATATTCTCTTATTGGCCAGTAAGTGAATATTGTGGGTCACAAATCCCACAGAAGTTTTTCCCACACTGGTTTTCCTCATTAAAATATTGTGTTATGGTGTGTCTCTTATGTTGTGGTTGCTATTCTTATTTACTGCATTATTTTTGGTTTACCAGTACATAGTTTTGATATGCTTTTCATGTTATAAGTTAAGAAAATTAATATACTGATTAGATACTGATTCAGCCCCCCTCTCAGTATCTTTGGGAATCCTAACAATTGGTATCAGAGCTTGGTCCTCTATTTTTAAAAGCCTAATACCTTGAGGAAGATGTTGACACCGGTAGAGATGGAAAATTTGAGAAAGCAATTAGAAACAACTCTTTCAGACTATGATGCAGAAAAAGTAAAGAATATCAAACTTGAGGATGATCTGAAGGCTGCACAGGATATCATTTGAGGACTTCAAGAAAATTTCACTATAGCAAGGAATAAAAGAAGAGAACTTTGTGAAAAGAAGTAGAATGATGAAGATGAAAAGGAAACTCAATGATATGGCGAACCAACTGAGACAAGATAACTGTACAATGAAGAATGAGATGCAATATATGACTATGAGATTTTGTAAAGAAATTGAAGATAGAAAGAAGAATGAAGATGATTTGGATAGAAGACTAAATGATGTTGGAAATGAAAACACAAGACTCAGTCATGAAAATGATATGTTGAAGACAGATTTGATGCATAGACAAAATGACAGAACTGAACTCATGAGACAGAAAGAAATGTTGGAGAATGAACTGATTGCTGCAAATCAACACAAGGAGAAATTCAAGAAAAGTTCAGAAGAAATTATTGACATGCTGAAGAATCCGAAACCTAATGGTGATACAAATGGCCTTGGCTTTGAAATTGGTGAAAGCTTCGGTACTGCAAACAATCATGATCATAGTAAACCGGTAAGACAACCTAATGCTTACAAATTCAATGGGAAATGCTTTAACTATAACAAGTATGGTCATAGAGAAAATCAGTGTAGATCTAGAAAATATCAGAACACTAATACACCCACCGGTCAATGTTCTAAATCAAACAAAATTGGTCATAATTAAAAAAACTACAGAATGAATGTAAGATGTTATGTTTGTGGAACATTTGGACACTTATCTAATCAATGTAGAACACATACTGGCATAGGATATGGGAAAGCTATTCAGAAAATCAATGTGACTTGTTATGCTTGTAACAAAATTGGACATATTGCAAAATTTTGTAAAAGCAAGACTTCACCGACAAATAACAAAGGTCCTAGTTTGAAAGGTAAAGAAAAAGTTGAAGAGGTAAAGAAAGAATTCTCAAAACAATGGATCAGAAAGTCAGATCAGAATGTTGACGAGAATACTCCTCCACCGGTAGAACAGAGTATCACTCCAATGATAGGAGACTCTTCATCTAACTGAAGCAAAATCCTTTGGGGGTTTAGCAACAAACTGAAAAAATATGCTAACATACCCTCGGTTGATGGTGAGAAGTTGAAATTACTTCTTTACCAGTAGATGAGTTAAGTTGTGACTTAACCGGCAAGCAGTAAATGTGGTAGTTGGAGAAAATAAAATTATAAAGAAAGTGTTTTGGCTCCTTTTTCATTCACCAAGCATTCAAATATTTGAGAGCATGAAAATTTCCAAGCGAAGGCATCCTTAGCGAAGAAGTGAAGCAGTTCATCCAGACACTCATCCTACAGGCAGATTGAGGTATTTATAAATATGGCTTCCTCATCCACTCTTGAATTTATTGCAAACCCTACTATGATTGAAGTAATCAGGTGCCCTAGACCCGAATTCAAGCTTGTTCCCAAAATTGTGAAGAAAGATGATACCATAGGTGGATTTTCTCAACTTCTTAAGGGAGTAGTATATGATGAAGACCCTAGAATATACATACATTGTCATATAGAGGAATTAGGAGATGATGAAATTAAGAACATGTATCAGACTATGATTTGTGATGAATCTGGAAATATCAAATTGGAACATTGATGAATACTAAGAGGGGGGGTGAATTAGTATGCCAAAAATCACTGCACTAAAACCCTTAAACAGTCTGAAGACAAACCGATAAAACAGTTTAACAGACAGACCGCTTATCACACATGCAAACCAAAATGCAAGTAAAGCATTCACCCACAAAAGCAATACAACCATAACACAAGATATTTGACGTGGAAACCCAAATGGGAAAAAACCACGGTGAGATGGAACTCACAAGTCACTATCTGCAGAATAGAAACCAGACTGGTTAAGGTCAGACCAGGTAAGGTCTTACAATGTTCTTCATCAGAACAGATCTTGTTAGGAATCTCAATCTCTGTTAGGAGATAAGTCTGATTAAAGACTACCTTGCTAGAGGATTTTAGATTCACAATGGTGAACCACCTTTTTAGAGGATTTTACAAAGGCTTTTGGGCCTACTCGGTTAAGGGCTACAAACTTGTCAAAGATGTGAGTAATCAACAAGTGTTTGATCTATCTAATAGCACAAACTACTTGGTTAGATCCAGTATTGCTCACTATTAATGCATTCCAGCATTACTTCAGTATTCTCTATCTCTCTCTCATTTACAACTTGATCTTCTCTGATAAGATCACTCTTACAACAACTTTTCAACCACCTTAAACCCTAGCACAACATAAACCCTTTTTTAGCAACAACTTAAAACCCTAGACATGATGTCCTTTTAAAGGAATCTAATTTCATGTTAGTCCAATAGGATTACATTACAATTTCCCAGGTTCAATGAATCTAGACATACTCAGTAACACGACACAAAAAGCACCGTCAGTGTGTTGGCACCGTCAAACAATTGGTGGATTGGTAACTCATCACAAAATTCCAGTTGGTAACTCATCGCAGAGTATTACCGGTTCATATAAAATACCAGTTGCCGGTTTGACAAAAATGAAGACTGGTAAGAATGTGTTTTGCCACTTTGCTTCCTCGTACCGCTTGAGATTTGCAAACTACTTGAGGTCGACATGCCGCTTCAGACCGGGAAACACATTCTACAAAATCACCAATAGTCTAAAGACTAGAATACAACATACCGGTTGGAACAAATACCGGTTGAGCTCTAGCTCAAACATATAAAGGGGATATCAATACAAGTGTGTGTCCATCAATGACATTCACAACATAAACATCTAAAATGCCAACAATCTCCCCGTTTGGCATTGATGGCAACACTTAGGAAAATAAAATTTTGACATCTAAGTGTTTTACAGCAAAAACATGCCATTAACAAAATTGCTCCCCCTAAGCATATATACTATCCCTTAATCAATATAATGTATAGAAATGTTGCATATAGAGCATAAGCATTGAGATATCAGAGCATATAGCATGTATCAAAACATATATCAAAATTTTAAAGCTAGATACTTCTCCCTATTCATCTCCAAAATAGATAGAGTACTTCTCCCCCTTTGCCAACAATGACAAAGTACCTCTGAACAATCCTGTTTCCATTTGATAATAAAATTTTATGACAACAATGAATGATACTTGTCAAAAACTGATTTATAGTCCTACAAAAATTGTTTCATTGAGAGAGACAAGGACTCAAGTAGGGAGGTGGCCACTTCTTGCTTTGTTTGCATCTGGGATACCTGTTCCTCCATGGCATCAATTGTGCTCAACTCCTGCGTAACTATCAAGGCATCCAGGTTCAGATAACACTTCTGAAGAATTTGCAGATGTGGAAGTAAAACTAGTTGAAGCTCCTACAAATCCCTAGACCGTGTACTGATCTCCTACTCCATTTTGGCTGACTAGATCTGA
Source organism: Cryptomeria japonica (assembly GCF_030272615.1). Classification (NCBI taxonomy): domain Eukaryota; kingdom Viridiplantae; phylum Streptophyta; class Pinopsida; order Cupressales; family Cupressaceae; genus Cryptomeria; species Cryptomeria japonica. Next base: position 164,826,335 of record NC_081414.1, read on the forward strand.
AACCGGTGAACAGTTTGCCCATTAGTTGCAAAGGAATCATAGGGTGGCTTAAATGTGCTCAAGTAGGACTATAAGTCCATTTGAAGCTTTTGCTTATGAGCTAGCACATCATCGCAGAATAGATGGGGTTGATAGATTTTTCTTAGTAGCAAGTTTCCCTCATCCAAAGCATCCCTTATGTCCTTTTGGTCTTTCAAAAGTTCAGACCGGAGCTCATTCAACTTTTTCACTAGAGAAATGTTAAGAGCCTTTTGATGCTCTTTCTTGACATTTGCCTCAACTGCTTCTTCCAGGGTCTGCACCTGATCATCCACTACAGTACATAGTAGCTTAAGCTATGCTAGTGATGATTCAGTGCTGGGAAGATTGGTACCGGGGATCAAACCGGTAAGGGTGTCTACAACCGCTTGAATGATGTCTTGCTCCTTTTTCCTTCGTATGATTTCAAGGCGCTCTTGAGCAACCTTGATGCTCTACATAAGCTCTGACTCACTTGTAGACTGGAGATCAATAAGACTGGAGATATCAGTCGATTTGGCTTGACTTATGGTTGCCTTCAAAGTCTCCATCTGTGTGCTCTTCATCGCTTCCGCTACCTTGTCTGCTTCTTCTTTCTTCCTTTCTCTACTTCCTTCTTCTGTTCTTGTTCCTTGTCTTCCTCTTCTTTCTTTTTCCTCTTTGTTTCCTTCCTCTTCTCCTCTTCTTTTTCTTCCTCTTCCTTCTTCTTCCTTTCTTCCTCTTCCTTCTTCTTTTGTTCTTCCTCTTCCTTCTTCTTCTTTTCTTCCTCTTCCTTCTTCTTCTTTTCTTCCTTATCCTCTTCTTCTTTCTTTTTCCTCTCATCTTCCTTTTTCCACTTTCTCTCATCTTCATCTTTTATTTTCTCCTCTTCATCTTTTCTCTTCTCTTCCTCTTTCTTCTTTTCTCATCTTCATCCCTCTTGTTCTTCTCTGTCTGTTCCTCAGTCGCTTCCTGTGTGTCCTTGGCTTGCTCACTACCTTGTTCGGCTTATTGCCCCTGTTCTATTCCCTTAGAAGGTATGGCCTGAGTGACATCTTTTGTGTCTAGTGCATCGACATCAATATTGTCGATTGGTTTTTCAACCAGGTTCCCTTCTTCATCAAAAACTTCATCCGGTTTGGATACAACTGGTTCTTTTTCCGCTTGCAGGTTGGCCATACGTGCTTTGTGAGAACTGATAGCACAATTCATATGCTGATGAGTGTCTTTTTCAACATCATCAATTCTCCCCTCTGACAGCCAGAGTCTTCTTCTCCTTGTGAAGAAGAGTCCTTTATTTTGATCCAAAACATCAAATAATTCTGAATTTGAGAGGTCGGGAAAGTATTGTGCAAATACTTTCTCTCTAATCTCCTGTTCGTTTTCTATGGCAATGCGCCATTTATTATCTAATGCTTTATATAAAGAATCTGGTGTCTGAGATTTAATCTGTGATGGTGACTGGTCATTTTTACACAAATAAAGAATAATCTCCTGTAATACTTCATCTTTCTCCTCACTATTAAAATCATCATAGTAATCAACTAAATCATGAAGTAATTTTCTCCTAATATTATTGATTGTCCTTTGAAAATGTGTCAAAGGTTTATATGAGGATATATCAATATTTACCGGTGCGGATACTACCAGTTCATTTTTCTTCATCTTCTTTGTTTTGTCTGGCCTTCTTTGGCTTTTCATCAGACTCAATTTCTTTAGAGTGAGGTTAATTTGACTTAGTCTTCCTTTTTCTTTCGAAGACTTTTGTCGGTGTCACTTCCGGTTTCTTCTTTGCAGGTGACCGCTTGGTCACTCTTGGAGTTGCAGTAGTAGCTGGTGTCGATGCTGCAGGCACTGCCTTTGCTTTCTTTGCTGCCAGTTCTTTTCCTTTCTTAATAGAGGGTTCCTCTACCAGTGCAATCCTCTCCAGATAGGTTCCGGTCCTCTTCGCCTTAGGATCAAGAGGCGAGGCAATAAGGGTTGAGGCATACCCTTCCAGCATATCATACATCACCTCATATCCCATTGGCTCCACTTCCTCCATTCTAGGCTCAACAGCCTCCATTAGGCATTTGTCCACCTAAATGGTGAAACAAATGTCATCTTCATGTTTCTTAACAATATCACCTGAGATCCTTACCCTTTGACTCATCTTCCTCCTAAACTCATCAAAATATTTGTTCAGTACATCAGGATAACTGGTTCCAATAGCTTGAATGCTTTCCTTGATCTATTTGGTTATTGGTTGGTCAGGGGACCACTGAACACCTCCTACTCTAGGAAAGAAGCCTTGGAAATAGAAGAACAACCCAACTAATAGTTGTTCGAATTTGAATCTCAGTGCATTATCCTGTTTAATTGACTTTAGGTTAGACAAGAGTTGCCTCTGCATACCGGTGCATAGGTCAAATGATGTGTCCCCTTTGATCATCCGGTAAGTGGCATTTACCGCTACAACAGATACAGAATTAATCCTTCTGGTTGAGAATTTTCTATAGCCTATCACTATGCAGGCGTATTTCACCAAATCATCCTTGATAGAATTAACTATCATACCTCGTGAGTCACTTGTTGAACCGATGAGTTTGGCCATTTCTATTTTGCTTACCATTCTTAGGGCTGGCACTTCCCCTGTGTTGCAGAAATCGGTGACCGCATGAATTGCCTATGGCGTGATATCATGCATCCTCTCTAGGTACATCTTGTCACCATGGACTCTGCTTAAGATGATCCTGATGTGATCCTCTGTGAAGTCTTCTAGAAAATATACTGCATTATGGAGTTTCTTCTTCTCTAGGATACTAAACTCCGGTTTGATTTTCTTGTTCTTGCCGCAAAATAAACCTAACTAGGTATGAATGGCTAAAGACCCTAGGTCTTCTATTTTGCAATCAATATAGTCCGAAATTCCCTCTTCTATTATGACTCCAGTCAGAACTTGTGATAAGGCATTATATTTGGACTTCCTTTGAATGAAACTATCTGACTCAATTGATGTACTCGAACTGGTATGAAATGCGGAAGCGATTGTAAAGTATTTCAAGAACATGAAAAATACCTTGAAAACACGAATTTAGGGCTTCCTAATTCTGCTTCACTCCACTCTTTGTCAGTTGCCAAATCACCACTTTGTGTTCTCCACGACCGTTTGCAAAATGAATTTGAATCTCCTTCAAGACTTGTCAATTTCTTGAAATCTTAGCTCAAATAACCTTTTCTTCACTTTGCACTTTGAAAAACTTTTCTTCGCTCAAAAACAAATAGTGAGAAATGATTTGAAATATGCTTTTATACATGTCTTCACCTACCGCCATTAATGCTCCTCTATTAGGGCGTAAACCCTAATTTTCCTTTCTACCATTTTCGATGTTATGCCAAGTGACAAGTATCACACATCGGTTAAGGTCTTTACTGGTGTAACTGGGGGTTTGAAAACATTTCGCCGCTTGCTCTCCCTAAGCCTCTTTGGAGTTTAGTTTGCTGGTTCTGATATTTCCACACTAGGTGCAGAAACTGGTTCCTCTTCCAACATTGTTGGTTTCTTCCTCCAGGTTTTGTTCATGTCCACTTGAACTATTTCAACATCAATTTATCCTTTCTAAGTGATTGGTATATCATCAGATATACTCTTTCTGCTTCTACATAATCTTGCAATGTGACCTGGTTTGTTGCAGTGATAGCAAACTAATCTAGATGCTCTCCAAGGTCCATTGTTCATGTTTCCATTCTTCCTTCTGCATGTAGCAGTAGTGTGACCGTGTCCATGATAGATCCAATAGTTTGCCCTCCATCCGGGTTGCCAGTTGATAACCATTATTACCTGACTGATAACTATAAGCATTAAACCGGTTAGGGTTCTGATTCACAAAAGATTCTGAACCAGCTCCTTGGGTCCTCTGAGGATATCTTTTGGTGTTGTTCATGATAGACCTGCAATCAGATGCTCTATGCCCAAACTTGTTGCATGCATAAAAATGACCATTGAACTTATTGGATCTAGGTACATTGTTAATAAAGTAAGGAAAATTATTGTATGCTTTGCTCCTACATACATTTGCAGTGTGTCCTTCTTTAAGACAGTTAAAGCAAATAGGTTTGAATTTTTGCTTACCTTTTCCTTTGAGTGCTGGTTGCTTCTTTAATGCTTCAGCATTTGTTCCAGAGGATTCTCCTTCCTCATGTCCAGAGAAACCAAGTCCATTGGTGTTCTTTACTAGTCTTGATGACTCAAGATTTTGCTCTAGCTTAATAGTACTTTTGCTGAACTTAGCATGTATTTCCTTTGACTCAGAAAGTTCTTTGGAAATAACAGTATTTGTCTCCACTAGGCTTGCATTTTCAGAGATGGCTATGTTCAGTTCATCTTGTACTCTTTCTTTTTCCATTCTGCTCTCATGAAGGTGAGCAGTTAGTGCACTAATCTCTTGTTTCAACTTGGAGATCTCATGATCTTTGTCCTTTACTAGATCTTCAGCTTTTCTCTAGTTCTCAAGCTCTTGACTAAATCGGATAGTCAGTCCTTCCAACTCCTTTCTCAGATTGGAGTTTGAATCATTCAGCTTATTTACTTCTGCAATCATGGCTTCCATATTTTCTTCATCTTCAGAACTACTTTCAGATAGCTCCATCAGCTTCTCTACATGTTCTCTCCTTTTTGCTTGAGATGCCTTGTATTTGACCATAAGATCATCATCGGCTTGCTTAGACTGAGTGAGCCATTGAGTAAGTTCCCTCAAGGTATATTCCCCCATATCTCTTTCCAAGTGGTTAAAATTAGAGAAAGGTAGGCTCTGATACCAATTGATGAATACTAAGAGGGGGGGTGAATTAGTATGCCAAAAATCACTGCACTAAAACCCTTAAACAGTTTGAAGACAAACTGGTAAAACAGTTTAACAGACAGACCGGTTATCACACATGCAAACCAAAATGCAAGTAAAACATTCACCCACAAAAGAAATACAACCATAACACAACATATTTGAAATGGAAACCCAAATGGGAAAAAAACCACGGTAAGATGGAACTCACAAGTCACTATCTACAAAATAGAAACCAGACCGGTTAAGGTCAAACCAGTTAAGGTCTTACAATGTTCTTCACCAGAACAGATCTTGTTAGGAATCTCAATCTCTGTTAGGAGATAAAACCGATTAAAGACTACCTTGCTAGAGGATTTTAGATTCATAGTGGTGAACCACCTTGTTAGAGGATTTTAGATTCATAGTGGTGAACCACCTTGTTAGAGGATTTTACAAAGGCTTTTGGGCCTACTTGGTTAAGGGCTATAGACTTGTCAAAGATGTGAGTAATCAACAAGTGTTTGATCTATCTAATAGCACAAACTGCTTGGTTAGATCTAGTATTGCTCACTATTAATGCATTCCAGCATTACTTCAGTCTTCTCTATCTCTCTCTCAGTTACAACTTGATCTTCTCTGATAAGATCTCTCTTACAACAACTTTTCAACCACCTTAAACCCTAGCACAACATAAACCCTTTTTCAGCAACAACTTAAAACCCTAGACATGATGTCCTTTTAAAGGAATCTAATTTCATGTTGGTCCAATAGGATTACATTACAATTTCCTAGGTTCAATGAATCTAGACATACTCAGTAACATGACACAAAAAGCACCGTCAAACAATTGGTGGATTGGTAACTCATCACAAAATGATGGTTGGTAACTCATCACAGAGTATTACCAGTTCATACAAAATACCAGTTGCCGATTTGAAAAAAATGAAGATTTGTAAGAATGTGTTATGCCACTTTGCTTCCTCGTACCACTTGAGATTTGCGAACCGCTTGAGGTCAACATGCCGCTTCAGACTGGGAAACACATTTTGCAAAATCACCAATAGTCTAAAGACTAGAATACAACATACCGGTTGGAACAAATACTAGTTGAGCTCTAGCTCATACATATAAAGGGGATCTCAATACAAGTGTGTGTCCATCAATGACAATCACAACATAAACATCAAAAATGCCAACAAACATAAGATACTGGAAACCCTAGGTTTTACTGAAATCCTTAGTGTCCCAGATTTTCCCAAGGATATTATAAGGATTGTGCTAAGCAGAGTGCATGGCGAATTATTTTGGTTGGATTCAATCCATAAGATCACCAAAGAAGTAGTAAAGGCAGTAACAGGGTTACCTTCCACGGGTAGAAGGCTTGACAGAACTAAAAAGGTGTCCAATGACACAGTAATGGACCTAACCAGTGCAACATTTGACAAAATATCTCTAAGGGTAAATGATGTGAAGGATATCAATGTCAGATTTGTCAATATGATTTTAGGCTAAAAGGCTACACATGCAAATAGGTTAAACTTAGTATCAAGCCTATGTATCAAAAGTGCATATGATATGGTTAACAACAATGCTAGAATAGATGTGTGTGAATGGCTCAAAGATGAATTAATAGACAATCTGAAGAAGATAAAGGGAGATACGAAAGGAACCTTTAGATTTGGAAATTTACTTGTATGTTTAATGTTGTATATTACTAAACAAGTACCTGGTATTGGTAGGAGAGATTTTGGTTTTGACATACCGGTAGGAAAGAAACTTTTGGATACACTAAACAACATGGGAGATAACAAGGAGAAAAACATAAATGAACATTTTCAGTCACTAAAATCTTGAATGAAGACTAGAACAAGACTGTCATAGGAAATTGTGGATAAATATCAAAATGAAATATGTTTTGTAATTAAGAAAGATGAAATCTAGATGGAGGCAGTTGTCCCTAGGACTATTTGGGTAACTGAAATGGGCTATGAAATAGATGATAACATCATAGAAACTTATGCAAAATCCCTCCTTGAAGCACCAAAGGAACCCACTGAGAAAGTCTTTGGAAATGCAGAAACAAATGAAAGTGGAATTCAGTCAAGGAAAAGGGTAAAGAAAGTTGAACAAACTATGAAGAAGGGAACCCGACAGGCAAAGGCAATTAAGGAAGATGTTTTCAAAACAAACTGGTATCAAGGAAAGTGAGCTGGAAGGACGTCAATCGGAAGCTCATCTTTCACTGGTTGGTACTTCTTCTGAGAGTGATATACCCGCGGTATTCAAAAGGGTGGAAAGAAAAAGAAAACCCTCACCAACACCCTCGCCCACACCCAAGAGAACCAGACAAAAGCAATAGGCAGTGAGGCCTCCAATAAACAAGTTGACTTCAAAGAAGAAAAAGGTAAAACAAGACATTGCTCCACTAGATAAGCTCCCTAGTGAAATAACAGAGGATGGAAAGTTGAAGAACATTAGCAAACTATACAATACACTTTTCACTGATGACAAAGAGAGCATAGAAAATAGTGTAATCTTACACTTGGATATTTACAAGAAATTTTTGATGGAAATTATTGATGAAATACCTATTGATCTTTACAGAAGGCTTGAAGCTAGAAGGGTAGCTATTGTTGAGATGGATAAGAAAATAAAAATTGAGAAATTACTTGTAGTTCACCCAGTGAACTCACCGGAAGAAATTGATCAATTAATCAGTGAGGCCAACTGGACTGTATTCTCAACCGGTCACCGGCATGTAGCACTGATGGTAGGGAGAATGAATGAAATTTCAGAAGAGACTACGGACCAATGGGACATATTCTTTGTTGAAAAGGAGAAATAGGAATAACTGAAAAGACCCAAGACTATCAGAGTATATCAAAAGGACAGGGATAAGGGGAAAGGCAAGAAAGGTGGACCTCCAAACCTAAAAATAACTAATAACTTACCACCACCTCTTTCTGATACTCCATTGGTAGAAATAGTTGACACTCAACCCACTATTGAGAGTATGGAGACTCCTCTAGAGGATACAAATCTTGAGTCTAAAGTTTTGTTTACCATGAATATTGATACACAAGAGGTGAATATTGTGGTAGATAAAGAAGCCACTGAGGATAAGAAGAAAGATGTGGCTACTGAGCCACCGGCTGCAGATGTGGAAATTAATGTTAGCACAGAGATAGAGAAACTAGTAGAGGACTTGACTAAGAAACAATTAGAGAAACAGGGAATGAATAGTGCAGAGGCAAATACACAGAAACTGGAAGTACATTCAGAGACTACATCTGAGAAACCAGCATTTGAGAGCTTAGAGAAACCATCCGAGGCACTGGAACAGAAACAGGTTGATGTACAAGTTCAAACTGAGACAGTGCCACTGACAAAAAATGAAAAACCAAAACCTTTGCTAATAGAAATGCATACCCAAATAGATCCTCCTGAGAAAGAGGAAAGCAAGGTTATTACTACATCCGACAGCATGGAAATTGTAAAAATAGTTGGACAGACATCTGGTACTTCTTTAGCAGAATTCCGGCCTACAAATGTGATAGAGGTCTTATTGGACTCAATAAAGAAAATCACCGAGTGTAATGCACAAGCCTATAAGGCTATTGATGATACAATCCCCATTCTTAAATTGATAGCACCCAAGTGCAATGTGGATAATAAAGATTCTTTAGGTCAACTACACACATTGTCTAAATACATCACAGGCAACATTTTGATAGTTGATCAAATCAATGAAGACACATTCAAAGAGAGGATGAATAAGGAGAAAGAGAAATTCTTTGAGGAAATAGTAAAGAAGAATAAGGAGAAAACATAAACCTTATTACCGGCACTAGGAGAAACAATTTTGGATTTCAAGAAACTGTACAGGGATACATGCAAAACTGACATCTTGACATAGGACATAGATTCAGAGATCACCAAAACACAATCTAAGATTAACAATATTGCTGACAATCTAATAGGCACATCAGATTCATTTTTGGAAATAGAAAATAAAATTGCAGAACTTGAAGAGAAAATTGAGTAGTTAGAAAAGGATAAAGAGACAATAAAGCATAAGGCAAAGAGCTTAAAATGCAAACTAGGTCCTAAACTAGATTACCTCATTTCTTTGTGAAAAGAAATTTCTGAGGCTCTGGTCCCTGAACTCAAGACACCAAAAGAGAAAATGCACATACTAACCGGTATAGTTCAGAGAACACAAGCGGCATTAACAGATAGAAAAAGATTCAGCGACAGTTTAAATTTGGTTTTGGCAGTTCTTTTCCAGATTGTAACCCATCGGTTACAAGGATCCAGGTAGGAAACTCACTCCATTGATAGTAAATGAAAACCTTTGTCATTGATGTCAAAGGGGGAGTAGTGAGATGAGAAAAATGATCAGAACAGGACATCATCAGCTCAGGGGGAGCATGGATTTTTGACAACACAGTTTTGGTAAGAAATTTTTGGACACGTTTTTTATTTTTCTCATGAGTGTTGCCATCAATGCCAAAGGGGGAGATTGTTGGCAAATGCACACTCCAATGAGAAATTGTAGGTGATTGAAGGTATTTTCATTGATGGCAACCTTACAATCATGTGATACCAATAGAGAGACACAGGCACCAACACCGACAGACTCTACACCGGCATACAAATCACCGGCAGCAAAAGGAAGATTACCGGCACCCTGGCCGACAAGAATTTTGTATAAATATATTTTGTAATTAATTGTAAAATCTTTTGTAAGCCAACTTGGCGGATTGTAATATGACTCATATATGTATGAGATCATTGTAGATCATTTAAGATATAGAGAGATGAAAAGGATTAATGCAGACCTAATATGCAAATTATAAGGTAGATATTGGATAAGGGTTTATGTATGTAGCAGAGCTTAAACCGATACAGAATCTAGCATAGTAGATGCTAATCTGAAGCAGTACAAGATATTGGATTTGTATAATCCATTTGTAAGTCAGTGTGACTTCTTTGTAATTGAGTAGTGATCTCTAGGCACTTGGCCTTCCTGAATGTGCAGGCCCCTATTGCAAGCAGTAATATTCTCTTATTGGCCAATAAGTGAATATTGTGGGCCACAAATCCCACCGAGGTTTTTCCCACACTGGGTTTCCTTGTTAAAATATTGTGTTATGGTGTGTCTCTTATGTTGTGGCTGCTATTCTTATTTATTGCATTATTTTTGGTTTACCAGTACACAGTTTTGATATGCTTTTCATGTTATAAGTTAAGAAAATTAATATACCGGTCAGATATTGATTCACCCCCCCCCCCTCTCAGTATCTTTGGGAATTCTAACACTCAATCCCCTCATACTCTTCTCTCTCTTTATTCTTTCATCTCTCCTCTTATCCCTCCCTCCCATTTATAAGCATCTCCATTATTTTCTTCCCCTCTCCCTCTCTATCTCTCTCTTTCCCTCCTTATCCAAATATCTCTCTCCCTTTCGGAATAATTCTTATTCTCTATTTACCATTTACATCACCAGCTTTCCATCACACCCTCTCTACCCCTCTCTAGGTTTATCCCTCATTCTCTCTACATCTCCATCCATATCTCATTATCAACCTCTCTCTATCCCCCTCCATCTATCTCAACCCTCTCTCTCTCTCACCCTATCTAGGTCACTCATGCCTCTCTCCTCCTCTAGGTATCTTATATCTTTGTATAACCCATCTGGGTATGTGCAAGAGCATGGTGGCCCACATGACCCCTTAAGAAACCATTACTATCTATCTTAGGACACCATATGACCTCTTAGGACAACATATGGCGTCTTTACAAGTCATATGGTGTCCTAAGGGGTCATATGGTGTTGTTATGGGCCATATGGTGTCCTAAGGGGTTATATGGTGTCCTAAGGGGTCATATGGTGTTCTATGACCCCTTAGGATACCATATGGTCTCTTAGAACACCATATGAGTTCTAACGACACCATATAGTGTCCTAAGGGGCCATTTGGTGTTTTTGACCACTAAGGACATCATATGACCCCTAATGACACAATATATTATCTTAAGGGGTTATATCATGTTCTATGACCCCTTATGACACTATATGACCCCTTATGACACCATATGACCCCTAACGACACCATATGGTGTCATTAGGGGTTATATGGTGTCCTAAGGGATCATATAGTGTTGTTAGGGGTCATATGGTATCCTAAGGGGTCATATGGTGACCTAATGGGTCATATAATACCATATGACCCCTTAGGACACCATATGGTCCCTAACGACACCATATGACCCCTAAAACACCATATGGTGTCCTAAGGGGTCATATGGTGTCCTATGTCCCCTTAGGACACCATATGACCCCTCAAGACACCATATGGTGTCATAAGGGGTCATATGGTGTCATAAGGGGTCATAGAACACCATATGTCCCCTAACAACATCAGATGACCCCTTAGGACACCATTGATGTTATGATGAAAGAATAAGTATCTGGTAGATTACTGAGAACGGGGGGGGGGGGGGAATCAGTAAATAGAAAAACTAATACAAACTTCCCAAACTCAAACTCAAACTCACAAGGTAAACTTATCAATGAAATATCTCTGTCAAGATCAATACTCATAAGAATACCAGTTGACTATTATAGCAACTTAATAGTAAACAACGTCAAACTTGTAAATATCCAAATGCTTAATCATATGTCAACATACTTCATTTCTCAATGCTTTCAGTTATCATACCTTATCAGAAATAGTTAAATCAAATCAACAATAAGATCATAACCACAAAACATTCACCACATGACACAAGTATTTATACGTGGAAAACCCAAATAGGTAAAAACCACGGTGAGACGAGACTCATAAGAAAATATTTGAACTCTTTTGAAGTTCGCCTTGTTAGGAGCCTAGCCTATTAAAGCTTTTACAAAAGTCCTATTAAGATCTGATCCTATTAGGAATCACCCGGTTAAGGGATTGACTACAAATGCCTTGTTAGAAGCAAATACCCTATAAGGAGTAACCTTAGTAGAGGATTTGAGAATCCAATCTAATGGACCACCTTGTTAGAGGATTTATTAAGTAACCAAGCTTATTAGAGCTTACTTGGTTAGGGGATTTCAATTCTGTCATAATTGTCAGAAAGCAACATGAGTTTCTTGATCCGTTTGAATAGCACTACGTTTACTTGATCAAATCCATTTAAGCTTCTATTTGCCTTTACTCAAACTGCAGACTCATTCTTTGGTTCGAAAACCACACACTCAACTAATCTCAGCCAACTCTTGCCAATAAAAAAAGAAAACAATTTCATCGACCTTAAATACAAATCAATTAGGTCCGTAACACAACAAGAATCTAATCTTCTCATCATCGAGATTACAAGTAAGTCAGTTCAAGCATGACTATTGGATTTCATAGAAATCTCTTCACATCAATCAAGAAAACCTCAACTGCTCCTTGATTACCGCTTCATCGAGCTCGGTAACTCATCACGTGCTTTGCATTAGAAGCAATAAACTTTTCTCATTCCTTATACAAACAAACAAACGCACCAAAACAATTTGAACTTATCTTCATACAATGACCTTATGTGTCACCATCATTACCGCTCAACATCAGATCATAAACCAACATAACCAATTCAACAACCTTAATCGGTTAGGGTTTAGCAAAAACAACTGATAGGGTTTACCGGTTACATAACATAGAAAGGGTTTAACCTTATACTCCGGTTACTGTTTCAACTCACAAACTTACATACTGGTTTACAATACAATATCAATAATAACAACAATATCATTACCGATTCAATTGACATCAATGACAACATAACATATCATTAATGCAATCTTTATGCACATGCCAACAATCTCCCCCTTTGACATTGATGGCAATACAAATATCAACACCATTGTTGCTTGTTGTGATTGTGAATAGAATCCTGGTTTACATTACCAAGTATTCACATGCTCTCTTTGTCTTTAGTGTGTCACTCGTTTTCCATCACAGAATCACATAATTCTTCTCCCCCTTTGACAACAATGCCAAATTGAAAGTAAAACATGTAATGTTAAATTTTCACTGTGCATCAACAAAATACTGCAACTTGATGCTCCCCCTATGGAATACATCCACTTCTACATCAATCTTTGTAAAATTTTACAAGTAATTTAGGGACTGATGTAGTCAACATCATGCTCAACTAATTTCATGAAGAGGGACAACCCCTAACTGACTTCTAAGATACTCAAAAGTAGCCTTAGGCAAAGGTTTGGTTAAAATATCTGCAAGATGCTCCTTGGTAGAAACATGCTCTAAGATAACATTTTTACTCTGAAATTTTTCCCTCAATAAATGATACTTCAATTCAATGTGCTTGGTTTGTGCGTGCAACATAGGATTCTTAGATATATTTATGGCAATTATATTATCACATAAAATCTTTATAGGTTCTGAAATCTTCATCTTAAAACCTTCCAAAATGTACCTCATCCAAATAGCCCATGTGCAATTCATACAAGCTACAACATACTCAACTTTTTACTACTCCATGAAACAAGCCTTCCTCCAAGAAAAAATGCTCCACTGGTTGTGCTTTTCTGATCATCAACATTTCCCGCCCAATCAACATCTATGCATGCCTTCAAATCAAATTTTCCTCCATATGGATACCATAATCCATAGTCAATAGTACCTTTCAGGTATCTAAAAATTCTCTTGGTTGCTATTAGGCGTGTTTCCTTAGGATTCTTCTAGAATCTAGCAACTATACCAACCGCATAGGCTATGTTTGGTCTACTGTGAACAACATAGTGTAATTTTCCAATCATTGACTTTTATTCCTTCTCATCAACATACTTAGATTCGTCTTCCTTGGACAACTTACAACCTGTAACCATTGGTGTCCCAACTAGTTTATAGTCACTCATGCCAAATGTCTTCAAAATCTCTTTCACATACTTAGACTGTGTAATGAAAATACCATTCTTCATTTGCTGTATCTGCAAGCCTATCAAATTTTTTATTTCCCCTACTAAAGACATTTCAAACTCATTTTTTCATTTCATCTACAAAACTATTTCTCATGACATCATTACCTCCAAATATAATATCATCAACAAATACTTCATTAAACAGTATTTCACTTCCTTCAAACTTGAGATATATGTTACTATCATCACTAGTTCTCAGAAAGCCTATCTTCATTAGATGTGTATGAATCCTTTCATACCATGCTTCGAGTGCCTTCTTTAATCCATTTAAAGCCTTATGAAACCTGCATACGATGTCTTTCTCATCAGTCAAAGCATAACCATTTGGCTGCTCTATGTATACCTCTTCTTCCAATATCCCATTAAAAAATGTAGACTTAACATCCATCTGATATACCTTGAACTTCTTATGGGCTAGAAATGCAAGTAAAGTTATGACACCTTCCAGTCTTGCTACTGGTGCAAAAGTTTTGCAATAATCTTCTCCTTCTTCTTGCGCATAACCCTTGCAGACTAATCTTGCCTTGTTGCAAACTACAACACCATCTTCATTCAACTTGTTCTTGTATACTCATTTAGTACCTATAACATTCATATTTACTGGTCGGGGTACTAGGGTCCAAGTGTTGTTCTTCTCAATTTGATCCAATTCCTCCTCCATAGCTTTAACCCAATGATCATCACCAAATGCCTCCTTAGCAGTTCTTGGTTCAATGGTGGAGGTCATGCAAGAATTCTCTTTGATTCTTCTTCTGGTTAGTACTCTAGCATCCTTATCTCCAATAATCTGCTCAGGATTGTGATTCAGTCTCACATATCTAGGAATAACATGATCATTATCTTTAGGTTCAGCTTCTTCGTTGTCATCATCCTCTTCTAAATTTCTATGTTCCAGTTGGACTTTTGCATCAGAATTTGCTTTGCGGTTTCAGATTTCATAGTTTCTAGTTCCAAAAACAAAATGCAAGGATCTTCATCCTTTTTCTTTGAACTAGTTCCTTCTGAGACTTCAGGAAATTCATCCACTTGAACGTCAACACTCTCAACAATTCTCTATGTCTGGTTGTTAAAACATTTGTAGGCCTTACTATTGGTGGAATAGCCAAGAAATATACCCTCATCACTCTTAGTCTCAAATTTGCTAATGTAATCACCTCTCTTAATAAAACATTTGCTTCCAAATATCTTAAAATAGCTAACATCAGGTGATCTTCCATACCAATATTCATAAGGAGTCTTTTCCTTACCTCTCTTTACCAGAACCCGGTTCATTGTGTAGACATTTGTGCTGACAACTTCTGTCCAAAAGGTTTTCGCTACACCTTGTATCAACATTGTCCTAGTAGCTTCAAAAATTGACTGGTTGTTTCTTTCTGCGATACCATTCTTTTGTGGTGTCCTTGGTGCAGAAAGCTGCCATTTGATAGCATTCTCTTCACAATACCTAGTGAATTCCTCAGAAGTAAATTCACTGCCTTGATCTATCCTTAGACATTTTATCTTCTTACCGATCTCTTTCTTAGCTAAGGCCCTAAATGCCTTGAACTTACCAAAAGCTTCAGTCGTATCTTTCAAGAATGTGACCCACATCATCCTTGAGCAATCATCAGTGAGAATCATAAAATATCTATCACCTTGAATGCTTTTTGTTCTTATTGGTCCACAAAGATCTATATGAACCAAATCTAACAAGTGCTTTGCTAAAAAGGATTTTCATTTTGAAAGTTGAAGAAGTCATCTTTCCTAACTGACATTCTTTGCAAAGACCATTAACCGGTTTGTCTAACTGAGGCAAACCTCTCACTATCTTGGACTTACTCACTTTAACAATGTTATCAAAGTTTATATGACAAAATCTCCTATGCCAAAGCCAACTATCATCTATTTTTTCAATAAAATAGTTGTTAACTTTAGAATTAAGATGATACAGGTTACCTTTGGTTTGTTTCCTGGTTGCAATCAATTCACCTTTGTTGTCAAAGATTTTGCACATACCATTTTTAAACTCCTGTGGGTATCCTTTGTCATTGAGTTGTGACACACTCAAAATATTGTGCTTTAGATCTTCAACCTAGTAGACATCATCTGCATTTCTCTTCCCATTAAGAGAAATAACTCCCTTACATTTAACCATGCAGGGTGAGTCATTGCCAAATCTAACAACATCGCCATCAAATTCTTTCGAGGAAATTTTTTTTCTCCAATCACTAGTCATATGATGTGAACAACCACTATCAATGATCCAACCATCAGACTTATCCATCCTCGATACTAATGCCTTCTGGTCTGATATCTCTTCCTTAATAGCTACAATCACAATATATTCACTAGCATCATCATTAGATTCTTCATCAGTGATACCACTATCAATAGCAATAAGACAATCTCTCTTTATTTTACCCTTATACTTCTTGAATTTGTCTCTCTTGTGTTCATTTTCACCATTAGAACAATTAGCCACTATATGACCAATCTTGTTGCATGCAAAACATTATAAAGGTAATTTACCTCTATATTTACCAGTGCCTCTAGGCAACCACTTTGCCAACAATGCTTCAAGCTCCACTAAACTGTCTTCATCATCATCATCTCTGCTAGATCTAGATTCATAACCATGACTAGTATCTCTACTTTTTCTAACAGATGGGTTAGAAACACAAGCTCTAAATGTAGACTCAAATTTTTGTATACTACCATCATAACCATTTAGTTCAAAAGCTGTAAGCTTGCCAATCATGGAGTCAAGAGTTACCTTAGTTTTGTCAATGGACTTCAGCTCCTGAATAGCTGCAACTTGAATAGCATTAACCGGTAGCAGGGTTCTCAGTACCTTATTGATCACTGTGGCATCTTCCACACTCCCTCCCACACTCTTAATTTCACAGACTATCTCTTTTATCCTATGACCATACTACTGGATATTCTCACCTTCAGACATCCTAATGTCGTCAAACTTTCCTCTTAGACTCTCCTCTTTAGCAATCTTAACATGTTCATCATTGCTATAAATCTCTTCAAGTTTTTTCCATACTTCATATGAAGTTTCAAGACCATGAACATATACATAGTCAACATCAGATAGGGAGCTGATAATAGCTTCTAGTGCTTGATGATTTTCTTGTTGTTATTTCTTCTTATCATCATTCAGAATCCCAGTAGGTGCAATATACTTAGTTTCTACATGATCCCAATACTGACTTCCCAAACTCTTGATGTAAATCTTCATTCTATTGCTCCATATCCTATAGTTTTCTCTGTTGAAATTTAGACCTTCCTTCTTCATCATGATCTAGCATATATTTTCCTCAAGCTATTAGGCTTAGACCTTACAGGACTTGAGATGCTCTAATACCAATTGATGGTATGATGAAAGAATAAGTATGCGGTAGATAACTAAGAGAAGGGGGGGGGGTGAATCAGTAAATAGAAAAACTGATACAAACTTCCCAAACTCAAACTCAAACTCACAAAGTAAACTTATCAATGAAACATCTCTGTCAAGACCAATACTCATAAGAATACTGGTTGACTATTACAACAACTTAGCAATAAACAACCTCAAACTTTTAAATATCCAAATGCTTAATCATATGTCAACATACTTCATTTCTCAATGCTTTCGGTTATCATGCCTTATTAGAAATAGTTAAATCAAATCAACAATAAGATCATAACCACAAAACATTCACCACGTGACACAAGTATTTATACGTGGAAAACCGAAATAAGTAAAAACCACGGTGAGATGGAACTCACAAGAAAATATTTGAACTCTTCTGATGTTCACCCTGTTAGGAGCCTAGCCTAATAAAGCTTTTACAAAAGTCCTGTTAAGAACCGATCCTATTAGGAATCACCCAGTTAAGGGATTGATTACAAATGCCTTGTTAGAAGAAAATACCCTATAAGGAGTAACCTCAGTAGAGGAAGTGAGAATAAAATCTAATGGACCACCTTGTTAGAGGATTTAATAAGTAAGCAAGCTTGTTAGAGCTTACTCGGTTAGGGGATTTCAATTCTGCTGTATTTGTTAGAAAACAACAGGAGTTTCTTGATCTGTTTGAATAGCACTACATTTTCTTGATCAGATCCATTTAAGCTTCTATCTGCCTTTACTCAAACATCAGGCTCATTCTCCAGTTTGGCAACCACACAATCAACTGATCTCAACCAACTCTTGCCAACAACAAAACAAAATAACTTCATCGACCTTAAATACAAATAAATTAGGTCAGTAACACAACAAGAATTTGATCTTCTCATCATCAAGATTACAAACAAGTTGGTACAAGCATGACCATTGGATTTCATAGCAATCTCTTCACATCAATCAAGAAAACCTCAACTGCTCCTTGATTACCGCTTCATCGAGCTTAGTAACTCATCACATGCTTTTCATTAGAAGCAATACACTTTGCTCATTTCCTAGACAAACAAACAAACGCGCCAAAACAATTTGAACTTATATTCATCCAACGAACTTACATGTCACCATCATTACCGCTTAACATCAGATCACAAACCAACATAACCAATTCAACAACCTTAATCAGTTAGGGTTTAGTAAAAACAATTGATAGGGTTTACCAGTTACATAACATAGAAAGGGTTTAACCTTATACTTTGGTTACCAGTTCAACTCACAAATTTACATACAGGTTTACAATACAATATCAATAATAACAATAATATCATTACCAGTTCAATTGACATTAATGACAACATAACATATCATTAATCCAATCTTTATGAAAATACCAACAACCATATGGTGTCGTTAGGGGTCATATGGTGTCCTAAGGGGTAATTAACCCCTTAGGACACCATATGACCCCTAGCAACACCATATGACCCCTTAGGACAACATACAGTTTCCTTAGGGGTCATATGGTGTCCTAAGGGGTCAGATTGTGTCCTAAGGGGTCATAAAACATGATATAACCCTTTAGGACACCACATGATCCCTTAGGACACCATATGACCCCTAACAACACCATATGGTGTTGTTAGGGGTCATATGGTGTCCTAATGGGTCATAGAATACCATATGACCCTTGAGGACACCATATGACCCCTAATGACACCATATGACATTTCCTAAGGGGTCATAGAACACCATATAACCCCTAAGGACACCATATGACCCCTTAGGACACCATATGGTATCGTTAGGGGTCATATAGTGTCCTAAGGGGTCATATAACACCATATGACCCCTTAGAACACAATATAACCCCTAATGACACCATATGACCCCTAACAACACCATATGACCCCTCAGGACACCATATGGTGGTTTTAGGGGTCATATGGTGTCCTAAGAGATCATATGGGATCCTAATGGGTCATAGAATACCATATGACCCCTTAGGAAACCATATGACCCCTAACAAAACCATATGACCCCTTAGGACACCATATGACCCCTAACGACACCATATGGTGTCCTAAGGGGTTGTATGGTGTTCTGAGGGTCATATGGTGTTCTATGACCCTCTAGGACATCATATGACCCCTTTTAATATCCTATTACATGACATGACCACTTGTGACACCATATGACCCCTCAAGACACAATATGGTGTCGTTAGGGGTCACATGGTGTCCTAAGGGATCATATGGTGTCCGAAGGGGTTATATGGTATTCTATGACCCATTAGGACACCATATCACCTCTTATGATACCATATGGACCCCAATGACACTATATGGTGAAATTAGGAGTCATATGGTGTCCTAAGGGGTCAAATGGTGTCCTAAGGGGTCATAAAACACCATATGACTCCTTAAGACACCGTAAGATCCCTTAGGACACCATATGACCCCTAAAAACACCATATGGCATCATTAGTTGTCATATGGTGTCCTAATGGATCATATAATACCATATGAGCCCTTAGGAATGTATGGAATCCCATAGATACTGAGAGAGGGGGTGAATCAGTATCTAACCGGTGATTAGATTTTCTTGACTTAAAACATGTAGAACATATTATAACAGTGTACCAATATGCAAGAAATAATGCAATAAAAAAAATTAAGAACATCCACATGAAAAGCACACCATAACACAAGGTTTTAATGAGGAAACCCGGCGTGGGAAAAACCTTAGTGGGATTTGTGACCCACAATATTCACTCACTGGCCAATAAGAAAATATTACTTACAATAGGGGCCTGCACATGTAGGAAGGCCAACTGCCTAGAGCTCACTGCTCAATGGGAAGTCTCACTAACTTACAATGAGGATTATACAAATCCAATATCTTGTACTGCTTTACAATAGCATCTATAATGCCTGATCCAGTACCGATTGCTGCTTTGCTTCTTACATAAACCCTTTAGCCTATATTTTGCATAATAGGTCTGCCTAATATTTTTCCTTATTGCTTACCTTTTTCTCTCTAAAATGTCTACAATGATCTCTTTTATATATGAGTCATTTTACAATTCGCCAAGTCGGCTTACAAAGTTTTTACAATAATAAACAAAATATAATATAACAAAATCCTGTCGGCCTTTGTGCCGGTATACTTCCTTTCTTTGTGTCAGTGCCAGTGTTTTGAGTGCCGGTGTAGAGTGTGATCTGCTGATGCTGGTATAATGCCTTTGCTGGTGCCATAAGATTGCAAGGTTGCCATCAATGACAAAACCTTCAATCACATACAATGTCTCACTGGAGTGTGCATATGCCAACAATCTCCCCATTTGGCATTGATGGCAACACTCATGAGAAATTTCAAAAGTGCATCCAAAAAAATGTGAAGTCCAAAAATCTTACCAAAAATGTGTGTGCTCCCCCTGAGTATATGACTCCTGTGATATTGAATTTTCTCATCCCACTACTCCCCCTTTGGCACCAATGACAAAGGTTGTCAAGATGTCAGTAGAGTTTGTAGGTTCAACCTTGTAACTGGGTAGTTACAATTTGAAATAGATCCACCAAAATCAAGTTTATACTCTCCATAAAATTTTTACTATCTCTTATTGTTGTCTCTGTTCTCTTAGCTGTATCGATGAGATGCTGCAAATGCTCTACCGGTGTTTTCTATACCTGTATAAGTGCCTCAGATATTTCCTTCCGTAGTGATGCTAGATAGTCCAATCTTGGACTCAGTTTTAATCTCAGATGCTTTGCCTTATTCACTATTCTTTCTTTGTCTCTTTCCAATTTAAGTAAATCTTCTTCAAAATTTGTTATCTTCTCCTCAAAAACTGATAGTGTATCAGGAGAGTTAACAAAATTATCTACAAGTTTATTGATCTCATCCTGTACCTTGCTCATCTTCTTTTCTATATCTACAGTCAAAAAGTTTGTCTTACAGGTGTCTTTGTATAGAGTTTTGTACTCTTTCAATAAATTACACAATTCCGGTAGAAGTATGTCAAAATCTCTAGTACACTTCTTTATTTGCTCATCAAAGAATTTTTGCTTTTCAATTTCTACTTTATCCTTCAATGTCTCTTCCTTTATTTTCTCTATGTTTTCTGTGATATATTTACACAAGGTATCAAGTTGCCCTAAAGAATCTTTATTGTCTATTTTATAGTTAGGAGCAATTACCTTCAAAATTGGTATGGTGTCATCAATTGCCTTATAAGCTTGTGAGATGCAATCTATTATCTTTTTAATTGAGTCTAATAGTACCTCAGTCACATTATTTAATTTGTAGCCTGATGATGAACCAACATTCTGAATACCGCCAGTGGAAGTGACCAAACTTGTAATGACCTCTGGTAGGTCTGTTTGTGTCTGCATTTCCTTAGGCAATGGTTTTTCTACTTCTCCAGTTGCCGGTGGCACTGTTTCTTTATGTTCCTGTTCCTGTTTCTGTTGTTGTTGTTCCTGTTTCAAAGCCTTTTGCTCTGTTTGTTTTTCTATTTGTTGCATTGTCTTAGTCTGAGTCCGAGTCTCTACCTTTTTCTCTTTGTTATCTGCCATTTTCTCCTGTGTGTTATCAGTTTACTCAGCTACCAGAGGCTCACTAGTCATTTCAGTTTTATCAGCTGTATCTTTGTCTACCACAATGTTGATCTTTTAAGTATCAACATCCACAATATATAAGACTTTAGGATTAGGATTACCATCCTCTACATCCATATTCTCAGCTACCGGTTGATCTTCTGTAGCTGTAGTTTTTACTGGTGGAGTAATCAAAGGAGGTGGGGGTAAGTTGTCTTTAACCTTGATACTAGGTGGTCCACCAATTTTACCTTTACCCTTGTCTCTATCTTTCTGATAAAATTTTATAGGTTTGGGGTTTCTGTATTCTTCTTGTTTTTCTTATTCAACTAGGAATATATCCCATCCATTTTCTATCTCCTCAGTCACCTCATTAACTCTTCCAACCATTAAAGCAATGTGCCGGTGTGCAGTAGAAAATACTGACTGGTTGGCTTGAGCAATTAGGTCATTGATTTCTTTGGGTGAATTTACCAGATATACAACAAGTAGCTTTTCAATCTTTATTTTCTTGTCTAGTTCTATTACTGCTTGTCTTCTTGCTTCCAATCTCTTAAATAGTTCATCTGGTACATCATCTACAACTTCCATCAAAAATTTCTTATACATATCCATATGCAATATAACACTGTTTTCAACTTGTTCTTTTTCATCAGTTGTCAGAGTGTCTTATATTTTCTCTATATTTTTCAGTTTCCCTTCCTCTGTTATTTCATTCAACAGTATGTCAAAAGGGGCCAAGTCCTTATTTATCCTTTTCTTCTTTTTGGGTGTTAGTTTCTTCTTCTTTGGTGTAGCCTTTCTTACCAGAGATCTCACTGCTTGTTGTTTTTGTCTTGTCCTCCTGGGTGAGGGTGTGGTTGCCGGTGAGGGATCTCTTTTCCTTACAACTCTCTTGAAAGTTGCAGGCATGTCACTTTTCGACGTAGTACCTACCAGTGATAGGTGAGTTTCAGGTTATGGAGCTACTAACTCATCCTCTGTTATACCAGTTTTCCTTAACACATCTTCTTTAATGGCCTTTGCTTGTTTGGAACCTTTCCTTACAACTGCCTCAACCTTTTTCACTCTTTTCTTTGATTGAATTTGGCTTTCAATAGTTTTTGCACTAGCAAATATTTCTTCCTTAGGTTCTCTAGGGGCTTCCAGAAGTGCTTTAGCATAAGTTTCAATTATGTGATCATCTGTTTCGTAGCCCATCTCTGTTACCCAAACAGTCCTGGGGATGACTGCTTCCATCCAGATCTCATCCTTCTTGATTACAAAGCATATTTCATCTTTATATTTGTCAACAATATTTTGTGATAACCTGATTCTTTTCTTCATTTTGATCTTTAATACTTGAAAGAAATCATGGATATTGTTTTCCTTGTCTTCTCCCATGTTATTGAATAGTTTCGTTAACTATTTACCTACCGGTGTATCATATCCAAGTTCTTTGTAGCCTATACCAGGAACCTATTTGGTTATATGTAGCATCAGACATACTAGCAGATTTCCAAACCTGAAAGTTCCTTTCTTGTCCTTCTTAATCTTGCCTAAGTTGTCAATTAATGCATCCTTCAACCACTCACATATATCAATCTTTGCATTATCTGTGACCATATCAAGCACTCTTAATGCATAAACTTGAAACTGAATTGAGTCTATTTGCATGAGTAGCTTTATACCCTAATATCATGCTGATAAATATCACATTAATGTTTGTTACATCATTTACTCTTAGGGACCTTTTTTCGAATGTTGCACTAGTTAGGTTTGTAACTAGGTCATTGGATACCTTCTTAGTTTTATCTAGCCTTTTACTGGTGGTCGGTAACCCTGTGACAACTTTCACAGCTTCCTTAGTGATTTTGTGGATTGCATCTAACCAGAGAAATTTACCATGTACCTTGCTTAAGACTATCCTAATCACATCCTTGGGGAATTCAGGAATGCTAAGGATCTCTGTAAATCCTAGGGTTTCAATAGTCTTGTGTTCATCTTTTACATTGCTGGATTTATCACATATCATAGTTTTAAACATGGTTTTAATCTCTTCATCTCCTAGTTCCTCAATGTTGTAGTGGATGTAAATTCTGGGGTCTTCAGCATAAACAACTCCTTTAGGAATTTGGGAAAAAGCACCTAAGGTATCATCTTTCTTTGCTACCTTGGGAACTAATTGAAATACGGGCCTAGGTCTTTTTATAACTTCGACAATAGTAGGGTTTGCTATATATTCAATTTCAGAGGTGGATGCCATGATAAAATACCTTTTTCTGCCTTTAGGATGGATGAATGCTTGATGTGTTCTTGCCTCTTGCTCGAAATGCCTTAGCTCAGAATCTTCACACTCTTCATAGGTTTGAAATCTTGGTGAAATGAAATGGAGCCAAAACCTCAATTTTATAGTATCTTTTCACCATCTACCACATATAATGCATGTCGATTAAGTGTTCACTTAACATTGTCTATCCGTAATAAGTAATTTCCAACTTCTTATCTCTAACCGAGGGAATAATAGCACATGTGTCATTAGATTGCCAAACCCTCAAGGAAAATTTCTTCAATTAGATGAAGAACTTTCTGCCGGTGGAGCACTGCTCTGTCCTGCTGGTGAAGCATCACTTTGTCTTGCCGGTGGAGTATTGACTAGTTCTACCGGTGGAGGGGTATTCCCAATATTTAGATCAGCTTTTTTAATCCATTGTTTTGAGAATTCTTGCTTAACCTTTTCAACTTTTTCTTTACCTTTCAAGCTAGAACTTTTGTTGTCTACTGGTGATCCTCTATTTCTACAAAATTTAGCAATATGCCCAATCTTGTTACATGCATAACAAGTTACATTATTCTTCTAAAAAGATTTCCCATAACCTATGCCAGTTTGTGTTCTGCATTGATTAGATAGATGTCCAAATCTTCCACAAACATAACATCTCACATTCATTCTACAATTTTTTGAGTTGTGACCAACTTTGTTGCATTTTGAACATTGACCAGTGGGTGTGCTGATATTCTAATAATTTCTAGATCTACATTCATTTGCTCTATGACCATACTTATTACAGTTAAAACATTTTCCATTGAATTTATAAGCATTAGGTTGTCTTACCGGTTTGTTGTGATCCTGAGTATTTGCAGTACTGGAGCTTTCACCAACTTCAAAGCCAATTCCAGAAGTGTCACCTTTAGGTTTTTGATTCTTCAGCAAAGTGCCAAGTTCCTCTGAGCTGTTCTTGAATGTTTCTTTATGTTGATTTGCAGTTTCTAGTTCTCTTTCTAAGACTTCTTTCTATCTCATCAATTCATTTGAGTAATTCGGAGTGTGCATCAGATCTGTCTTTAACATATCATTTTCATAGCTAAGTCTTGTGTTCTCATTTGCTGCATCACTTAGTCTTCTGGTCAATTCTTCTTCATTCTTCTTCCTATCCTCAATCTCTTTACAAAATCTCATAGTCATATCCTGCATCTCATTCTTTGTTGTCATGTTTTCTTGTTTCAACTTGCTTATCATATCATTAAGTGATTCCTTTTCATCATTCTCATTTTGCAATTTTTCACAAAGTTCTCTTCTCTTATTTCTTGGAATAGTAAGATTCTCTTGAAGTGCCTGAATGATATCCTGAGCTGCCCTTAAATCATCTTCTAGTTTGATATTTTTCAATTTCTCTGCATCATAGTTTGAAAGAGCTCCTTCAAGTTGCTTCATCAGATTTTCCATCTTTATTGGTGTCAAGATCTTCCTCAAGCTATTAGGCTTCTGAAAATAGAGGACCAAGCTTTGAAATTAGGGGTCATATGGTGTCCTAAGGGGTCAAATGGTGTCCTAAGGGGTCATAAAACACCATATGACCCCTTAGGACACCGTAAGATCCCTTAGGACACCATATGACCCCTAAAAACACCATATGGCATCATTAGTTGTCATATGGTGTCCTAATGGATCATAGAATACCATATGAGCCCTTAAGACACCATATGACCCCTAACAAAACAATATGCCATGTCCTTAGGTGTCATATGGTGTCTTAACGGGCCACATAACACAATATGACCTTTAAGGAAACCATATGGCCCCTAAGGACAACATATGACCCCTTACGACACTATATGGTGTTCTAAGGGGTTATAAAACACCATAGGACTCCTTAGGACACAATATGACCCCTAACAACACCATATGACCCTTTAGGACACCATATGGTGGTCTTAGGGGTCATATGGTGTCCTAAGGGGTCTAGAACACCATATAACCCCTTATGACACCATATGACCCCTTATGACACCATATGACCCCTAACAACAACATATAGAGTCATTAGGGGTTATATGGTGTCCTAAGGGTTCATATGGCATCCTAATGCATCATAGAATACCATATGACCCCTTAGGACACCATGTGACCCCTAACGACACCATATGACTCATTAGGACACCATATGACCCCTTAGGACACCATATGACCCTTAACGACACCATATGGTGTCCTAAGGGGTTGTATGGTGTCATGAGGAGTCATATGGTGTTCTATAAACCCCTAGGACACCATATGACCCCTTTTAACATCCTAGTACATGACATGACCACTTGTAACACCATATGACCCCTGAAGACACAATATGGCATTGTTAGGTGTCATATGGTTTCCTAAGAGGTCATATGGTGTTGTTAGGGATCATATGGTGTCCTAAGAGGTCATATGCTATTCTATGACCCATTAGGAACCATATGACCCCTAACGACACCATATGGTGTCATTAGGGGTCATATAGTGTCCTAAGGTGTCATATGGCGTCGTTAGGGGTCATAAGGTGTTCTATGACCCCTTAGGATACCATATGACCCCTGACAGCACCATATGGTATCTTAAGGGGTCATCTAATGTTGTTAGGGGTCATATGTTGTCCTAAGGAGTCATGTGGTGTTCTATGACCACTTAGGACACCATATGGTGTCATGATGGGTCATATGGTGTCTTATGGGATCATATGGTGTCCTACGGGGACATAAAACACCATATGACCCCTTAGGACACCATATGGTGTCTTGAGGGCTCATATGGTGTCCCAAGGGGTCATAGAACACCATATGACCCCTTAGGACACCATATGTTGTCATTAGGGGTCATATGGTGTCCTAAGGGATCTAGAACACCATATGACCCCTTAGGACACCATATGGTGTCGTTAAGGATTATATGGTGTTGTATGGGGTTATATGGTGTCCTAAGGGGTCATAGAACATCATATGACTCCTTAGGACACCATATTACCCCTTAGGACACTATATGGTGATTTTAGGGGTCATATAGTGTGCTAATGGGTCATAGAACACCATATGACCCCTTAGGACACCATCTGACCCTTTAGAACACCATTTGGTGTCACTAGGGGTCATAGGTGTCCTAAGGGGTTATAGAACACCATATGACCCCATAAGACACCATATAAACTCTAACGACACCATATGACCCCTTAGGACACCATATGGTGTCATTAGGGGTCATATGGTGTCGTGTGGGGTCATATGATATCCTAAGGGGTCATAGAACACCATATGACCCCTTAGGACATCATATGATCCCTTAGGAAACTATATGACCCCTTTGGACACCATATGATGTTGTTAGGGGTTATGGTGTTTTAAGGGGTCATAAAACATGATATGACCCCTTAGGACACCATATGGTGTCATTAGGGGTCATATGGTTTTCTAAGGGGTCATAAAAGACCATATTTCCCCTTAGGACACCATATGACCCCTTAGGATACCATATGGTGTCATTAGGGGTCATATTGTGTCCTAAGGGGTCATATGGTGTCTTAAGAGGTCATAGAATACCATATGACACCATATGACCCCTAACGATACCATATAGCCCCTTAGGACACCATATGACCCTTAACGACACCATATGACCCGTTAGGACATGATATAGTATTTTTAGGGGTGTAATACCATAAGAATGGTCATCTAAACCATGAGCCCCTAATCTCGACAATGTCACCAAGGTCATAACCAAAGATAATTAAATAAATCTTGAGCACACAATTAATTTCTAAAATCACCAATGTCACATGGCAAATTAATCAACCAATATTAATTAAATGTTTATTGAATTAATTGATCATTCCAAGTAAATCATTTTAAATAATTATCTTATTTATTTTATTAAATATCCTAGCATATTTAATTAAATAAATCAATTTGGCATTAAATCATCAAGAAAGAGGAATTGAAAATTATGAGCACAAATCTTCGAAAAAGGAAATAAATCAAAAAAGGAATTAATTGACCAAAAAAGATTTAAAAATTGAGAAAAGAAATCAATTGGAGATAATCTTGAAAAACAAATTAAAAATTGATAGATAATCTCAAAGAAAGCAATTAAAACAATTAAATATTAAAATTGAATGAAATAGAGAATAAATCAGTCTTTCTTGATTTTATCTTAATTTTAGTTCAATTTCCTTTAAAACTGAGAAAAGCATCCAATCACATCAATTCACATGGATTGTGCTTCCTCTTGGAAAATATTGACCACTCATCATCATTTGATCTCAGCCTTTGTTTTCTTTCTGAATTTTTTATAAATTCATGCTCTCATCTCTCATTCAAAAATCCTGGAGAATATATTGTTATTATGCTGTTTTTGCTCTAGGTTGATTGAGAATTTTCATTGAGATATTGCATATTAATTATTCATATATTGCTTAAATCATGTTAGATTAATCTTGCATATCTAGCTTAAATCTTGCATCCATTTTAGCTTAATATCATGCTCATATAGATTAAATCCTTCATCTTGGTGTAGTCTAGTCACTGGTATTGCTTATACAAATATGAGAGCAATCTTATACTCACATCTTTTAGAAGGCAATTGGTCAATTTATTATGGTTTTATTATTCATGATTATATTTGTCTAACCATACATGTAATAACTTAATTGAAGTGTTGTGCTTACAGATACAGGTCCACTTTTCACACACACATTTTTGGCGCCCACTGTGGGGCAGAAAACTTATTTTTCGGCCTCAAAATCATTTTTTATCCTGCAGGTTTAGTTCGTACAATCTCTGTGAAATATCGTACGAGTAGTTTCACTGCATCGTACGACATTATATTGAAGCCTGTTATTTGTCATACGACATTATATTGAAGCCTGTTGTATATGGTGAAAATGGATAACAATAATAACAATATTGAAAGGCTAAATGAATTCAACCACAAAACCCTAGCCTAACAACAACAAAGATCCGCCATAACATATGAAGATTACCTAAGACAATACAAATCAAATGAAATCACAAAGATTATACCATCACATGTCCAATAGGGTTTTGATCTCCATTCTTCCTATCTCCATTGATCTTGCTTGATATATTTGCTCTCAGATTTTATGTGCACAAGAGCTCAACAAAGAACGGAATGTGGTTGCAAGTAGGATCGTAGTGTAGTCAAGTCATTAAGATGATTCATTAGGGTTTGATAATGAAGGAAGCATCTCCTTATATAGAAGACACTATATGAAATGGAGGGATAAGATTGAGAGGTGTAAAAGGAGGTCGGCTATGATTAGAGGGTAGGTAAAAGAAATAAAAAAATAATGAAAGGGGTAGGTAGTGTATAAATTAAGAGATGAATGACATGTGTCATAGGTAGAAAAGGCTAATGAATTAATTAAATAAATAAATATTTATTTAATTAATAGAAGAAGTAGGATAATTAAATAAATAAGAATATTTATTTAATTTAGGAAAAGGATAATTTAAATAAATAAATGTATTTATTTAAATGAGAAATAAGGCTAGAAGAGGATGAATGAATTAATTAAATAAATAAGGATTTATTTAATTAATAGAAGAATTAAGCTTAGATAATTAATTAGATATGACAATTTTAGGTGTCTACATTTTGCCCCTCTTTGAGACAATGCGGCTTGTCACGTTGTTTCAAAGAAGATAAGATGAACTGATACAGAGTTGCCCCAAAATGGGAATGATATACCCCCTTGAGAGATTGGATGAAAATGTCTGAAAAGATTGCAGACAATCTCTTGACAAGAAAGAAAGGCTAGAATGGAATGGTCGGATAAAGTGACAAAGTCACGGGATAATGAAGACTAACTCGGAAAATGAAGGCGAGGGCTAGGGTAGGCTATAAGATAGACCACGGGGGAAAATACATCCTCATTGTCATCTACACATCCCCAAGAGCATATTGCAGAGCGAAAATTTAGCAGGAGCAGTCAGCAGCGATGGCTTTCACTCACAGATTCGACCGCGTTCGCCGATTTCAGAGGCCAGCAGAGGCAAGAGAGCCGGTAAGTACCACCAAACCTCCTCGTACTTTGACACATTTAATTTTGTCATTAATGCATGTCGAATAGGGTAATAAATGCGCTTAGACTAGGGTCCAAAAAGTGTCAAAAAACATTTAGGCGCGTCTGCGTTGGTGCCAAGAATGTCTGTGTTTGTGCCAGGCGCGTTTATGTCTGGACCCGCGTCTGTGTCAAATGCGGCCGCGTCTGTGCTTTTCAGGCGTGTTTGTGCCAAGAAGGCATGTCTATGTCAACTAGGTGCGTTTATGCAGAGCATAGGCATGTCTGTGTCCGACAGGTGCGTCTGTGTCAAACAGGCACGTCTGTGCAGTCTTTGAGTGCGTTTATGTCATGTAAGCGCGTTTGCGTTTGAAAAGTATGAATTTGCATCTTCTAGGTCAAATCGGTAGTTCTGTGATGAACATATGCTGTCGATTGGATAAGCTGCTGAGAGGATACACTCAAGCAGGTCCTCTAGGAAGACTAGGATAGATCAAGGCACTTTGTGATGAACAATGAGTACCAAGATAGAGTACTTTGTGATGAACAGGGAGTACTGAAATACGAGCAGCACTTTGTGATAAACAGGGAGTGCAAATGTGAGTAACACTTTGTGATGAACAGGGAGTGTCACACACGTAGTACTTTGTGATGAACAGGGAGTACCACTAGGATAAATAGCAACACTTTGTGATGAACAGTGAGTGTCACTAGGATAGATAGCAATGCATTTAGATAGCGAGTAGCATTTTGTGATGAATAGTGAATGCCACTATAACTGACATGATTGATTTGTTTGACTGCAGGAGTATTTGCCGATGCTAGAGTCACGGGAGAGATTCCCGTTGACACAGAGGTTGCGACCTGAGTTGTCGTTCGAGGATAGAGCTGCCATCAAGGAGATGGGTTTGAGACATGTGCTATATGTGCCTAAGTTTTGGGTGAACATGGGACTGCTGACTGCGCTAGCTGAGAGATGGCACTCTGAGATGTGCACATTCCATTTGCCTATGGGTGAGCTGACAGTCACCCTGGAGGATGTATACAGGATTCTGCGGGTGCCGATCAATAGGGAGCTGATCCCATACGATCGAGATGGCGATAGAGAGGAATTGAGACGGGTATTTCAGGACCCTGGATTGGAGATGAGGGCAGGACACGTGGCCTGGGATACCATGACAGCCACAGGGTTAGCATTGCCGGCAGTGATCGGAGGAGCTATCAGTGGGTTCCTATGTCCGGATAGGGCGACATGGGGATTGGCTATGGGCTGGGGGGGAGCACTGGAGACACTGATGATACAGCATACCAGATATGCCTGGGGACCGTGTGTGCTGGCACACTTGTATTATGAGCTGCATCAGTTTGTTTATCATGGATCAGTGGGATTGGGCTGCGGAGTTACATTGCTATAGGTATGGGCTTACGAGCATTTGCCAGTGATGAGGCTGATACACTTCAGAGGCAGGGGACATGGGCGCAGCTTCATGCATTTATATGATATGATCACCTCACAGCCATGGATTGGCAGGCTAGAGTACTGGCGGCGAGTGATTGATGACATTGATGAGGTCATATGGCGACCTTATCTGGGCTGCGAGCAGTGGGAGGATAACGCAGTCGAGCTACCGTACACCTTCTAGAGCAGGTATCTGATTGGGCGGACGCCCTATGTGCTGGAGAGGTAGCTGGTAGACAGGATTGGCCGACAGTTTGGCCGGATTCAGAGGATGCCCCGGGGATCAGGCATGTATGTCCGCACAGTCAGGGATCAGGCACAGTTTGGGCCGTTACTGTCATATGATCAGGCAGTGACTCAGTTGGTGGAGATGATACTTCTTCCATGGGACATGTGGCCTGAGATCGAGGATGCTGGGATGGATGCTGAGTATACAGCATATTGGGCAGAGCATCCATTCCCCCGATTGACAGATCCAGGAGAGGCACTGGAGGGAGATGGTGGTGGTGATGAGGATGATGGTGGAGGTGATGGGGGCAGAGGCCGACGGAGGAGGAGAGGAGTAGTTGGAGAGAGGCGAGTTGCTCCTCGGAGGGAGGGTGGAGAGGAGAGGCAGGCTCGAGTGGTGAGGGGTCACGGTGGATTGCCTTTACAGGTGCCAGCAGAATAGGGTCCCAGGTAGGTGCAGATACAGGGACAGGGACAGAGATAGGTACCAGTATAGGTACCAGTACAGGCACAGGGGCAGGCACCCACAGAGGATGAGCCACAGGCAGGGGCAGAGGCAGAGGGGGTTGACCCAGTGGAGGTTGAGCTACTGGATCTGAGGGAGATCTGCCAGGGCTAGGAAGATGAGATTCAGGATCTGGAGAGGGAGAGGGATCGGCTCAGGACCAGGCTCAGGGATACTGAGCGAGAGCGGGATCAGGCTATCTAGCGCTACATAGAGGCTGAGACAACACTGAGGGCTGGGAGGCAGGCAGCAGAGGACATAGGGGCTGGATATGCTTATGTCTTGCGGGCAGGAGAGGAGATAGCCTACTGGAGGGACCTCTACTATGGTGCAGTGCCAACAGATCAGCGAGCGAGGAGCTTCCATAGACTGTCACGTACAACGATAGCTACGGGGGGAGCCGGAGGAGATAGGCATCGAGTGGTGGGGTCATGGGTGCTCCACCACCACCAGATAGAGGAGACAGGCAAGATGATCTTGGGGCGGGTCCTTCAGGGGCTCAGATTCCGTGAAGGCCAGGCGGCTCCGAGGGAGGGAGTTCATCATAGCCTTAGAGGGCTCCTTTTGTATCAGTTCTATACCATTTTTGTATTGTAGACACCTGTGGGTGCTTTTGTAGCCATATGATTTTGACATCATTGTATCATGACACGTTTGATTATATATATGAGATGATTCATCTTTGCGGCAGCTATATGCATGTGTACCTATGTGATGAGATGTTTCATGATGTATGTTTTTATGTGATGTTTATAATATGGATGCAAATATGTACATGATGGAATACAATATTTTTTTGTTCTTTTATGTTTTATATGTTATGCCAATGCAAATGTGAATGTATGAATTGCAAATGAATATGCTAATGCAAATAATTATTTACATGATGAAAATGTAAAATGTGCTAATATGTGTTGTGTGCAGGATGTGATGCAGTTGTGATATCTATATGTATGTATGAAATGCTTATATGTGGTAATGCAGATGCAACTACATGAAATGCATGTTTTTGGTGTGTCATTCTACTCAGTCATGTGATAGCAGGCTACACGAATTGGAGAAGGATGATAGAAGTCAATCAAGAAAGGGGGATGAAAGATAGAAGATATGAAAGTGAAAGAGCTTCTTGTGCGTTATCATCATTGAGCTTTATTATGGCAAGTAGGTTATGACAATAGAGGCATATGTTCGACCCAGAAAGTCATTGTACCTGTTTGCATGGAGATAAGACAGTCACAAACAAGGAATGCCTCAGTTCACACTAGACTCTCAGTGTCCTCATATCCTTGGACAAGTCATAGCATTACTAAGAGACAATCCACAGACAGAAAATACAAATAGGTGATGATACCCCATCCTCACCTTTCTAGTCAAAGACATCCTGGAGATAGAATCTCTAGTCAAAGACATCCTGAAAAAGCTAAAAGACATGTCACCAAAAGATAAAATCAAAATAAAACCAAGACTCGACACCAACATCCACTGTAGTCCTCAAGTTTAGTGTCTCTTGTCACCTGTATAAGTCTTATTTAATTATGGTCACAATGTTTACTTTCACAAAATGGATAGATAGCACTGAACCATATGTTGTCTAAGTCTATTGAAAGATTTGATTTGTTGAAGCCCATTGTTGCTGCTGTGTCTCATCTAAAGCTGACTAAATCCATCAAACTGATACTTTATTACGGAGAAGACGAAACTTTATTGCGGATCTGCGATGCAAATGTTGCTTTATTGCGGATTGTGCACGGATAGACTGAAAGAAGCTGGAAGAAACTGTACTCCTCGAAACATGTGATGTTCTTAGTTCCACACCCATCACTAGACGTAGGATCTTGCCTTAGCCACAGATAGGATCTGATTTATTATGGATGGAAAGGGATGAAAAGGAATGTTTATTATGAATGGCTAACCAATCTTAGGTAGATCAATAACAAGCCATGATGGGAATGGGTAAGTTTATAATGAACGAATAGGTTGTGAGTGTGTGCAAAGTGAAAGGATGAAAGTGAATCCTGAAGGAGGGAGGAGCAATGTCTCTACACATGGCGCTGGTGACCCAGTTTTCACCATGGTACTTGCCCAGGGCGCCACCGAAGTGGT
This sequence comes from Cryptomeria japonica, assembly GCF_030272615.1. NCBI lineage: Eukaryota > Viridiplantae > Streptophyta > Pinopsida > Cupressales > Cupressaceae > Cryptomeria > Cryptomeria japonica. Next base: position 164,860,677 of record NC_081414.1, read on the forward strand.
TTTCACCATTGGACAAAATTATTTCTTTGTATTTTTTTGATTTTTCAATTTATTTTGTGTCACAAGGCGCCTGTTTGCCAGGTTTTCACCAAGTAACGATTTTTTTTGTTTTATAATTTTTTGTATTTTTGAAATTTTTGATTTTTTGTTGTATTTTTTGAATTAGGATACTCTGAAGAGCTTATGTGTAGAACCTGCGAAGGTGCATGCTATTGATAGGATCCTCCAAAGGTTCACCCTCTATAGTTGAGAGCTGATATGCACCAGATCCATATGTTGCTGTAATAATGTAAGGACCAAGCCAGTTTGGTTCGAACTTGCCCTTTTTCTCTCTATCTTGTTGATTTTTAGGGTTTTCTCTGAGAACCAAGTCACCCACCTCAAATGTGCGAGGCTTGACCTTGTGATTGTAGCTGCGACTCATTCATTGTTGATAAGCTTTGAGATGACTAAAAGCAATTTGTCTTCGTTCATCCAGTAGTTCGAGTTCTTGTAAGTGAGAAACCCTGTAGTCTTCATCATTGATGATGTTTTGCAAAGAGACCCGTAAAGAGGGTAGCTCGACCTCAATAGACAAGATGGCTTTAGAACCATAGACTAGTGAATAGGGTGTAGCTCCTGTGGGTGTACGGACACTTGTGCGATAGGCCCAAAGTGTAGGATTAAGTTGAATATGCCAATTACAGCCAACATCGCCGACTGTCTTCTTTAGGATTTTAAGGATTGTCTTATTAGATGCCTCAGCTTGGCCATTACCTTGGGGGTAGTATGGTGTGGAGAAACGGTGGGCGATATGGAAGCGGTCACAGAGTTCACAAACATCCTGATTTTTGAAGGGACGCCCGTTATCAGTGATAATGGACACAGGAATACCGTATCGGCAAATGATATAGTTGAAGATAAATGTAGCAATCTGTTTTCCAGTAACCTGTGTGAGAGGCATGGCTTCAATCCATTTTGAAAAATACTTTGTGGCAGTGATAATGAATTTATGACCATTGGAAGAAGGAGGGTGAATCTTGCCTATGAGATCGAGTCCCCATTGACAGAAGGGCCAAGGAGATGCAAGCGGTTGAAGTTCTTGTGGTGGCGCATGTATGAGATCTCCATTAATTTGACACTGCTTACATTTCTTGACAAACTGGTATGAGTCTTTTTCCATATTGGGCCAGTAATATCCAGTCCTAATGAGTTTCTTGGCCAAGGTAGGACCACTAGCATGTGGACCACATATCCCTTCATGCACTTCCCGTAACACAATCTGAGCTTCGTCGCTTTCTAAACATCTAAGAAGAGTGCCATCTAGACCTCGTCGGTATAGGATATCAGCTAAAATGACATATCGAGAGGATTGGCGAATGAAAGTGCGACGTTGGTTATTTGATAGATCAGGAGGTAAAGTATTGTCACGTAGGTAAGTGAAAATGGAACCATATAACTGGGATTCGAGACCGACAACGCATAACGTCTCAGTAGGCATGAAATCATATGAAGGGACCAAAAGGTTATCCACCAAGAACTCATAGCGGGTCTCGTTTGGAGGCAGATCGATCAGTGAAGCAATTGTAGCCATGGCATCTGCGGCGCGATTTTGCTCTCTTGGTATCTGCTCAAAGTCTATCTTTATGAAATTTTGTTTTAGACCATCCACCATTTGTTTATAAGGCATTAGCTTCTCATCTTTTGTTTGGTAATCATCAGTTTCTTGATAGATAAAAAGTTGGGAGTCCCCAAAAATATGAAGTTCCTGGATCTTCCATTGAACTGCAATTCGTAATCCTGTTGTTAATGCCTCATATTCCGCTATATTGTTAGTGCAAGGAAATGATAAGCAGTATGATTTTGGTATAGAATCTCCCTGAGGAGTTATAAAGAGGATGCCAGCTCCTGCCCCATGCTGTGTATATGAGCCGTCAAAGTATAGTTGCCATGGCTTTGCATGTGACATTGTCAAAATCGATTCATCTAGAAATTCTGAACTTAGAGGAACATCATCTATCATGGGAGCATCTGCTAATTGATCTGCGATGGCTTGTCCTTTTATTGCTTTTCTGTCCACATACTCGATGTCGAATTCACTCAGTATCATTACCCATTTGGCTAGTCGCCCAGTAAGTGCTGCCTTATTGAGAAGGTATTTCAATGGGTCTATCCTTGCAACTAACTTTGTCTTATGAGTAAGCATGTAATGTCGTAATTTCTGTGAAGCAAAGACCACAACAAGGCATGCGCGCTCAATTGGTGTGTAGTTTATCTCATATCCCACCAATGTGCGACTGATATAATATACTGCCTTTTCCTTGCCTTCAGCAATTTGTTGCGCTAAGAGTGCCCCCAATGTTGTTGGAGTAGCTAAAATGTATAATAACAGTGGTTGATCTGGAACTGGTGGCATCAGAACTGGCGGATTTAGAAGATAATCTTTGAGCGTCTGGAAAGCCTGTTGACAGTTGTCATCCCATTTAAATTTGATGTTTTTATGTAGCAGGTGATAAAAAGGATTACACTTATCTGCCAGTTGTGCTATGAATCTTCGAATGGACTGGAGTCTGCCTTGTAAGGATCGAAGTTGACTGATATTTCTTGGTGGTTGCATTTCCAAAATAGCTTTGACTTTTGCTGGATCTGCTTCAATTCCTCTTTTGGATACAATGAATCCTAGGAGCTTCCCAGAGGTTACTCCAAAGACACATTTCTTAGGGTTTAATCTTACTTTGTATTTTTCCAACCGATCAAAGGCAACTGAAAGTATGTCCAAATGTGTATTTCTGTCTATTGATTTGACCAAGAGGTCGTCAACATAATCTTCCACTATTACATGCATGAGATCATGAAAGATAGTAGTCATGGCTCTTTGATATGTAGCACCTACATTCTTTAGCCCAAAAGGCATGACATTCCAGCAGAAAGTTCCCCATGGGCAAGTAAATGATGTTTTGTGTTGATCCTCGGGTGCGATCCTTATCTGATTATAACCAGAGAATCCATCCATTAATGATAACATTTCATGACCTGCCGTGAGATCAACAATCAAGTCAATATTTGGTAATGGGAAGTCATCCTTTGGACAAGCTTTGTTGATGTCTCTGAAATCTGTACATATTCTGATGCTGCGATCTGGTTTACTAATAGGTACCAAGTTGGAGATCCATTCAGGATAATCAATTGGGCGTATGAATCCGACATCCAATAACTTCTCAAGTTCTGCTTTGACTAGTAATGCCACTTGTGGATGCATTTTTCTTAATTTTTGTTTCACTGGTTTTGCCCCCGGTTTGACTGTCAGATGATGCATTACCAAATCTGGATCCAATCTAGGCATATCAGCGTATGACCAGGCGAAGTTGATTTGTTGTTCTTTGAAGAAACTTATGAATTTTGACCTTTCGAACTCTGTCAGTGATTGATCTAGGAATATGTTGTGTGGAACCTCTTCCGTACCAATGTTTGTTTTGATAGTCTCCTCTACCAACATGGATGACTTTTTCTTCATATGATGCTAGGAGAATGTCGAGCCTTCCATCTTCGGGTGCCTCAAAGAGGTTTTTACCCTTAGATACATCCTTTCTTTTTACTTTTTTGGAGTCAGATAGCGCCACAATGCGGTTTTCACCATAAGACCCTTGATTTGTTCTTATTTTCACATTTTTGCGACTGGAAGGTCCGACACCCTCACCGAAATATGCCACGGTATTGAGTTCTATGGTGTATCCTGCTTTATGGTCTCTAGGGGGAAGATCATCTCGTATGCCTAAATAGTCAATAAAAGCTTCATCGTTTTGGAATGTATCCAACTGTGCAGGTCCTTCATGATCCCAGTCAATGAGTTGGTGGTGAACAAGGGGAAGGCCATTAATGCCCTCGAAGTTAGCGGGGCTAAGAGTGAAGATGTGGTTATATTCGGGTATGTCAAGGTAATTATCGAGGTCATCGATGGCACTCTCCTCATCAGTCTCGATCACGAGCGAATCCAAATTATCATCACTAGTAGCGCGTTCCGGAACAGGTGTTCTCATCCTATGTGATTTCAACCTAGAACTTTGAGACAAGGATTGTGTAGACTCCTCATAGGTTGTTTCTTGACCAACTCTAAATTTGTTATAAAACTCCTCCTCTTCTGTGGGTTCACCTGGCTCTCTGAATGTCTCGATGAGCTCATAGTCACTGGAAGACTTGTCGGAACCCCATTCCCATTCGTTGGAATCTGTAGAATAGCGATTTTCTTGTTGAATTTTGGCAGCTTTGATTTGTAAGGCTTCTTCTGTCCTTTGGGTGTGGACCTTGGAAGTTAAGAAACCAAGTCCTTTCGAGCGTTCCTTCTTGAAAGTCAATTCAGGTTGTAAAGGTTCAATGATGCCTTCCTTTCGTAACCCCAGAGGGCTTTTTCCATCATACCCAAATTTTTGTAGCATTTTGAAGCCTTTGCCATATTTCTCACATGGTAGGTTGATGTGATCTTGTGTTTCCTCTTCATTGTCCCTGAAAAGCATTTGGTATAAATCTTCCTCTTCTAGTTCACCCCATCTTTGAAAGGTAGTGGGATCCCATTTGAGTTTCATGATGGAGATTTGCTTGTTAGGATGTGGTCTTCCATATTCTTTTGGGGAACTCATGACTTGTCGTAAGTACATGGTCTGATTGAAAGTATATTCCCCCATGCCTTTGTCCTGAAACTTGCCTTTAAGCTCACCTTGTTTGGATGTCGAAGGTTTTAATGACTCAGGATCAATGTATGTCGACGAAGGAATAGCTTCCCGATTACTAGGAATGATGGTCTCAGTCTTTGATTTCAGGTTATTGCAATATATGAATGGATTAGGATCGCCGTTAACTGTTACTTCCACTCCATTATGAGGAAACTTAATGCATTGGTGATATGTGGATGGGACTGCCCTCATTTCATGGATCCAAGGACGTCCTAACAATATGTTATAAGTGAGATTTAAAACCAAGACTTGACAGACCACATCCTTTGTAACTCGCCCAACTCTGAGAGGTAAGATGACTGTACCCTTGGATGAACGCTCTTCATCATCATATGCCTTAATGGTGATCTTGTTTGTATAATTTACAGCTTTATCAGAATATCCCAATTATGTGATAGTGCTTAATGTGCAAATGTTTAGACCTGCTCCTCCATCTATTAGGACTCGTTTTATTCGATGTTTGTATATGAAGGCTTCAATGTGTAATGGCGCATTATGCGGCTGACTTACAAAGGCGTCATCGACTTCCATGAAAGTAAGTGAATGTGGAATGGAAAGGTATCCCACCATGGCTTGAAATTGGTCCACGTTTAGATCAGTAGGAATAGCAGTATCTCTCAAGATTTTATCAAGAATGGCTTTATGTGCGGGAGATATGTGTAATAGTTTGAGGATTGAAATGAGCGCGGGTGTCTTCCCTAATTGTCCTACAAGGTCATACTCAGGTTTGGTTGATGAAGAAGCGGTGTTTTTAGTTGGAGCACCTTGCAAAGTGATTTTACCCTGACGGGTTGTAACATGACATTCAGAGGTAGGTTCGGAAGAAGATCCAACACCTTTTAGGACAATCCTGGGTCTCTGAGTAGAATTTTTAGATGCTTTGTCCTTGATGATAATGGTAGAGACATGATTGTCCATCGATATGTGATTGATAGTTGAATCATAGTTATAGGATGCTCTGGTATAGTTGGTTTGATCATCTGTGGCTTTGGCTTTTCCCTTGTCATGCTTTGGGAATGGTTCCTTAAACATCTCATGTTCTTGATTAGATGAGTGCCCTTCAATCTCAATGTCACCCCTATCAATGAGATCTTGTATGATGTTCTTTAGTCGATGACAATTTCCTGTCTTATGACCCTTGCTCTTATGAAATTCACAATACTCATCATCATTCCACCAATTTGGTTTGACCTTTGGTTCATATGGCGGGAAATCTGGAATTGTGATCACCTTGTTTGCCACAAGTTTCTTGAAAACTGACTCAAGTGGTTCTCCCAATGGAGTGTACTTCCTTCATGATCTAGAAGTTGTTTGAGTATTCACTTGATTGTTTGTAGAACTTGATCCAGAAAAAATGAATTTGGGTCGCACTGTGTTGGCATCAACAACACCATCATTGACTGTGTTCTTATTTTTATTCCAAAATCTTGGCTTGTCTTTTCCTTTAAAGTCATCTTTGTTTTCCTTGAATATTTTGATGACTCCTTGTTCAATTAAGACCTTTTCTGTCGCTAAGCCTTTTTCAATGACATCCTTGAAAGTGGACAAACAAGCTTTCCTTAGATCATAGCCAATGTCTTTGTTAACATTTTGTGTGAACATCTTTACCATTTGTTTTTGTGGAATTTCACAAGAGCATCTGCTGGCTAGATTTCTCCATCTTTGTAAAAATGATGCAAAAGACTCTCCCTCTTTTTGCTTGGTATTGCACAAAGTAGTGACTGATATGTTTGTCTCTATGTTGTAGGAGAAATGTTGGATAAATGCCTCTGCTAGGTCACCCCATGACTTAATACTAGGTGGGAGTTGGGAGAACCATTCCATAGCTTGATCACCTAAGCTTTGTGGGAATAATCTCATCAATTATGTCTCTTCTACTACTACCTCAATGCAAGCTGTGAAAAATTGTCTTATGTGTGCCTTAGGATCCCCTTTTCCTCTATACTTATCAAATTTAGGCATCACAAAGTGTGTAGGAAAAGGAGGCATTGGAATGCTCTTGTCAAATGGATAAGAACATATGTCTCTCATTGTGTATGTTGGCTTTGGTGTATTTATGTCCTCCATTTTCTTTTGTAAGTCCCTGATTTGTTGCTCCAAATTGCTCTTAGGTGGAGATCGACTTCTTGGACCATACCCCATGTTTGAGGCACCAATTGGGGGAGGAGCGTGTTGCATATATGGATGATATTGATCATACACATGTTCATATGGAGGAGGTCTATAATGATGCTGCGTCTATAATGATGCTGCGTATATGGACCACTTGCTATAGATTCATGTTGAGGAACCCCATATCTATTTTGCGCATGTATACCATATTCTATAGGCATGTCATGTTCCATTGTGTTGCCCCCAAATTTGACATGAGGTTTCCTTGTGTCCAAATTTTGAGCATGCCTTTGAACATCCAATTGTTTTGATGGTTGTTCCTTAGCATTGGTATGTGATTGAACATATCTGTCTGCATAAGACTTCCATAATGGTCTACGAAGGTAAGTATCATATGTTTGACCATGTGTATGTGGGACCTTTGGTTTTTGAAGCAAAGCTGATGGTGATTCAGGTACCATATGTGGTCCTCTATTTCCTCCACTATTAGGTCTCCTTTGATCCATATTGGAGTGAGGTTGTTGCAAAGGTCTATGTTCCATTATTTGAGACATGTCAAAATCATGAGGTATCTTGGCTCCACTTTGTGCCATCATTTGTAAGAAGTATTGTCTATCCCTCCTCATTATTTCCTCAATCAATCGATTGAAATGGGGATTCATAATGGATTCTTCCACATCTGCTGAATGTACTGAAAAGTTGTCCACATTGTCATTGTGTGTAGCATTGTTGTTTATAGTGTCCATGTTCTCAACATTTGGAATGTTTCTATAGACATCCATGTCAAGTAATGTAGTATGATCAGAATTGAAAAAGATATCATTGTCATACTCATAAGAACTCATGTTTGCGGACTCTTGAGCCTCTTTAGTTTCTCTCCTAGATTTTTGAAGACGGGTTTCAACCATGAACTAGGTATTGACCAAGATGTGTGAGACTAGATGAAAAATGGAAAGCGTATGGAAGACCAAGAGTTGGATGGAATGTAAATGAGTCTGAAGTGTACTTGCAATGTCCAAAGTGTAAGACCAAGTATGTATGTAGTAGAGTAGGTGTGACTTCCAAAGAGAGGATAGTTTCTCTTGATGAGGTAAGTTGACCTTGACTCTAAGTAAGACCAAATGAGACCCAAAGGTAAGAAACCTTGATGAGGGACCACTTAGCAAAGTGTTGTTGTATGTAGTGTGTTGACAAACTATGATGAGGACAAGCAAGTGACCTTTTGACTCAAGTTTAGACAAATGTGAATGTAATGTAAGGTGTAAAGAAATGATGGATTTTGTGAGACCCAAGGACAGGTTGAATGCTAGATGAAACCCTAGAGAGATGACCTAGGAAGCTCAAGAATTCCGAAACTGACTGTGTTTGCTTGCTAGACTGTAACAGTTTTTCAATTCTGGACACAAACGCACCTGTATACTTCACAGACGCCGCTTCCCGACACAGACGCTACTATGTTTAACATAGACACAATTCTGTCCTGCACAGACGCGGCTAGACAACACAGACACTATTATGCCCGACACAGACGCGTTTCTGCAAATTTTGTGCAATTTTTCCAATCTGTGAAGTTGTTTTGTTGTGACCAAATCTGATTGTTTGACTATTTTTTGTGACAAGAGGACACAATGTTGATGAGGACTCAATGTTTGCAAGTGTCTAGACTCCAAAATGACTCCAAGAAAGTGTGTTGTTTGCTGTAAAAATGTTTTGCATACACTTGAAGACACAAAAGACACAATGTTTTGCTGTTTGGTCTTGAATGTTTTGAATGTTTAAAATAAGTCAAGCACAATTCTTATGGCTGGCCAAGACAATAGTTGTTTATCCCACATGGGGTTTTACCCCTGAGGCTACGCTATTCAGAGCGGATACTTAGATGCTTGACCTCACTGGCTCCACCCTCGACACTCACTTCTCGGGTCAGCCAAGCATCAGTCCCCATGAAAACTCCCCATGGCGAACTTTGTATCTCTACTAAGAACCGTATGTGTGTGGGCCGCTACCAGAGGTTCGACCTCCTGCCCCAACAACTAGAAGGATTTGGGCCTCTAAAACAAAAAGGTGCTAGTAAGGGCATCCGCTCGTGTGGCCATACATGCGGCACTTTCAGCTCTGTAAATACAGAAGGCTCCCAGTCGGTAGGGGTTACGCCCTACAACTGATCAAATAAATTTGATCAAACGGGTTTATGGGGAGACATAGTGTCAGTATGAACTAATCAACACACGTTATTCATAGTTTTCATGATGAATACATTTGATTATAGTGGTTCGGATGAGTTGGGTTTTCCCCGCTACCACTTGGGTCGTTCTCTTCTCACTAGTAGTCCTAATGACCACACGGGTAGACAGGCCCTCTAAAGATTAAACAAAAAGAGCCTATTGCTCAAGACACAAAAGACAATGATTCAATTTTAGTGCACCAATGGAAGTGTTTTCTAGTCTATGAAAACAAGGCACACAATAAAAATCCAAAATCCTCGCCAAGGATCTGCAATAAAGAGTTGTTAGTAGTTTGGATTTGTTTGAAATAATTACCCCTTCCTGCATGCACACAAGTTAGGTAAATTTTAAAATCCAAAAGACTTTGTGAAAATAGGGGCCTTCAACCAAACGATTTTGCTTCCAAGACAAGCTGCACCAATTTTGTTAGCTAGATCTGAAAATGTTAGTCCAAAAAATAAACCAGATCTGAAACCCTAAATGCAAAATCCAAAAACTGAATCAATGAAAAATGCAAAATTTCAAAACTAGTGAACACAGACGCGGTTCCCCTCTACACAGACGCGCCTCTGTGACACAGACGCAGTTCTGTGAGACATAGACGTGGATAAAAACCACAGACGTGTTGAAATGTGGTGACTGATCAGCAAAGTACTGTACACTCAGCACGTATCCTCGCCGGGGTCCGGGGCCAGGTTGGGCCCCGGGCAGGGGTGGCAGCCCCCGAGAAAAGCAAGGGTTCGGGGGCGGCAGCCCCTGAGAAATTTTTTTTTGCCATTTTTTGTTGATGAAAACCGACATTGTAATAAAACCCTAAAAAAGGCCGACTTTGTTTGTTGCCCTAAAAACGCATGTTATAAGCGGCTGGGATGCTTAAGGCATGGTAAGGGTTGATGTACTATTTTGCAGGATAATAAGAAAGATTGGACGGCTGTGTATGGTGGACGTAACCCATTCTGGGTGAACCACGTTAAATCTCTGTGTTATCTATGTCCTGTTTTATTTCTTTATCTTTTGTATTTAAATCTGCATATAATTGTTAGTTCATATTTGCTTCTGATCTGCTTGAAACCCTAACAATTGGTATCAGAGCAAGGTTTTCTGTAAATTGGCAGGACTTTCAGATTTGAGTGGGAGCAATGGAGGATTCCAAATTCAAGGTCGAAAAGTTTAACGGCCAGAATTATCAGTTATGGAAAATGCAGATGGAGTATTACCTGTATCAAAAGGATTTGTGGCGGCCATTGGAAGGAAAGGCAAAAAAACCGACCACAATATCAGATGAAGAGTGGGACATTTTAGATAGAAAGGCACTAGGATCCATTCGATTGTGCCTTGCGTCGTCTGTAGCATTCAATATAATAGAAGCAAAAACAACTGTAGATTTGATGGCAACATTGGCTAAGCTGTATGAGAAACCCTCGGCTTCGAATAAGGTATTTCTTATGAAGCGTTCGTTTAATTTGAAAATGAGTGAGGGAGGATCTGTAGCGGAACACTTAAATGAATTTAATACAATTACCAGTCAATTGTCTTCGGTAAAAATTACCTTTGCAGAAGAGGTTAGGGCTCTCTTGATTTTATGTTCTATGCTAGAAAGCTGGAATAGTTTGGTTATGGCTGTAAGTAACTCTGTCTCTGGTAAAAATACTTTGGTATTTGATGATATTGTTGGTGTTATCCTAAGCGAGGAAATGCGAAGGAAAAGCACAGGTGAGACTCCAACATCATTGGGTAGTGTTTTGAATGTGGAGAACAGAGGAAGATCAAAGGAAAGAGGAAAAGGCTCTGGGAATGAGAAGTCATGAGGGAAGTCAAAGAAAGGATGCTCTCAATCTAGAGGAAAGAAAGATTGCTGGTACTGCGGAAAGCCTGGTCATCTAAAGAAAGACATTTGGTCTTGGAAAAATAAAGAAGGAGACAAAAATGAAAATGACAGTAAGGAAGCTAATATTGCAAGTAATACTTTACAAGATGCTTTAATCTTATGTTTGGATAATGTTAATGATTCCTGGGTAATAGATTCTGGGGCTTCATTTCATGCTACACCCCATAGAAAATATTTTCTAGATTATGTTCAAGGTGATTTTGGACAGGTATATTTGGGTGATGATGAGCCCTGTCAAATTGTTGGAAAAGGAAAGATAAAGATCAAGTTGCAGAATGGTAATGACTGGTTTCTGCAGGAGGTAAGACATGTTCCTAATTTAAGAAGAAATTTAATTTCTGCAGGGCAACTAGGTAGTGAAGGTTGCATAGTTACCTTCTCAGACAGTATGTGGAAGGTCACTAAAGGATCATTAGTAGTAGCTAAAGGTGCGAAGGTAGGCACATTATATCTATGTACTGGTAACACTTACTCTACCTTAGCTGCTACAGATAAAGTTACTGCAGGGACAACAACAATAAATGTTGCAAGAACAGATTCGATAATATGGCACCATAGGCTTAGGCACATGAGTGAGAAAGGGATGAAAATCCTTCACTCCAAAAATCTATTGCCAGGACTAAAGAAGATTGATTTAGAGTTCTGTGAAAACTGTGTTTATGGTAAACAGAAAAGAGTCAGATTTCTCAAGGTTGGGAAAGAGAAGAAGAGTGAGAAGTTAGAGCTTGTACATTCAGATGTATGGGGACCGACTTAGGTATCATCTCTTGGTGGCTCTTGTTATTATGTTATTTTTATTGATGACTCAACCAGAAAAACATGGGTATATTTCTTAAAACAAAAATCAGATGTTTTTGAAACTTTTAAGAAATGGAAAGTTTTGGTTGAGAATGAGACAGGAAAAAAGTTGAAGTGTCTCAGATCGGATAATGGAGGTGAGTATTGCAGCAAAGCATTTGAAGATTACTGTTCCTTAAATGGGATTTGAAAGCAAAAGACAGTTCCAAGAACTCCACAGGAAAATGGTGTGTCAGAGAGAATGAATAGGACCATCATGGAACGTGCAAGGAGCATGAGATTGCATGCTGGATTGCCCTTACATTTTTGGGCAGATGTTGTACATACTGCTGTCTATTTGATAAATAAAGGACCTTCAACCCCTTTGGATGGTGGTATTCCAGAGGAGGCATGGACTAGTAAAAAGGTAAATTATTCTTTTCTAAAAACTTTTGGTTGCGAAGCTTTTGTCCATGTTGATAAAGAAAACAGAACCAAGCTTGATGCTAAATCTTAGAAATGTACCTTCATTAGATATGGGATAGATGAATATGGCTATCGGTTATGGGATTTTGAAAATAAGAAAATAATTAGAAGTAGAGATGTTATACTCAATGAGAAGGTTATGTATAAAAAACAGATGCAGGAAAAGAAGCATGAACAGGACAAACAAGAATATGTGGTGTTGGATGAGATTCCTGAAAATGAAATGCCACAGGTACCTGATGCTCAACAACAATAGATTGTCCCACAAACTCCTACAAGTGTTAGACCTTCTACGAGGACAAGTAGACCCCCTGAAATATTTTTTCCTTTTTTGTATTCTATTTTATTAACGGATTTTGGTGAACCAGAAGAATATGAAGAAGCAATGCAGGTGGATGCCAAACAATAGTGGCAGCTAGGCATGAAAGAGGAGATGGACTCCTTGATGAAAAATAAGACTTGGGACTTAGTCCCTTTACCTGCAGAAAAAAGAGCCTTGCCTAACAAATGGGTTTATCGGCTGAAGGAGGAGGAAGGAGGTCAGAAAAGATATAAGGCCAGACTTGTGGTAAAAGGTTTTGCACAGAAAAAGGGTATAGATTATGATGAAATATTTTCTCCAGTTGTAAAAATGACTTCAATTAGAACTGTACTTAGTCTTGTGGCTGCAGATGATTTACATCTTGAACAATTAGATGTCAAAACAGCTTTTCTCCATGGAGATTTGGAGGAGGAAATTTACATGTTGCAACCACAGGGATATGAGGTCAAAGGTAAGGAGAACTTGGTGTGCAGGTTGAAGAAAAGTCTGTATGGCCTAAAGCAAGCACCCCGACAATGGTATTTAAAATTTGATAGTTTCATGGCTGAACACGGTTATCATAGATGTCATTCTGATCATTGTGTATATTTTAAGAGATTTGATAATGGCAGTTATATTATCCTGTTGCTTTATGTTGATGACATGCTTGTTGCTGGGTCTAACATGCAACATATAAATGATCTTAAACAAAAATTAGCCAGGTCATTTGCTATGAAGGATTTGGGTGCAGCTAAGCAAATTCTCGGTATGAGGATTACACGGGACAGGAAAAATAGAACCTTGAATTTGTCCCAAAGTGAGTATATAAAGAAGGTGTTGAAAAGATTTAACATGCAGGATGCAAAAGCAGTTAGTACACCTTTGGCTAGTCATTTCAAATTGACTAAGGAGATGTGTCCAAAGGCACAGGAAGAGGTTAATAAAATGTCTAACATCCCGTATTCATCAGCTGTTGGCAGTCTGATGTATGCAATGGTATGCACAAGGCCAGATATTGCACATGCAGTGGGAGTTGTGAGCAGGTTTATGAGTAATCCGAGTATGGAACATTGGAATGTTGTGAAATGGATTCTTCGGTATTTGAAAGGAACTACTACGAAGGCATTATGTTTCAAAGGATCTAATGCTGCTCTAAGTGGATTTGTTGACTCTGATCTGGCAGGTGATATTGATTCACGGAGGAGTACTACAGGGTATGTTTTTACTATAGGGGGAACTGCAGTCAGTTGGATTTCTAGGCTGCAAAAGGTTGTTGCACTTTCAACCACTGAAGCTAAGTATGTTGCTGCTACAGAAGCCAGCAAAGAGATGATTTGGTTGCAATGTTTTCTGAAGGAATTGGGTCAGACACAAGAGGATAGCCCATTGTATATTGATAGCCAGAGTGTCATTCATCTTGCGAAGAACTCTGCTTTTCATTCAAGGACAAAGCACATTCAGCTCAGGTACCACTTCATGCGGACTATTTTGGAGGAGGGTCAGTTACGGCTTGAGAAGATTCACACAAGTGAGAATCCTGCCGATATGTTCACAAAGGCAGTTCCACAAGAGAAGCTGATTTCTTCATCAGTTTCTGTTGGTCTTCTTGATTAATAATTGTGGAATTTATACCAGTCAAGTCCTAGTGTTTTATCCAGCGGATGTTGCATGTACAGTGGTGTCGTGTAGTATCAGTCTCCAAGTGGGAGATTGTTTGGTGTGGAGCCTGATCAGTCTCCAAGTGGGAGATTGTTGAAATGTGGCGATTGATCAGCAAAGTACTGTACACTCAGCACGTATCCTCGCGGGGGTCTGGGGCCGGGCCGGGCCCTAGGCAGGGGTTCGGGGGCGGTAGCCCGTGAGAAATTTTTTTTGCCTTTTTTTGTTGATGAAAACTGACATTGTAATAAAACCCTAAAAAAGGCCGACTTTGTTTGTTGCCCTAAAAACACATGTTATAAGCGGCTGGGATGCTTAAGGCATGGTAAGGGTTGATGTACTATTTTGCTGGATAATAAGAAAGATTGGACGGCTGTGTATGGTGGATGTAACCCATTCTGGGTGAACCACGTTAAATCTCTGTGTTATCTGTGTCCTGTTTTATTTCTTTATTTTTTGTATTTAAATCTGTATATAATTGTTAGTTCATATTTGCTTCGGATCTGCTTGAAACCCTAACAAGACGCGCTTTCCAGACATAGACCCGGATAAAAATGATGCAGACGCGTTTTCGTAACACAGACGCGCCTTTCGGAAACCTGCAAAAGAAAATTTTGTCAAAAATACAGACGTGATTCAAGATGTCGTAGACGCGCCAGAAAATCAAAAACGCGATCCGAAAGCATGCAGATGCGAAAATGTCGAAAATGTTGTCAAAAAATGTCAGATCTGCAATTTCAAACACAAAATCTGCAACAAAAGGTTAAATGCAAAAGGGACAAGGGTCCCACCGGGCGTGCCAAAATGTATATGGTGAAAATGGATAACAATAATAACAATATTGAAAGGCTAAATGAATTCAACCACAAAACCCTAGCCTAACAACAACAAAGATCCACCATAACATATGAAGATTACCTAAGACAATGCAAATCAAATGAAATCACAAAGATTATACCATCACATGTCCAATAGGGTTTTGATCTCCATTCTTCCTATCTCCATTGATCTTACTTGATATATTTGCTCTCAGATTTTATGTGCACAAGAGCTCAACAAAGAACGGAATGTGGTTGCAAGTAGGATCGTAGTGTAGTCAAGTCATTAAGATGATTCATTAGGGTTTGATAATGAAGGAAGCATCTCCTTATATAGAAGACACTATATGAAATGGAGGGATAAGATTGAGAGGTGTAAAAGGAGGTCGGCTATGATTAGAGGGTAGGTAAAAGAAATAAAAAAATAATGAAAGGGGTAGGTAGTGTATAAATTAAGAGATGAATGACATGTGTCATAGGTAGAAAAGGCTAATGAATTAATTAAATAAATAAAGATTTATTTAATTAATAGAAGAAGTAGGATAACTAAATAAATAAGAATATTTATTTAATTTAGGAAAAGGATAATTTAAATAAATAAATGTATTTATTTAAATGAGAGATAAGGCTAGAAGAGGATGAATGAATGAATTAAATAAATAAGGATTTATTTAATTAATAGAAGAATTAAGCTTAGATAATTAAATAAATAAAATATTTATTTAATTAGACATGACAATTTTAGGTGTCTACACCTGTTATTTGTCGTATGAATCAAAAAATGGTGTCGTATGACATATTGTTCTCATTATCTGATTTTATCTTTTGTCGGCCTATTGTCAGTTCTGACTCGTACGATAAAAGAATTTTGTCGTTTCATTCTATGATAATTGTCGTACGATTCTATTCTCTATTGGATTCAAGCAAGTTTCACTTTTCAGGGTTTTTCTTGAATTAAATTTTGATTACGCTAATGCTAACCCTGAATTGTCTTCTGTCTACTTGGTATTTTTATAGCCTAACCAGTTTCTTGCAGGACGCTTTTCAAAGAATTTATCAATCAAACATACGCCCATCAAAGAATAAAAACAACATGACTACTGATACGTTGTTTTTGCAAGTTGCCTAAAGAGAATCAATCAAACATCGTGTATTCTTTAATTTTTAGGCACCTAACTTGCTATATGGTTAATGAACAAATCTGTCTTTCATGTTTTTAGAAATTTTTTGAGAGGTAGGAGAGTATGCTCTTGTCTTTTTAAGACAATCATAAATATAGACCCTTGAGGCTTTTTCTTTGTTTGAGATTTGTACATCTTTAGCAGGCCTTCCCTCCCGAGGGGTTGAAAAACTCTTAAAGCCATTACGGCTGGTGTGAGGGGAATGACCTAAGTGGGAATGACTAAACACCAAGTACTCCAACCCACTATAAAATAAATATGATTTGATGAAAATCAAGTCAACGATAGTGCTCGAGAATAGCTCTCCTCAGTACCTTCAGGTATATTGAACTTTGGTTTTCAAGGCTGGGAGACCTCTTAATTGAGTTTATACCTTGACGCACCGAACATAACCCTTACTAGATCCAATTAAAATTAGAATCTACCTGATTCACCTCCGAAAGATTGATAATCTTTGTGCAAGAGAGATAGTAACTCTCCCACGACACTTGCCATATCATGCCCCCATTAGTGTTTGGAGTGGGCTAATACGGCATTGACAATCCATTGCGTGAGACTCAATGACCATATTCTAATTAGCTATTGGGTGTGTACCTAAGTTAGCAAGCAAAGGTTTTCTTCTCTAAGCCAAATTCCATAGGGTTTGTATGCTATGATTGAAGTTACTATTCATACTACGTGTTTTTTGTGTTTTCATCCCTGAAACTAAAACTGGAATATCAAAATTGAAGAAAACAAGCAACAACTCAGTGATGAAACTCTATCCGTGTCAAAACTAGTCTATCTTGGTAAAAATCAGTCCATCTCAGAATTGGTCATACTCAGTTGTCATACATAGCTATTGAAAAACTCAGAATTTTTGTCTATGTCCTATTAACAGTCGTACGAACCTGATCATTTGTCATCCTACACCATATCTTGTGTCGTACGAGTCTTCTAATTTGTCATCCAAACTCAATCCTCTGTCATACGAGACCTAGCAGTCTGTCGTTTAAAGCTAAATCATGTGTCATATGAGACAAAACTACACTGAATCCTTTGTCGTTCGGGACATGCCCATTTGTCGTACGGTACTAGACAACAACTCGCACAAAACAAAACTCTTATTATCCTGAAGCTGTTATACTGTCATATGGTCTTAGAAATCTTGTCATATGAGTCTCTGATTTTGCCAATCCAGAATAGTCAAACCTATCTAAAATAGTCTACAACAAGCCTAAAACTGGTTATCATCCTCCTGAGCATAAACAACCTTGATAGTGTACCCCTGTTGTTGCATTGCATGATTTTGTCGATCATCTTTAAGCTAGTTCAAACAACATCTTATCAAACCTAAGTTAACTTAGATAACATCTTACACAGGATAGATCAGTCCTGAAACTAGACTAGATCTTAGTAACTTCTCTCAATCACTACGTTAAACAAACTACTAGCTACAATTTGATCTTGACTTTTGCAACACATTTAGCTCTCAGTCCCATCGGTTGCAAATGCCTATTCAAACCAGAAACTCTCGTAGCAAAACAAACAAAGAAAAAGAAACCCCCTTTTCATCAAAGGACAATCCATTCTTTGTAGAAAACCCCTTTCAAAATAAACCGTCCTCATCACAAATACCAGTTTACGATCTACCAATCTTTGGTTAGCCCCTATCTCCCACCATGTCTAGGGAAAGACAAGAAAGAGAAGCTAGTAAATGAGACACTCACGACAACTTCAAAAATCATGCCACTGACAGTGATTCCTCATCAACTAATTCTGAGCTTCCTGAGCCTCTCGAGGCTGAAATACATAAATGTTAGAATGATAAAGAATTCCGAAAAATGATGAAGGTCATCATGGCTAGGGAAAAAGAAGACTATTTCCTAGAATTAGCAAAGCAAGGTGCCAAACTCCCTACTGATTATAATGTGGAGGCCCTCATCACTAAAGAGGAAGAGACACCATGGGGAAAGATAAACAAACAAATGAAAACATTACAAACTGAGGTCACAAAACTGAAAAACAAAGATAAAACACCAAAACAATTGCTCTGGACACACTATGCCCATTCCCATTTGACAAAAACCTTTACATGCCTCCATTTCCCTCAAGAGTAGAAATGCCTAAGTTTGACAAATATGATGGGAATACGGACCCCCAAGATCATATAAGAGAATTATGTGCTTTATGTATGGAGTTCATGCATAACCAAACGTATCTCATGTGCCTTTTCCTGAGAAGTTTAGGGGGGCAAGCTATGGAATGGTTCTCAAGTATACCCATGGGAATAAAAACTTTTCAAGAATTAATCCAACTATCCCTACAACAATACTCCTACAAAATTTGTCACCCAGTCACCATGATAGAGCTTTGCAATACCAAACAAAAGACAAGAGAACCCTTTCTCACTTTTCTCTAACGATGGAGAAAGATGTTCTCTAGATATTCACGGACTATCCCAGACCTTGAGAAAATGGATATCTTTGTCAACAACTTAATCCCTGAACTAAAGTATAGTGTCCAGATGTAAGTACACCCTTCATTCAACAAAATGGTAGATAACACCCTCATAATGGAAGATGTGCTTATAAAAAAGGGAAATATATCGCTTTGGAAAGAAACATCGCAAGGTTCTAGCTCTAAAGAAAAGAGAAAATACTAGAAATACAGAAAAGATAACAACAAGAATGTTGTTAGTGATGGAGTGGTAGATACTGTACAAGCAAAAAAAAATCCACAATATTTAACTTGGCTAGTGGCATGCAAGCACTCAAGGCAGCTAAAACTGTGGCATAAAATCCTCAAAAGAAAGCAAGAGAATGGTTTAAAAAAAAGCCTTGGCTCTCAAAACCTAAGTGTGATTTTACTCCTCTAGATGAATCATATGAATCAGATTTTAAAACCTTATTGGCAAATAATCTGATAACATTGACGGACAATTCTAGACCACATGACCCAGAAATTAGACCCAAATGGTGAAGAGAAAACGAATACTATGACTACCATCAGAACAAGGGACATAACATAAACAACTGCATGAAAATATGACATGAAATCCAAGATCTCATTGACGCAGGCAAGATCATTGCTTGGAATCACGCAACTAATGCTGATCAGAAGGCCTTTAAAGATCCCTTACCGACTTATGAACAAGGAGATTCCTCAAAATCCAAGGGAGGAGCTAGAGTCAATTATGCCTACACTAACAATGATAATGTGATCAACATGATTGAATCTTCTCAACTTGAATATTGCAATGTGATCATAATCCAAGATCACCAAAGTCAAACACAAACTGCTAATGCTGTGACTCGCGCTCAAAGGAAGATTACTCTCCCAAGAGCTAGTTCCTCAACTTTCGATCAAACAACATCAAATATACCAAATAGACAAACAAACACAATCACGGCCAAATCAAAACAATTGGCTTTATCATCTTCTCCTGGTTATAGTATTGTCGAACAATTGAAGAGAACCAATGCTCAAATCTCCATTTTGGAACTACTTAAGATCTCTTCTGCTCATAGAGAGGTCCTTGGACAAGGCTCTACTTACCACTAGTGTCCCTAAAGATTTGGACGTAGATCGGTTTTAATCTATGGTGGGTCACCTGACTTCATCTCATTATCTCACTTTCTCTGAAGAAGATGATAAATCACTGAGTCACCCACATAACCAGCCATTACATATTGAAGCCATGATCCATAAACATTGAGTTAAACATGTTTTGATAGATGGAGGTGCTGGGTTGAATATCTATACCTACAATCTACTGACACAGTTGGGATTTTCTACAAATGTTATTGATCCAACAAATAAAATAACAATCAAGGCTTATGATGAAGAAGAAAGAACCTTTAAGGGTTTGGTACAATTACTGATCAAGGTAGGACTTGTAGAAAGAGATGTCATTTTTCAAGTCCTGGATCTTCATCTTTCATACAACATCTTACTGGGCAGGCCATGGATTTATGAAATGAAAGAAGTACCATCTACATATCATCAATGCTTGAAATTCCCTTATAATGGAGTTGAAGTCAGTATTCCTGCTGATACAAGATATACCTGCAATACATTAACGCAGAGTGCTGATGCTTTTGTTCCTCATAATAGAGCAACCTCTATAGCTGAAAGTTCAGAATCTTTGCTATAAGATTTAGAAAAGAAATTGAAAATCACAAACACTAGCATAGATGGCTACAAAATAGAGCCTATACTCTCACTAGTGTCTCTTCCTCCATCACCAAGACAGTCAGGAAAACCATCAAAGGTTATGAAGCCACAAACTTCAAATCCAAAAGTCATTTATGATGGTATCTTTATACAATCCTTTACTTCTCTTGCAGGTGAAATAGAAGAGGATGATGTTCTCAAATCACGTTTCAAAGAAGATAGTGAAAATAAAGAAATACGACATTGTGAGATTTCCTCGACACAATATGGTCCAGGCTATAAGATGCTTCAACACATGGGATATTCAGGTACCGGTCTTCTAGGCAAACATCAAGAAGGTATTGTTGAACCTATTCAGTTACAAACCAAGTCTGCCATGATAAAGCTGGACTAGGATATGATCCAAGAAAGTCATCAGATCAGAAGCACACGTCCCACCATCAACTTAAGTGGAAGAAAAAGGTACTACCTTTAACAACACAAGAAATTAATACTCAACAAACTCAAGAAGAGTGTGACGATGAACAAAAAGATTTTCCCACCTAGAGAGAGGAAACAAATGGTAATCAAGTTCCAATTATATTAGCTATAATACCACAAGAAGTACAAGTCCCAGAGGATAAGAGAGACAAAGTACACAGAATCAGAGAACTGTTTGCACCGCTGAACATTCTGGTTACATATACTGGCAAACAACAAGTAGATGATTCAAAAACTGATTCAAATGAGTATGAATAGGGTCCCGACCATCTCTCAGATACATCTACTATAGAAACCCCTGAAGAATCCAATGATATCAAAGATAATGCACAAGAGCTGATACACCTAAAAATGTAAAAGGAAATGGAAGAAATCAGACTAAAAAGACAAGAAGACTATGAACAACAGCTAGAGGAAGAACGAACACAAGCAATTTATTCACCTACTAACTCTCCCTCTATCAAGATAGGAAAAATCAGGTGTGAAACTACAAAAGAAGAATTAGAAGCTGCAGAAACAGAACTAGTCATCGGTCTGGAGGAAGCTGAATGGAACAGACGATAGGGACTAACAACACCATCAAGGTTATGTCCACAAGTGTGTCAAATATAGGTAATCAATGAATCAAATCACGAAGGAAATTGCAGCATCAAAGATGTGGGTATTGATACTATATATAATTTTACTAAGCCACTTGAAGACGAGTCAAAAAATTCATCTTATGACTCTGATAACTTAGACAGGAGCTCTATTTATAACAATAATTATTCAACAACACATTATGACTACTCTATCATGAATGTTGAGATGCTGTCTGTTGACCCTGTTACTATCACACCACGGTATATAGTCTAGTCTGAAGTAGGTGACGATGCTAGAAGTAGGTCGGTTGGGTTAGGTCCAATAAATACTAACATGAATTTTGATAATTGTGTCATAACTCTTCCTGGTCTCAAGACACATATGCAAGGTAGTCTTCTGGAACTTGACTGGTTGGTCTGAAGCCATGATGATAGTTTCATGAACTCCCTTGAGCCTATTCCAACCTTATCCTTAATACATCTAGAACTGATTGGTTGTACTCTTTATAACCAACCCTTGAATGTACCTACTTTTGTCAATGACTATATGTTAGCCTATTATCTCAATGCAATTGAACCCATGAACTCTTTCATC
Organism: Cryptomeria japonica; assembly: GCF_030272615.1. Classification (NCBI taxonomy): domain Eukaryota; kingdom Viridiplantae; phylum Streptophyta; class Pinopsida; order Cupressales; family Cupressaceae; genus Cryptomeria; species Cryptomeria japonica. The sequence goes on from NC_081414.1 coordinate 164,882,641, forward strand.
AGTGAATAGAGTGAAGCAATGACTGAAATGGATATCAAGTATCTTAGTCGCAAAAATAAGAAAAAGAAAAAGAAAAATAAAAGACTTGATGGTGAAAACCACATTGTGACGGTGTCAGAATTAGAAAAAGAGAAAATAAAGGACGTACCTAAAGGTGAAAACCTCTTTGAGGTGCCTGAAGGTGAGATACTTGATATACTGCCAAGTCACTTCTAGGAGAGATCTTCCATATTGATTGAGCCAAATCAGCCAGTGAACATTGGGAGTCAAGAGACACCACACATCATTCATTTTGCTCAATCACTATTAGCGGAAGAGTTAAGAGATTTCAGCAACCTTTTTTTAGAAAAGAAGATCAACTTTGCACGGACATACTCAGATATGCTAGGAATAGATCCTGATCTCATCATGCATCATCTCTCTATTACACCAAGAGTTAAACCAGTTAAGCAAAAACTTCGTAAGATGCATCCTCATGTGGCACTGCTAGTCAAAGCCGAACTAGAGAAATTGCTAAAAGCTAGATTTATCAGAGCTATAGACTATGCAGAATGGATATCAAACATAGTACCTATATCAAAGGTAGACAAATCCATTAGAGTTTGCATAGAATTCAAGGATCTCAACAAAGCATGTCTGAAAGACGATTTTCCATTTCCCAACATTGACATGATAGTAGATATGACTGCTGGATATGAGATGTATTCATTAATGGATGGATTCTCTGGTTACAATTAGATCAAGATAGCGCATGAAGATCAAGAAAAGACAACTTTCATGTGTGCATGGGGAACCTTCTACTGGAATGTTATGCCGTTTGGGCTAAAGAAAGCAAGAGCAACTTACCAAAGAGAAGTAACCACTATCTTCCATGATATGATGCATAACAACATGGAAGATTATGTTGATGACACCCTGGTAAAGACTATGAAGAGATCTATGCATATTCAAGAACTAGGCCTCATACTCGATAGAATGGAAAGATTCAAGCTCCAGTTAAATCCTAAAAAGTGTGCATTTGGGGTAACATAAGGATAATTGCTTGGTTACATAATTTCAAAAAAAGGAATTGAGGTTGACCCTGAAAAGGTCCAAGCTATAATAGAAATGCCTCCACCCAAGAATATCAGTTAAATGAGAAGTTTATAGGGCCGTCTTCAGTCAATAAGGCATTTTATATCTCAACTAGCAGACAAAGCTCAACCCTTCACAAAGGTATTAAGGAAAGGAATTCAATACAACAAGGATAAATATTGTGAACAACATTTATAACAAATCAAAGAATATCTTTCTAATCCACCCATATTAATGCCACCGATTCAAGGTAAGCCATTGATTCTATACATATCAACTACGGATACTTCACTGGGGGCACTTCTGGCACAACAAGATGACAATAAAAGGGAACGAGCAATCTATTACATTAGCAAAACATTGATGTCATATGAAATGAACTACACTATAATAGATAAAGCATTCTTGGCATTGGTCTTTGCATCACAAAAATTAAGGCACTATATGTTAGCACACTCTATTAAGCTGGTAGCCAAGATTGATCCACTCAAATATCTTCTTAGTAAAGCAACGCTTACAGGGAGACTAGCCAAATGGGTCATGTTTCTTACAAAATTTGATATTGAATATGTGGAACATAAATCCATCAAAGGACAGGTTATTGCAGACCAACTTGCTGATGCTCCACTTGAAGACAATCAACCTCTGCATATAGAGTTCCCAGATGAATCAATCATGCACCTTACTGAACAATCATGGAAGATGTTCTTTGATGGGTCTTTCCCTCAACATGGTTCTAGTGCCAAAATAATTTTGATTACTCCTCAAAAATATTCAATTCCAAAAGCTTACAAGATTATCTTCCCTTGCACAAACAACATTGCAGAATATGAAGCTTTGGTAAATGGGATCAAGCTGGCCATCGAGTGGAAGATTGTTGAATTACACATCTATGGAGATTCTCAACTCATTATCAACCAAATCAATGACCTATATCAGACAAGAGATGAGAAACTAATGCCTTATAAGAGAATGGTGGATGATCTCAAGAAATACTTTACCTTCATATCATTTCAGTAGATCCCTAGATCAGCAAATAAAGTAGGGAAAACTTGATATGAAATATGTATCATTTGCATTACATACATCCCTACTGCAAGAAATGCATACATGTAGAATAAGGCATATAGAAAGCATCTCATAATCAATCAACACAAGTACAATGAAGTCAAATCAGATCTCGTATATATATCGTATAAAGTCAGAGTACAAAATGATATCAGATGACATGTACAAACTCCCATCGGAGCAAGAATTGTATAGGCTACAAAAAAATGGGTATGTCTACAAAAAAATATCACTGCTACAAAAAGAAATATCTAGCTGGTGCCCTCTCCCTCATCGCCAGGTGGAGGAGGAGGAGCTTGATGACCGAGATCTTGATGAGATGCCTACGCTCCCTCAGACTGTGCCATATACTGCGAATAAGGGACAACCTACTGTGCAACTGGAACTACCATGCTATATGCCACAACATAGTAGGCTGCCCTACTATTCTGATGCAAAACCTCTTGTTGAAGGGTGTCTCACTCTTCTCTCATCACTGCGACCTGACGATCGTGCTCTTCTCTTAGCTCAGCCAACTAATGATCTCGCTCAGCCCTAATCTCCATAAGCTGACGATCTCACTCAGCCCTCACCTCTACAAGATGCCGGTCTTGCTCCACCAACTGAGTTTGAGCCACTATCAATTGTGACTATAGCTCCATTAAACGTGCCCTCATCGACCATCTAGCATCCTTCCCCTGCTCTCTCGTAGGCTCCCCACCCCCATCTCCACCTCTAGTTCCACCCTGCTCCTCTCGCCGCTAATGGACTTGTCTTGGAGCTGCCCACTCCTCCTTAACTCCGCCCAATCTCACACCTATGGCCCCAAGAGATCCACCCTCACCCCTTTGTTGTCCCACATCAGCTGGAACCCTGCTACTACTAGCACTAGGATCACCACCTGTTCGCCTCGGAGCCTCAACTCTCTATCCCTGTCTCTGGCCCTGCCTCTGACCCTATCCCTATCCCTGTGTAGGGGCATCATCCTCAACCTCCTCAATGTGAGGAGCCTTCTTAGTTAGATCCATGAAATGAGGGAATGGATGTTGTTGAAAAAAATCTCTATATTGGGGAAATACCCCTGCATCTACAATATCACCTAGGTAATCCCATCTCAGTCTTTGTAGACCAGTCAGCTCCTGCATGGCCAAGGCATAGGACAACCTCAGTGACCATCCCTTCCTCTCCTCATCAGCATATCAGGCATATGCTGTAAACTCCTGTGATACCCCTTGAGACTGGCCATACTGCCTCATCACCCGTGATACTGCAAACCGCTCCACTATCGTCTACGATCTGACAATAAGAGGGTGAGTAAAAAAAAGGTCCCTACGTACCAGCCTCTAGTCATCCCACAGCTCTAAGCCCCTGTAAGGCCTCCATACCACGGCTATCAGGTCATCCAACTACTGCCGCCAAAAATCTGTCTTGCCCAGATGGGGTTGTGTAACGTAACTGGCATACCTATATACAATCGGTTGCCCAGGTTCTCTTCTATCATCAACAATAGGCTGACAAACTGGGAGGTGCTCCCAAGCCCAAACCTGTAAGATCAAAACACTAGCAGCCATGCTCTTTCCCTCCCTGTACACTATCTCATGCATCTTGCGATGCATGTGGGCCAAAATGCATGAACCCCAGCCAAGTCTCTGAGGGGTCTCAACCAATCTGTCCAACATGCGGCCCCATCCACACTGAAATCCCTGCTGACCTCTATCTGACATTAGAAAAAAACCAATAAAACCTGCTAGGATGCAAGCCAGAGGAAACTCATCACTGTACCTGCTCATCATAATGTCCCAACTGATGGAACGTGTCAGGATATCAGGATCCCTGAAGACATGCCTCACTGCCTGTAATCTAGGAAGGTGTCCTGAATCATAATCCACCTTATTCCCAACAAAAGGGATATGAAGGATCCTATATACGTCCTCGGGAGTGATAGTCATCTCCCCAATTGGTAAGTGAAAGGTATTATGCTCAGAATGGAATCTCTCTACTAATGCTGTGAGGATACCCTGATTCACATGGATATCAGGTAATCTCAACAGATGTGACAAGCCGCACAAGTCAATATGAGCCTGCTCAACCTCTGATAGCTGCCGAACTAAAGTCATGGTAGGTGGATAAACACATTTGAAGAGCACATGAGGCAATCGAACCTGCAAAATCAAATGATGGAGTATCAAAATACATTCCAAATTAGCCTACAATAGAAGTAAAACATCACGCAAATCCAACTACGTCAATTGCAAAACAAAATTTCAAGTTTAGACCTTCAAAAATGCTCACCGTTTTCCAAATGAAAAAACACAAAAGATCAAAAACTTGTATGAGTTAGGATTGAGCCCTGAATGACAAAAGACTCCCAAACGAAAAAATATTAGACTTCACACGACAAAATGGGCTTTTATGAAGGTTGTCGTACGACACAAGGGTGAGTCCCGAACGACAAAACTTATGAGTTTAAATGACAAAATAAAATTTAGCAGTTTGTTGTATGAGACAAGATCCTGTCTTGCACGACAAAATGATAATACCTGACTCAACATACCAAAAAACTTGAAAAATCAACAAAAAATTTCAAATTTGGAATGAATAATAGGCTTAAGATAGATCACTTACTGGTGGCTCATAGTGCCGCGGTCGATTATGTCATCTCTGACGCTCGAATCGATGCTCACGAGTAGGGACCACCATTTTTCTTACAAAAGGCTTTTTGAATTTTCAAACTTTGGAGGGTTAAAATGATTTGAAAATGACACTTTTGTCCCATATATAGCCAAAACCCTAATTTTTCAACTTGCTCCGATGGACGTGAAAATTGTACCCTTAGCTAATTTGCCCATTCTGACTCCATTTTTGGGATCAAAATTAAGTTTTGAGATCATTTTTCTAGTCAATTTCACAAAGTTTGGACCATTTAGTGCTTTTCATCAAAATCTCATTCTCTCTTTTAATTGCGCTCAATTTCTCCCTGAATCTTAATTTAATTTCTACAAATCAACTTTGCACTCAATTTCTTATCAATCAACGCAAAATTTTCACAAATTCCTCTGAATCAATTTGTGCTCAAACAACTTATCATCGCTAAAAATTGCCTATCATCATGTACCCTCGCTATCTTTCGATTTCGCTCCCGAGGGGGCATACTCATGACCTCAAAGTTGAGAATTTCTTCCAAATATCTTCATTGCATGTCGAGCAGCTAATCTTTTATAAACATCAAACAAGACCTCATTGTTAGGGGCATCTCAGCTTCATCACTTCATATCAAGTTGAGAGCTCTCGATCATCTGAATCGAATCAATCGCTAGGGGCATATCAGTTTCATCACTTCATATCAAGCTGATATTTGTCTTTGTCTGAATCAATCTCTTAACATTAATTAGTTTCATCACTTTTTCAAGCTGATTATTCATTTAAACTAAATCAAGGGTTTAAAGAGTATCTTCGATCACACTCAATCTAAGCAGGTGTTCAATTTCATCACATCGAATCAAGCTGGACAGTTTATCTTCGCTCATCATATCTTGATCAATCAAGTTCAAGATTGATTTTTATCTTCACTCACTATGTCTAGATCAATCAAGTTCTAGATCAGTAAGATCCACTTCTTGATCAATCAAGTTCAAGTTCGGTATCTTTTATTTTCTATCATTCTTAAGTTCAATTAAGTTTAGGATCTGTATCACTTTAATCAGACTTCATTCAACTTCATCGCTTCGAATCAAGCTAAACATCTCACTTTCATCTAGTTCATGATCAATCAAGTTCAGAACTAGTATCTCCTAGACATTAAATTTTCTTTGAACCAACACGCTGCTCACACATTAATTCAAAGAGGGGAAAATGTAATACCCTAAAAATGGTCATCTACACCATGATCCCCTAATCTCGATAATGTCACCAAGGTCCTAACCAAAGGCAATTAAATAAATCTTGAGCACACAATTAATTTCTAAAATCACCAATGTCACATGGCAAATTAATCAACCAATATTAATTAAATATATTTAATTAATTGATCATTGCAAGTAAATCATTTTAAACAATTATCTTATTTATTTTATTAAATATCCTAGCATATTTAATTAAATAAATCAATTTGGCATTAAATCATCAAGAAAGAGGAATTGAAAATTATGAGCACAAATCTTCAAAAAAGGAAATAAATAAAAAAAGGAATTAATTGACCAAAAAACAATTAAAAATTGAGAAAAGAAATCAATTGGAGATAATCTTGAAACACAAATTAAAAATTGATAGACAATATCAAAGAAAACAATTAAAACAATTAAATATTAAAATTGAATGAAATAGAGAATAAATCAGTCTTTCTTGATTTTATCTTAATTTTAGTTCAATTTCCTTTAAAACTGAGAAAAACATCCAATCACATCAATTCACTTGGATTGTGCTTCCTCTTGGAAAATCTTGACCACTCATCATCATTTGATCTCAGCCTTTGGTTTCTTTTTGAATTTTCTAGAAATTCAGGCTCTCATCTCTCATTCAAAAATCCTGGAGAATATATTGTTATTATGTTGTTTTTGCTCTAGGTTGATTGAGAATTTTCATTGAGATATTGCATATTAATTATTCATATATTGCTTAAATCATGTTAGATTAATCTTGCATATCTAGCTTAAGTCTTGCATCCATTTTAGCTTAATATCATGCTCATATAGATTAAATCCTTCGTCTTGGTGTAGTCTAGTCACTGGTATTGCTTATACAAATATGAGAGCAATCTTATACTCACATCTTTTAGAAGGAAATTGGTCAATTTGTTATGGTTTTATTATTCATGATTATATTTGTCTAACCATACATGTAATGACTTAATTGAAGTGTTGTGCTTACAGATATAGGTCCACTTTTCACACACACAAGGGATCATATGGTGTCCTAAGGGGTCATATGTTATTGTAAGGGGTTGTATGGTGTCTTAAGGGGTCATATGGTGTCTTGAGTATCAATACGACCACTACCTTCTACCCTATCTACCCTAAACAATGTTCCATCAATCTTGTACGCCATACCATAAACCTTATATACTACAACCTATTATCTAAATCCTATACAGGGGAGGGAGAAAAAAGAGGGGAGAGGGAAGAATAAAGAGAAAGAGAGATATATAAAGAAAGGGAGAGGTGGTTAGGGAGTGGTTGAGAGACCTAGAGAGGGAAGAGTAGATAGGTGAGGGAGAGAGAGAATAAAATAAGAGAGATAAGTTCACAAAGAGAGAAAGAGGGGTAAGGAGGTGGAAGGGAAGGAATTCGAGAGGAGAGAGATATATAGGTGAGAGATCTAGAGCCTAGGAAGAGAGACGTGAGATACCTAGGGTGGAAAGATAGAGGTGAAGGAGATACAAGGGGATTAAGAGACAAAGAGGGAGATGCAGATATGTAAATATGGAGGGAAGGAGAAAAATAGTTATGGAAAGAGAGGTTAGGAGGGAGAGGTATTCATTAAGAGAATAGAGAGAGAGTGGAGAGAAACAATAAGAAGATAGGAGAGATGGAGGGAGGGAAGGATAGATATGGAGATAAGGAGGGAAGGTGTAAGAGAGAGGGATAAAGTATAGGAGAGACCTAGGGAAGGGAGAGAGAAGAAATGGGGAGTAATAGGTCTAGATTTTTTGGTAGATAAAGAGGTGATGAGAGAGATAAGAGAAGGAGAGAGTTCATAAAGGGAAATGGGTAAGGGGTGATGGAGAGAGAGAGGTGGAGAGGAAGGGAGAGAACTAGAGAGGGGATAAATAGAGAGATGAGATATGTAGAGCATGAGAGAGAGGTTAAATACCTAGATGGGAAAGATAGAGGAGAGATAGGTAGAGGGGCTTAAAGATAGGTGCCTAATCAGACATTACTGGATAAGTATAGAGGTGGAGAGGGAATGAGGGAGAAACCTAGAAATTTAAGAGAGGGAGGTAGAGAGAGTAGGAGGGAGAGGTGACAACCTAGACAATGGAGAGAGGGAATACATAGAAGAGAAAATAGATGACTAAGAGGGGATGGATGGACAGGTAGACATGGAGGGATTCAGAGACCTAAGGAATGAGGAGATATATAGGTTTGGAGAGAGATAATAGAGGGAGAGAGTTCATAAATGGATAGGGGTAAGGGAGAGGGAGAGAAATATGGAGATGGGGGGAGATAAATAGAGGGTGGATAATTAATTAGGTGAGATACCTAGAGGGGGAGAGTGAGGTGGGTAATAATATAGGGAGGGAGAGGTAGTGAGGTGAATAGGGAGGGAGGAAGAGACATAGATATGGGGAGAGAGAAGATATAAGGGATAGGTAGTGACCAAGATAATGGAGAGGGAGGTGAGTGAATTAATAAGAGAATGAGAGAGAAGAAGAGAGAGGAAGTCAAAGATAGATATGGGGTTAAGGAAGGAATGAAAGGTAGAGAAGTTGGGTTTACCTAGAGAGGGGAGAGAGAAGTGAGAGAGACAAGAGAGGGATAGAGATAGGTCTAGAGTTTGGGGCAATAAAGAGAGTGAGATACATAGTTGAAGAATGCTAATAGGAGCATGCTGATTACTAAAATTTGACTAAGTTTGAAATTTTATATGATCCTCTTAAAACTAGAATCTACATTATATGTCCTATAGAGCTGAAACCACTCTTAAACATCCTGCCAATATATACATGAAATATAACTTAAAGTAACTTATATACTTAAATGTTATATTTCATGTATATATTCTCCTTTGAGGGTAGATATAACTTGTGCCTAGATTGGAAAATCTACACACACAAAAAATTCACATTGGACAATCCAGAACATTTGGCGTGTGCCAAATTTGGCACTGGCCAAATGCAAAAAAAATGACTTTTCACATTTGGCGAGCGCCATATTTGGTGCTCGCCAAATTGTTTGGATTGGAAACCACCAACCCTTTGGGTTGGATTGTACTTGGGGGTTGGATGACCATTTCAGGCCTAAGACATGTTTTTATTAGAAGATTAAAAAATTTCACATATTTTTGGCCGTGCTCTCTATCAGGTTTGCATGTGTTTCAATGAAACTAAAAAAAAACACCATAGCAACCTCAATCTCTCTCTTAGGTATCCAAGCATGTAATTTTTTTTGCATTTTGATTTCATTAAGCCGTTCATCTATAATTTCTTTTGTTAGTGTGTCCATTTTTGGTTGAAAACCAACATGCACTATTTTGGGTATAGTTTTTAACACATTCATCAGATTTTGAAGAAAGTTATATTTTTAGAAACTAGACTCCATTCTACACAATTTAAAAAAAAAAGTTTTGATTTTTGATTAGTTATCAATGATTTTAGGAGGGAGCACGCTCAAATTTCTATTTTTTAGGATGTGTTGACTTCAAAAATTAGTAAAAAATCACATACCCATTAAAAAATTAGCTAAAAAATCTGGCATAAACTACAAGGTGTTAGCTAATTTCTCACTAAAGCGATTTTAAGAATTTAAATTTTTTTAAAACATTTTATGGGGGCCACAATAGACGCTATGTTATGTTTTTTGTATAAAAATGGGACCACTTTTTGTGGCCCCCCTTTTTGAAGCCCTTAATCTCCACCATTTTCAAAACAAATTAGTATTTTAGAAAGTAGGCTCAAAGCACTCTGACTCTTGTTCTTGTTGCATCTTCAAATTTGGAGTGTAATTATATTCAATTTGTCATTGAAGTTCAGACTTTGCTGATTTAAAAAAAAAAGTGGCATCTTAAGACCCCCTTTTGGTACCACAACTTGGTGCACATACCCTTTCAACATAGTTTCATTGTACATGGGTGTGGAGTCTGTGAACTCACATTTTGACATTGACAGAATAAAGAGGATATTTCTGAGTCTTTGAATTTATTAATGTTTTATTTAATTTGCAATGAACTGTGCTTCTTTGTAATTAATTTCAGTATCATTGTGTTATATGAGACTGTGTATGTATTTAATTTTGAAGCTTTGAATTCAGATTAAATCATCCGTTGAAAAGGGTCTGTTGTTCTTTCTTTCCCTGGATATAATTTTTGAATGAGGGATAAGTAAACTTTGTGTTGTTTGTCTACATTCAATTCATTCTAAAATCAATCCTTTGCATCTACTTTCACAGTTATGGGTAGGTGTTAGTTTGCCTTTTCTTCTTTATGGTAAAAAATATACCATGTGTTTTGATTTATTGCATATCATTCAAAGGTTGTTGCGCTTTGTAAAATAAGGAGAGAGCATTCGCAGATACCATTGCAAGTGACTCAATTGTTGGTCAGATTGTCATTGACATGGACAAAAGAGTATAAAACTGAAGTGACAAATCTGTTAACCAACAAATTTTTGGTGACTTTGTTGGGGAAAGGAAGGGTCCATGCTTTGTTCTCCCAGAAATTTGAAGGTACCACCCTTAGGATGGAGGTTGGTGACTCTCTATTTTATTTATAAATCTCTTAGTAGAAGAAATCCAGTGTATGTTATGGCTTTGGTTGCTGCCCAACCATGGGGAGCTTAGATTGGACCATTGACTTTGCCTCAATACTCAGCTTTGCCTGAAAGATGAAGAAAATATTTTTCAAAGTTTGTTGGAGATAAGACACAAGATCTTGATGACCATATTAAAGCATTCACAATTTCTTATGGGAATATTGGAATGCAAGAAGAAGATGTTTTTGTGCAGTTGTTTGTTGAAAGCCTCTTGGAGATGCTGCGATATGGTTTCAAAATTTGGAATATGGATGTATTACCAACTAGGATGATTGGAAGGTAAAGTTTCTTGAAATATTTAAACCTGTGGTTGATACATATGAATTATTGCTTAAATTATTTCAAATACAAAAGAAAGAGGACGAACCTATTAGGAATTTTGTTGAGAGATTCAGTCGGTGTTTCGAAAAGATCCTTGTAGAATATCAACCAACTAAAAATAATTAGTTATGTGTATTTGTAGCTTCATTACATCCTAAGATTAAATTCTTGTTGAAATGTATAAAGGTTCAAAATCCTAGAGATGCACAAAAAGAAGCTATCAAAATAGAGGATGATATGATCATTACTGTAATGAAATATTGAAGTAAAATTGCTGTTAAAATTCCAGAATCTGAAGTGCTCTTTCAAAATAAAAAAAATGATTAAAAAAAGGAACCTTTGCAAAGTAGCCTTGTTGTAAAAAGAGTCAAAATAGTGTCACCCATATCCTATTGTCAAAGATCTAGCGATGTTTAATTATTTTTTTTTCAAGCATCTCTTGTAATTGAAGCTGACACTTTTGATGCTGCAAGAGTTTATTATTTTTATACTGATGAAAGTGATTCCTTTAGAGGTGCAGATGATGGTGCTACACAACAAGAGGAATTGGTGACTTTCCTAGCTTCAACTACTATTGAACAAAATTTTGACAACATGCATGATCAAGAATTGAACATAAATTTGTTAGAAAAAACTTTTTCAAATTTTGAATCTTTCACATTTGATATTTCCAATGCAATTTGAGAAAACAATTGTAATCAGACAAGCATGAGAAATCAACATGAAGAAGAGATGTATAATCAAGAACAACCAAGAGATGTCTCTTGTGCTGATATGCAATCCGATTATGAATCATTCCAATTTTTATAGGTTGATTGTTTGGGAAATTATGAAAGTGTTGGAAAACAAGTTAGGGGAAATGAATAATTCACCAACGATGAAATATTCCACATGCAACCAGATTTTGAGGCATTCAAATTTGGTGACAAAATTTGTGAAGACAAGCCATTCTTAGAAGAATTTAGCACCCATCCCATATTGTTATATTTTTGTTTTGAAAATGAATTTGATGGTGCATTCTTTTAGAACAAACATTTAGAAGATCTAAGTTTGAACTTGGATAAAAATGTCCCTGCACATCATCCTCATGTTATTTATGAAGGATGCCCTACTGATTTATCAGAGGATTACACAAAGGATGCTAGAGTTTTCAAAGTAGATTCAGACTATCTTGCACAACATGGTGTAAACACATTACAGTTGATTTTGAAACTTCATGATGTAGAGTGGCTCTTTGGATTTGAGGTTTTACTTGATTTCTTTTTGCAGAGCATTGTCGCCAAGTATTTCTTCATAATAGTCATGAGGTGGCAGATTAAAATAATTATTTTTTCTTGCCAACCACTTTTCCGCATTGGTAAATATTTTTCCCAATTTGTCAATGCCTCCACTTAATCAGCTGTGAGCCTGATATGAGGTAGGGTCTTAATGACCATGTACATATATAGGTGGTTTTTGGTTTGAGTTCCGTTTTCAACCTTGGCTTCCTAGTTTTGGCTTGTGCCCAGTTCCCCACCACCCTTCTGCAAGAAACTCCCTTTCTTTTTCCATTTCTTGACTCTATTGCCCAATGGATAATGCACTGGTCTTGCTTGAGATTCTAGGTGCCTTGCTTCATCCTTCATAGTCCTCGTCCCTAATCAGAGCCTATTGTTGGTCCATTTTTTAACTTGGACAAATTTAAACTTTAAATTCCTAGTTCATAGTTAGCCTTTTTCAAAAATTTTAACTTCTAAACTTAGGAAAATGGTCGACTTCCCAGCAATGGTTCTAAACTTAGGAAAATGGCCAACTTCTTGACAATGGTTCTAAACTTAGGAAAATGGTTGACTTCTCGACAATGGTTCTAAACTTAGGAAAATGGCTAACTTATTGACAATGGTTCTAAAGCTAGGAAAATGGCTGACTTCCCGACAATGGTTCTAAACTTAGGAAAATGGTCGACTTCCCAACACTAGTGATTCACAAGTCTAAAAATGCATCCAATTGTTTTTGTAAATTTCTTAAATCTGAAAGAAACCCACCTAATATTTTGGTCTCAAGTGCCCTTAGTTTTAATTTTATGGCCATAGAAGCTCATACAATGTGTTATTTTAATATTTTCTCTATGGAGCGATATGGTTGGCAAAGTTAGTTTACAAAAGAAGTACCTCAAGTTTGTGAGCTATTTGAAAATGGTTAAAAAATCATGTTTTATTTTAATTATCATAACTGCTCATAAATTTTTATGGCTCCAGATGCTCGGTTAACCCACAGTGAATTTACTCTAGAAAGTAGCTATAGGAGAAATTAAAAAAAATAATTCTCAATTTCTCTATAACTTATGTACAATGATTTAAAATATTTTAAGAGTAGCAATTTTAGGGGAATGTGAAATGGTTATTTCATTCTTTTAAAAAGAAGCAGTTACAAAAACTGAAAAGGCTTATTGGAGAGTCTTTACATATGTAATTAACAGATTATGAAAAGGGGGAGAAGAAAAGGGAAAGGGGCAGTATAGTTTTCTTTTCAACATAGTTTTATTGTACATGGGTGTGGAGTTTGTGAACTCACATTTTGACATTGAAGGAATAAAGAGGGTATTTCTAAGTCTTTGAATTTATTAATGTTTTTTCTGTAAATTACAATGAACTGTGCTTCTTTGTAATTACTTTCATTGTTATTCTGTTATATGAGACTATGTATGTATTTAATTTTGAAGCTTTGAATTCAGATTAAATCATTTGTTGAAAAGGGTATGCTATTCTATCTTTCCTTGGATACCATTTGTGAATGTGGGATAAGTAAACTTGTGTTTTTTGTCTACATTCACTTCATTCTAAAATCAATCCTTCGCATCTACTTTCATGGTTATGTGTAGGTGTTAGTTTTCCTCTTTCGCTTTCTGGTGAAAAGCATACCCTGTGTTTTCTTTCATTGTATATCATTCAAAGGTAGCTTCACCTTGTAAAATAAGTAGAGAGCATTTGCAAATACCATTGCAAGTGAATCAACTGTTGGTCAGATTGTCATTGACATGGTCAAAAGAGTATAAAACTGAAGTGAAAAATCTATTAACCAATAAACAATGCATGCAAACCAAAACAATATCGACTAAGACATAGTCTTGACCCAAATCATTACTACAAATAAGAAACACCTCCAACTATTATGCCTCGATCATCCACAACATGCTACAACCACCAAGAATATCGTATAACACAAAGAACATCACCAAACAAATAAAATCTTCAATAACATGCACAATAATCAATGGAGACCACCAATACGCATAGAACACGATCAAAATATGTTCACAAGCAACGTGAATTACATCACAAAAACCACAAAAAGGGTATGTGCATGATCATGTGGGGCGAAAAAGCGGTGATATTCTAACTAAAGTTTTGATTGTTAGGTTGATTGAAAAATATCTATAACTTTCAAACGATATCACATTTTATTATTCATATACTATAGGATTAAAAAAGAGAGTTGAATTTAATAAATTTTTTACCAAGTTATGATGGTCAGACATATGATTTTTTTATATTTAAAAAAAACTATAGTAAAAAAATCATAATTAATTATATATTTAAAATAAAAAAAATAAAAAAAATGTGTCACATCTAAACATGAGTCTTATACTTATATCTAAAATCCTATAAAATATATATTATGATTTGATTGTGATTAGGGCGGTCTGATAGACACTTGCTTCTTATCTTTTTCCCAAAATTTTAGTAGTACTGCATTGAAATTTAAAATTTTTGTCAAATAGATTTTTTTTTTCATAAAAAAACTAATCGCTTAGAAACTAAATTCAATTTGCTACAGATTCTATTCTTACATAATTTTGAAATAATATTGGTAACTTATTCAATTTTTTTATGTCAATTTGCCTAACTCTGTTTTCTATTTTTCATTGCTACTCAAGGGCCTTTTTGGCTGACGATGATCTTGCACATACCCACAACTCGGATCATGAAAATCATCATCATTTATCCACTGGAGCTTAAGAACATCAACATAAATGATTGTCAAATCTGAAAGATTTGCTTGTGGATATCCAAATCGTGAGCCAAGTTAACCAAGGATACACATCAATGCCCATAACACATTCTGCACATCTGCAACCAAAGATATAGCAATTCTGGAGAAATACGAAACAAAAACCAAAATACTAAATAACATGAACAACTACATAACATCCTCAATACTGGATCTCATAACTTGATCAGATCATCATGCAAACCTCTACAAATAGGAATGAACCATCTACATGCAACATACTAGAAACCCTTTAAACTGCATAAGCTCATCTAAAATACATAGGATAAACCAACTCGTCTAATCAAATTGCAACACTGGAATATACAGAAAACTTTCCAATAATCTCCTCATCAAAAATCTCCACATATGTTGACATCAATGACAACATATCAACCAATATGTAGCAATATATGCCATTATCCTTAGAACATTCACCCTTTTTAAAACCAAGACCGCCCTTGTTCTTTGGTGATTTCTAATAAATTGAGCATTTCTTTACTCATGTCACTACCACCTTTGAGCTTCAAACTTTTCATGACTTATTCTTTTTCATTCTTCAATTCCATTTTTAGATTTATAATTTCTTCCTCAAGTTTTGTACCTTCTATTGTTTTATCATTCAGTTTGGTTTTTTAAAAATCTAAAAACTCCTTTCCTTCTTCAACTTGAATATTTAAACATACTATATAATCTTCTTCCTTTTCGAGGTTATCACTATGTACTCTACTTCCTTTATCCTTTAATTTGATAATTTGTTTTCCTACCATCTTGAGCTTGTCTTTGTACTCCTTTATTTCTAAAATATGAGCCTTTAGCTTGAGGGTTATCCTTTCAACCTTATTGATTTGTTCTTATATTATTTACTTTATACTCTATAATTATCCAGATCATCAAGTGAAGAATAGAGTTCTCCTTCTAGATCTATCTCACAATAATCAAGATAAATATCCCATCCAATAGGTTCCATTGCCTCAAGATCTACTTTTGGAAGAATCTTATTTTCAACATCACTATAAAGCTTTTATTGCCTTAGGAACCTTAATCTGATTCCAATTGTTGAGCACTCCTAGGTGCGAAGGGGGGGGGGTGTGAAGCGGGTGAATCAACATAAATTAATTTTGAATAATTAATTAACCTTTAAACATTGAAAGAAAATTTGTAGAAGTAAGGAATGACACAACATATTGGAAACTTGTGTTGTGTTGTCATTGATGCTAACCTATCTGGTATTGTCATTGGTGTTGTCATTGATGTCACTTCAAGGAAGTTGTAGTTGTTCAATTGTGTGGATGTTTTAGATGCTCTAAAAATGAGTGTTCACATGTCATTATGTTGTTTGGTGGTGATATTGAGTTAGTAATAGGTGTTTCTGGAATGCTACAATTGTGAAAATTACAATATGTAGGAACAAGTATTTAAATCTCTTTATAGAAGAATGATTTGCATTCCTCCATTCTTGATGTTGTTGTCCTATGGTTCTAGATATAATGTCTATTATTTATGGATGTTGTACTATCATGTTTTTTAGGTCCTCAATTACTCAGGTGATGTAGTTGGTTGTGGCGGTTTGTTGACAATGAGGTTGTTTATCAAATCTAGTCTGGAGAATGCTATGTATTTATCTACTCTATTGATTAAGTGTTTCATCTTGGTGGAAATGTTCATATAGTTCTTAGTGTTCCAGTTCATATTTCTAGTTTTGGTTTGTTTAGAAAGTAATGTTATCTTGCTCTATGTTCAATCTTGTTAGTTGCTCGTTGGTCTTTTCCCGACTAAGGTGGTTTATCTTATTTGGACCATACAATTTTGGTTTGGGTATGCATTTGAGATTGAGTTAGAATGTTGATATGGGTCTTACCATGGTGTGTGTAGATTTGTATTTAGTATTTTTCATGGGGTGATGTTTTTGAGCTGATTAGTTAACTTTCTTTATTATTTTTCTACATGTTATTAAATTAATGTCGATATTTGAGGAAGTGCTAGTGTGTGCAATTTTTTGGAACCAACTTACGAAGATGTGCTATTATGTATTTAGGTTCTCTTCATCTCTTGGAGTGGACCACATTGTGTATTTTATGTCCATGTGCCTAACTTCATGTAATTAATACATATTTTGTTTATTTATGACCTAGTTGAGGGTTTCAATGTATAACCTTGCATAAATGGAAGTGCAAATGTGTGAAATAGTGTTTGGATTGTTGTTAATTGTATGTGAATGATGCAAAGGCAATAGAAGTGTGAATTTCAGTTTGTGATGAACTTTGATGATCATATTTTTAGTGCGATAGTATGTTGAGATAGCAGATGAAGTTAGTGATGTTTTCCAGGATATTGTTTGCTTGACATAGTGGTTCAAGTATAGTTTCATGATTAGGAACTCTTTTTTTTATTAAAATTCATTATTTACCTATACTTGTTGAAAGACAGTGAGGCCTTTGGCATGCTATTGAATTCTTTGTATATTTCTTTGATATTGTACATCTTAGTATTGCAAGTCCCTTGTGTCTTCCCCTAAGGTTGTGTAGGTCTTATTTTTGCAATTCCAATCAAGTTTAGTGAGATCTTTTTCCTTAAACCTAAAACTTTGTTATGAATTAATCATATTGTGAGTGTGATTCTCATTGTGGCTTTTTCTTGCTTGGGTTTTCCATATAAATATGGTG
Organism: Cryptomeria japonica; assembly: GCF_030272615.1. Lineage (NCBI taxonomy): Eukaryota > Viridiplantae > Streptophyta > Pinopsida > Cupressales > Cupressaceae > Cryptomeria > Cryptomeria japonica. The sequence continues at coordinate 164,900,242 of NC_081414.1, forward strand.
TTTTGGTGTGTGTTGTGCTTTGTGATTTCACATTACATAATTGTAGAGATAATTTAATTGTAATTTGAAGATTAAAGGATTATAAGTTGTTTTAAGGTCTGAGCTGATCCCCCTACTTCTTAGTCTCGTGATGTGTTTAACAATTGGTATCAGAGTGAGTTTTCTTGAAGATAATCCTAACCTCTTGAGGTAGGTTTGAGATGGAACATGACATCTATTTGAAGGAACTGAGGTTTGATGGTACAAATTACTTTACTTGGAAGTCACAAATGGAATATTATTTGAATTCTCTGCTACTTGAAATATAGGACATTACCAAGACTAGTTATACTGCTCTAAATGGTGTTCCTACTATTCTCGACGAGGTCATGAATCATAAATATAATGCCAAGGAAAACAATATACTTGTTAGTAGTTTGAGTAACTTAGAGTTCTTAAATATAATTGGATACATAAGTGCAAAGAAAATTTGGTAAAATTTGAGTATCATTTATGGAGATGAGAAGGCAAAGCAAGTCAAATTGCATAATCTAAAACATAGATTTGAGACATTGATGATATTTGAAGATGAGAACATTGAAAGTTATGTGGAATGAGTGAATGAGATAGTTAATTCAATAAGAGGCATTAGTGGAACAATGAAAGAAATTGAAGTTCTGGGAAAAGTGATAAGAACACAACCTAAAAGCTATAGGCCTAAGAAGTTTGCCATTGAAGAAAGTCATGACATGGATAAATATACTTTGGATTATCTATATGGATCATTATATACCTTTGAGATTGCTTAAATTAGTGAGTAGTGTAATGAGAAGAAGGAAATAATATTTGAAGTTACCAAGAAGGTTGAAGATAAACCAAAACCAAGTAATGTCAATGCAATGGATTAAGCAGAAGAAAAGTTTGTGAGAAGACTAAAGAAAGGATTTTGAAATACAAAGGTAAGTCGCCCTTTAAATGTTTTGATTATGGAAGAATTGGTCATTGCCCTTCTAGATGTAATTTCTTGGAGGATAATTATAAGATATCAGATGATGATAACAAGAGAAAAGATAATTATAGGAGAGATGACAAAAACCAAAGAGTAGATGATAGAGATAAGTCTAAAAAGAGATTGTTAAATGGAGACCTACTCCTCTAAAGATGAATATGGTGATGAATCAAATGAAGAATCATTGTTTTTAGCCATAAAAGAAAAGGATAGTGAAAGGTATCATACTTTGCATGATAATAATAATAGTAAAAGTCCAATGACTGTGAAAACTACACTGAATAAAAAAGTGGAGCCTAAAGATTGGATAATTGATCTTGGATGCTCAAATCATATGGCAGGTGACAAAAAGAATTTTGTATAGACTTTGAAAAGTATGATGATGGATTATAAAGTTTATTGGTGAGGTGGAAAAAGCTACTTGTGGTAAAGAAACCATAACTATTGATGGCAAGCATAAGAAAAATGATGTTTATTATGTTAAAGGTTTGAGCCATAATCTGTTGAGTGTGAGTTCGATGTATGAGAAAGGTTACAAGATTATATTACATGGGTCGAGAAGTGAGACCTAAAAAGGAGGTTCTGGAAGATTGGTTGCATAAGGAATAAGAACAAATGACAATGTCTACTATTTGAAGAAAAATAGAGAAAGTAGTTGTTTTTTGGTGCAAAGTAGTGAATGTTGGTTATGGAGCAAAAGGTTGACACATGCCAACTTTGAAAACATGGTGAAGATTAGTTAAAGTCATGCTGTGAGAGATTTACCAAGATTATCAAACTTGGTAATATAATATACAAGGAGTGCCATTTTGCAGAAGCTAGAAGAGTTTGGGGGGGAGATCTCTAGTAGGAGGGTTCGATAGAACATTTGTTCTATCAAAAGGGATTCTATCAAACCCCTCTGACCATAACGACCATGTTCTTTTTAAAAACCAATTAAAAATGGGGGTTTGATTAAACCTAGGTTGAATTGAACCCCCTTTTTTAATGGTTTAATATTTGATTGAATGTATTTAAAATAATAGGTTTGATCGAATCATTTTTTGGTCCCTTGAACATGGAATTTGAAATAAAGTGGTAAAAATTAAGTTTTGGACAAACAAGTGCAATTTCTTCATCCAAAAAATTGAAACCCACTAATGTGGGTTCACCTAGGGCTTGAAGGGAAAAGGTAGGTGGATTCCCCAGACATAGTGTAGGTCTTAGAGAATGAAGACATGCAAGAGTCTGCTTGAGGTTAGGATGACTGATGTTTAGATAGTATTTTTGTTTAATTCAATCTTTTTTCAAACTCTGTAGTAGGATTAATGGATCTTTTTGTGTCTGTTGTATTCGGCCATAAGATAGTAGATGGCTAGATGGGAGATATATAAAATTATAGGATATATGGGAGGTATACTTTCTATAAATACAATTGGGTTGTATGACATTATGGACACACTTTTTCTTTGTATTTCAATTTACACTTTAATATAAATGGGTGCTATCCCTTCCAAATATTTAATGATCAAAACAAAAAGAAAAGAAAATAAAAGAAAATAAAATGGTAGCATGACCATTGTTTATCTTTATGAAATTATTGTTATTATTGTTATTGAAGATTGTATACATAAAATTGGATGATATAATTAATTAGTTTTGTATAAGAATGTATACACATATAAATGCATTAAGATTATATATGTATTATTTTTACATACATGCATGACATACCTTATTTAGTAAAAATGACTTATTATTTAAATGTTAAAGTCTCTAGAATGACTTCAATTATAAGTCTATATTCTTTTATGACATTGATTATAATTCATTGTATTGAAGAAGCTAATTAATGAATATACGTACTATGAGTCAACATACACTTGAATGATATAAAGTTTATCATTGTATTTATTTTTATTACTCATGTTTTCACAATAGAAGAACCATAATTCATAATGGTGTTTATATGAGCTTGAAAATCATGCTTGCTTTATTTTGGATTTAGATCTCAAATCATTGAATTGGTAATGTTTCTTCAGTTTATCACATAATTCCATTACTCTTTCTGGTGTTACTTGGCTAGCCTTCTTTGTGTTGGGATGGGAATCCTTCTTTTCATGAAAGGTTCTAGGGAAGTGTAACTAATTTATGGTAGGGTGTTGAGTTTCAGGTGTTCCTATTTGAAGAATCATATTGTATAGTTCTTATGTAATAGACCTTATTGTCACATTTAAAGTGACTATAATTTCTTATGTACTACATTTTAATGGTTAATGGTATTAAACATTCTTTTCACTAATGAAAATATGTTTATCATCTATGGATATTTAGAACGTGTCATTAATTTATGCGATTTTGTGTAAATATGTCAATTATTATAATTATTTAATTATGGAAGATGTTACAAAAGATCCGAGCACCCCTATTTTATTCTTCTCAAGAAAATGAGAGAGGTGGTCTATATGTTAATTCAAAAATCTATGTTCATCATGTCCAGGATTTCTACAATATGAACATACTTACCTCTTTATCTTTAAAGTTTTCCATTTTTTGAAGAGGTATCAATGTTGGATTTAAAGGGCATGGTTTTCTTATCTTTCTATTTTTGTTTATCCTTCTAAGTATTTTTCTTATTTCCTTTATCTTTTGACTAAACTTTGGTTTATAATTCCCAATAATTATGGATTGAGGGTTTGAAGAACCATTATTTATATTTTAAATTAATCTATCGTACTCCTAAATTAAATGAATAATAAAGTAATCCATGGAAAGTGTTTTGCATGTGTCTCCAAGATCCCTCTTGGTCAAATAGAAGGTTGACACAAACAAAAAATATTCTAGATCTAATTTGGGATGAATAGAAGAAAACCAGTTAATCATCCTTTTTTTCAACTTCATATTATTTTATCTATAACCTCATTGACTTGAACTTGGTGAAAATTATTATATGATCTAAAAGGTCCTAGGGCTTAGACATTTGAGCTCATTCTTTCTTTCATGAATCTTTATTTCATCTACCTCTCATAAAATCTTTCTAGAGTTGACCTAAACTTATTGGAAGTCTTTAAAGATTCAATGTAAAAGAGGAGTTCTCAAGATATAGTTTAATACACAAACCAAAATTATTGATCAAACTTGTTAAGCCATTTTACTTTGGCCTCATCATCAACAAATTAAAGTTTAGTACCCATATTTATCCTATAAATACCTTTATTCTTAAGCATGATTTGTACTTTAATTTTTATTGGTGATAATTCAAGGGAATTAATGAAGTTACTAATTGTAGTGAATCCATGCTTAATGAATTTCTATGGTAAAAGAAAATTTAGAAGAAGAGATCTATAAGAAATATCAAATTGCTTGCACTACACATACAACAAATGATACACACCACAACCTCTTGATTATGTTTTTATTTCTCCAATTTGTGACACTTTATAGTTTAGTGCATAGACTAGCTTAGTTGGAATGAAATAAATAACACTTTTGAAAGAAATGTGTGATTAGCTGAGGAGGTGGGCGTGGTTGTGGAAGATGCTGGTATGTCATGGATGTTGGATGGTGTCTTTGCCTCTCTTGGTCTCTATTCTAATAGGCGCCGGTCTTTGCTCCTTCTTTCAGAGCTTGTTGGTGGTAGCTATGATGGAGATTTTGGTGTCTCTTATGCTCAGAGGTGTGCCCCTTTGGGTTTGGTTACTCACCCTGGTTGGCTGGGTCACCTTGATCCTCTCCTTGGATCTATTGTCCTTCTTCGTAGAGGCTACCTATGTTGTCTCTGGGCTTGGTGTGGTCTGTTTTGTTGTTTCTTTCAGAAGGCCCTCCCTTTGATTTGGGACCCAGGCAGATCTTCTGCATCTGGGGTTTCCTAGGGTTTGTGTTCTCTCCCTTCCCCTTGGGTTGTATTTTTCCCTTGGGATGGGTTTTGTTGTTTGATGCTGCTTTGTTCCTTCTTTTGGCGACATTGTCTTTTCTGGAACCCCAATTTAATGCCATGAGGGTGGGGATGCACTGTTTTCTTCCAGGTCCCTTTCCCCTCTTTCTTTTAATTGACCTTGCTGACCCTTTGGGGTTTCTTTTAGTTCTTTTGGATTTTGTTCTTCCCCAGAGCTTGGTGGAAGATCTGATGATGGGTTGTTTTCTTTGGTCCAATTGTGTTTTTGCCTGTAAGATCTCTTGGCCTGCCTTCTCTCTGCAACCGTGGTTCTCTTCAGATTGCCTTATTGAGGTGGCCCTTCCTTCTTTGTTGGTGGAGATGGATGGTTTTGGAGTTAACTTCCCTCCTATTGAGGTGGAGTTGGGTGTTGTGGTGCAGTATGGGTATTTCTATCATATATAGGTGGATAGAAGGTTTGTTGTTGGAGATGCGGTTATCAGACACTTCAAGGGTGCTGGCGTTAGACCTGTGGTTTTGGGAGCCACTTCAAAACCCATTTCTAAGGTTAGGGGTGCCCTTAAAAACCCCCATGTTATGATTAATTATCTTTGGCTGGATGGTGACCATTTTGAAGGGCCCAACTTAGATAGTGTTTGTTTTTGGTTAAGGGCCATGCTAGCCTTTTGCTGCCTATTTTTTCTGAATATGGGTAGGGGATCCCAGAAAATCCCTGATGTTTGGATGTGGGAGTCTATCAACTTCATCTATTGTTATAGGTTGTGAGGCCAACAGGTTTGGTGCTGGCTTTTCGGTGGTTCTAGCCAATTTCGCTGGTCTAGTCTACTTATTTTATTTGCCTATCTTTCTAGTAGAAGTTTCTTTGTAGGTTCCAGATCCTGGCAAAATCTAGGGGGTTTGGAGTCCCTTCAAAAACTTGGTGTACGGGGTTTTTAGTCCCCTCAAAACCTATTTTCCCTTAATCAAAAACCAAATATTTTTCAAAACATCTCTCTTTTTACCCAATATGCACTTCAAGAATTTAGATGCATTTCAATACAATGAAATATAAAAAATGAAATTATTAAGGAAATTTGACATGCAAAAAGAAGGTTGTAAATGAAAACAACAATCCTTCACATGCAAAATACTATTTTGGTTCTTGAAAACACTCAACTTTGTCTTCTCTTTGCACACATTGAAGAAAAAAGCCAAAAAAATGTAGGAGAAGGTGTATCAAGGAAAAAATGCTATAATAAAAATATCCCCACTCTTCATTTCCATGCCCAATGGTTGAGCCTTTATTTTTACTATGGGAGAAGCAAATAAACTTCCAAAATATAGAAGAAAAAGAAAAAAACTTCCAAGCCAAACAATAGTGACATGTATCTTTCTTCAATGTCTTGAGAAATGAAAGATTTTATCTTTGGAAATAATTGATATTGAAGACACCTAAAATTGTCCTTAATTAAATAAATATTTATATTTTATTTTATTATCTTACTATTAATTTCCTTTGTTCCTTAAATAAATATTATTTATTTATTTAAATAATTCATTAGCCTTTCTTTCTAAAAATAAAATTAATATTTATTATTTATTTAATTATCCCAATCCCACCTTTTCCTCTATTAATTAAATATATACTTTCATTTATTTAATCAATTCACTAGCCTCTTCTTTCTAATCCTATCCCTCCAACTTGTTCACATGGATCATAACCTAAATTCATAGTCATCTGAAAAGTGTCTCATTCCTCTTCATTACCTTTTCTCTCACCTACCTAACTCTAATAACATTATTCACTCTTACCTAAAACTCAATCTCATCCCTCCATCAGATTTTAACCTCTTAATCGTATTGATTCTCTTTTAACTATGTAATCATGGCCATTCATAATTTAATATTTTAATCTAAGCCATTAATTCTCTTGAATATTTATATAAAATTTTCTTCTTCCCTTTCATTAGAAATCAATCAATCATTAGTGTACTTGCATATTGCTAAAATATCATGAGCTTGCATCTGTTGGTCATTTAGTGAAATTGATTATATGTTGTGTCGATGTCTTGTCATTGATGTCAACAGTAGCTGCTTGGATGCTTTACCAGCTAGTCCTAGTAGGTTGAGTAGTTTTTGGTAAACTTGGATCCGACATGATTTGGTTGACTCTAGTATAATCTGGTGATGGAATTGGCTTGTTCATGATGCTTATACTCATATTTGGTCAGTTGGCTTTGGTCTAGTGATTCGATGCTATCCTGCTTACCTAGAAGATTGGTTTCTGGTCTCGGTGAGGGTTTCATTAGTAGAGATTTTGATGAAGATCTTTGATGCATTGCATAATTGGTGTTGGTACATCTTCTGATGGAGTTGTAGGATGTTGGTGATCATGTTCGAGACTTGGCATTTGGAGATCATTGTTGAAGCGTGTTGACCTACACTTGGTCCCTGTTTCTCTAGGTTATGGACTGACATTGATTTAACATATGTATAGGACCTATCGTTCTATTTCTAGGATGTCTTACGTATTGGATATTATTTTTTTGGTCTAAGGTCGACATGGTTTGTAATTATGTAATTGGTTTATTGTTTTGTGGCCGACCTCATTATTTATGGTTGAGGGTTTGTATAAATAAGATGTAAGATCTCATGGTAGATCATCGTGGTGAATATAAGAGGTCATGGTCAAGGAATGTAATGTGCGAATAATGTAATATCATTCTGGCAGAGGAGTTCGTCAACCATTGGAGATTGAATTTGGTTTATAAAAGGATTTAGTCCTCTAGTATTGAGCCTAACTGGAATTGTACTCAGGCATAAGAGATGCTATCTTTTGCAGTTCAACACTTCTTCAGATTTTAGACTAGATTTGTATGTAGTCAGTGCGACTCCTTTTGTGATGAGCAATGTGCTCTACGTTGTTGGCCTTCCTACAAGTGCAGGCCCCTTCATTGTAAATTCACATAGTTACTGCAGACGTATTATCTGACTGTGGGTAAACTTCCCACCATGGTTTTTCCCTTTACAAGGTTTTCCACATACAAATCTTGGTGTTGTGTGGATGTCTTCTATTCTATGATTATTATTTATAATTTATTGGATTAACTGCTATTCTGGTATTGTTGTTTTAAATTGCTAAAGCTTTCGGTAATCTATGACAACTGATTCACCCCCCCTTCTCAGTTGTTTTTGGTTATCTAAACTATCTAACAACATCATCATCATCACCTTAATAGATTTCATCATTAATCAACCAAATTCCATTCCATTCATTCCATCTTGTACTAGTGCTTAAGGATGAGGGCAATTACACCATTATCACAAGATCTTGGAGAATACGAGAACAATGGAGTCAAGAATCTCATGGATGTGAGGTTTAATTGTTATTTATTATTTTGCATTTATCATGTAATTCTCTATTTGTGTTTTTGGATATTAGGGTAGATTCTAGGCTTGTGGTTGGGATGGTTAGGGTTTAGTGTTATGTCCAATATTATTCCTACATAGATATTTTTCATTTTGATATAATAAGAAATATCAAAGGTAATTAATCAATTGATTACCCTCTAAATGTAATGAGAATGTTTCTTCCGTATGTGCCTAGTGGGAGAGAAGAGTTCCAATTGGATTGCACCAAAAAGAATATAGAAAATAAATTAAATTTCTATTGTCATGTAGTAGAGTTCAATCACGGCTATGTCAGAAGAGAAAATTTATTCTACTAGAGTATTTCAAAGGAAAATAAAGTTCCAAAATGAATCAAGCAAGGTGCTTCCCACAACCACCTACATGATACAAGTAAACTATAATTTTGTGCCAAAAAACTGTACTAAGGAATCTCAAAGCTTGTACCTTTTATAGAATTTTTATCACCTAACATCAAATGTTATAAGAAGGATTTATAGTGTATTTTTATGATCTTGTTTTAACAAATTTGTTATCAAGAAAAAAATAGGCCATCAATCCCACAAGTTGTCTTCACATGAAAGAAAAATGTAGATGCTAAACATAACAAATGTTAATTTAATTATCAACAAAAAGAGAATGCGTGAATATAATAACCACAATAAACCAAGCAATAGGAGAATCATAGTTGACGAGCTAAGATATTAGCTCCTTTTATTCCTAGAACTCATAAGTTTTTGTCATGTTTTAATTTGTATAATAGGATGGTAATGATGTATTAAAGTTTGACTATATGCATTTCAGATGTTAACTGGACCCATTAAATCATGTTTTGTCTATGCCAGTTATTCCTATTGCCATGCTAGTTATTCCTGTTAATATGTGATTTGTTCCTATTGCCATACAGATTGTCATAGGCGATATCATGTGTGAAATGTATAAGTGTTATGATTAATTAAAATAGATATGTATATGCTTGTATGTTCTCTCTTTTCAATTGTAGGAATAAATGAGATGGTGTGGAAAGCTCATCATGTCATGTCAAGAAGGTAGTTTGAGATATTCAAGGGGTGACTAAAAGTTCAAATCAGCAAAGAGGGTAATGGGCATGAGGAATGGAAAATGAGTAGCAGGGCGCACAAGACTCATTTATGTCCGACTTTAGTGAGCATCAATCTTGTAATACCGCAACACTATATTCTTGGCTATGGTTTGGTATAGATCCACTTTTTTAGTGGCTTAACTCTGACTGTTCTCTGTCATGGATGTTATCTGCCTCTTCTCATCGGTGTGACCTTAATTGTAGGAAGTTTTTGTAATTTTATTTTAAATAAGTGTCTCTACCTCTTCTTTGAGGTTAGAAAGAAAGGGAGGAAGGAAGAACAAAATATTTAGAAATAAGTTGCAGAGTGTTTTTGGTTTCTTTCATTCTGGATGATGTATTGACTTTTGAAAAGAAATGAATAAAGTTATGTCATTTTGAGCTTATAGTTATCTTGGAAGCCTAGATACACTCATCCAAGAGGGCCCACTTGGTGAGTGTTCCTGTGTCTTTGTTAAATTTAGTTTTCCTTTTCTATTGAAGTAGACGTCTTGGCATTTTCTGTTCCTGTAGCCAAAGCAAATAGAGTAATTCCTGTTTGATAGCTTTGGGCTTAGTTAACATTTCTTTAATTGAGTTTTATCTTAATGCAAAGTTTTCATGTAGCCATTTAGTTGTTTTAATTCTTTCTTGCTTATCCCAAATATATTTTAGTTGTTGCAGTAATGTAGGATAGCTATTGCAAGATCTTAGTGCATATATAATGCAGACCCATTTCAAGTAATACATCCCTCGGTTGATAAACAAATGAACTTCAGTTATGGAGATAGTAGCTTCATAGAGTAAATGTCCAAACTTTGGGTTGAGAATTTAACTATAGTTATTATTCCTATTGGTGAAGTAAACATTTTTGGCACCATTGTCGGGGATGGTGTTAAACTATGAACTTGTTATGGTTATTATCTTTTTAGTTTTTAGTTTAGTTATTTTTGATAACCTAGTTTGTCTAAAGAATTTTGTATGAATTTTCATGCATGGGCGAAGAAGAGATGCTCAAGATAGATTCCTTCCCAACCATGCTAATCATGCAAGAATCAATGCACATGATCCCCCAGATGAAAATCCAATTCTGCACTATATCAAATCCCAAAAAATTTGAACCCTCCTGAATTTGAATTTCCTGAGAACAACCTCCATTTTCTCTTTGGACCTCCTGAAGAGGAACTTCATTTAGTGAATCCTCCCCAAAGCCCAATGCAAGGAAATCCACCCCTTGGTGGGAATAACCCACTTCCACCTGTGGCACCAACATTTGAGTTCCCTATTTCTGATTAGCATGATAATGCTAATCTCAAGAATATTCCAGCTTCTTCCCTCCCTAAATTCTATGGATTAGTGACAGAAGACCCAAACACATTCTTGTTTGAGTTTGATGTCCTTTGTAGGAGTTTTGATTATACTACAGATGCCCATAGACTCAAAATATTCCCTAGCACTTTGAAAGATTCAACTTTGAGATGGTTTATGAGTCTAGGGAGTAGCACAATCACTACATGGGATGAGATGAAACAATTGTTTCTCATGAAATACAAGGATTATTATAGAGGCATTGACCGTGATGGGGATGATATTTTTAGAATGACATATAAAGAAGATGAGAGTCTAGAATATTATCTGGAGAGGTTTCTAGTCAGTGTCAAAAAGTCCAAGCATAACACTCTAAATGAAGAGTCTCTCAAGCTAATATTCTTAAGAGGAATCAACGATGAATGCACAGATGCTTTGGATCTTATGGGAGGAGGTGACATAGCACAATCAACATGGAATGACATTGGACAAATTTGTTAGAAGTATTCTAGATCTGCTTCTAAGAAGAGTAGGTGTTTTAAGCCATTAGTTTCTTCATCAACATCTGGTAATAGAGTTTCTAGAATGGAACTTAGCCATTTGTTGAAGGATTTTAAGGAGGATATCATAAATAATATGGCTACTCAATTGGACACACTTTTAACTAAGAAGAAGCATGAGGAAGATAATGCAGTTCTTGTAGAATTCTGCCCCCATTGTAGACAGAGGAAAAGCGACTGTAGATGTAAAATGGTTGTAAATCTTGAAGTTCCTGATTTCAAGACAATAGAAGGTGATGATGAACAAGTTTTCTATGTTTCTCAAAGGAGGCCAAATTTTCCAAGATAAGGTATGCCTCCTGATCCACTCTCTTTTTTTGGTTATAGTGGAAATTCCTATGCACAAAATAATCAACGACAATCTCCATATGCTCAAAATTTTGGTAGTTATCCAAATTAGGATGGTCCTCAAGGCCAAGGGCAACATTTTGCCAATCAAATTCCATAGTGACATCAGCCACAAGGAAATTGGTCTCCACCTCAAGGACCATGGCAGCAATTTCAAGGAAATTGGCAACCTGCTCCTCAATGGAGGGGAGGTCAGTCATGGATGAATTAGTCATCTGGATATCAACAACCTATGCAACATCCACAACCACCTGCAATAATGCCTCCTCTTGCAGCCACTACTGTTCCACCTAAACCCACATAGTTGCCCACTCCACTAATGCCGAATCCTAATAGCAAATCTCCGCAACAACAACAAGTTTAGTCAACTGATCCTAACCAATACCCAACCTATTCTCTATCTATAAGTGATATTCACCTCAGATTTGGGACAACTTTACCTAACCCGTCCCCACTAGTTATAACTGAGATACTAAAAGAACAAGAAATCTCTAGTCCAACAACCCAAATACCTCAAAATTAGCAAATACCTCCATTTCTACAGAGGTTGCAAGCAAAAGAGATTCTTCTAGAACATGAATGAATTTTTGATATCATAGATCAGTTGAAACATGTATGTATTAAAATTACATTGTTACAAGTTATTAAGGATGTCCCTATGTACAGTAAGGAACTTAAGGAAGCATGTCTAAAGAAGCCTAGTAGAAAGAAAAAGGATCCGTAAACAATGCATGTAATGGGTCAGTTGGCTGATATTATGTTAGGAAAAGTTTCAATTCCTAAGTATGCTGATCCTAGTAGCGTTGTTGTGAATATAGTCATCAATGACACTCAGATAAAGAATGCTTTGATAGATTTGGGAGAAACCATTAATGTCATGACAAGGGATATTATGCAGTGACTTGAAATAACTAGTCTCAGACCTACACCTATAGTCCTACAACTTGCTGACAGTTCCATAGTTCGACCTGATGGTATGATTGAAGATATAGTTTTTTCTTTATATTCTTGGGAATACCCTATAGAATTTATGATCTTGTCTCCTAAGGCCACATTGGGAGGATATCTAGTGATATTGGGAAGACCTTGGCTTGCTATAGCTGATGCATATATTGGATGCCGATCAGGGGATATGACTATTTCAGATGGAAATACTACCAAAACTTTAGCTCTGTATTCTCTTGCTCAGCCCCAATTTGATCAACAAGCCATTTGGCCTAGCTTGGGAGAAGAATTTGAAGGAGTTGAATCTGTCAATAACCTTATAATGATTAATAGATGACCATTCATACAACTTCATGATGATAACTCAATTCTCTATAAAATTTTGACAAATCAGTTAAGACAAGAGCAACAGTCGTAGGAGTTAGTATCAAATATTTTAGAATCAGACTTTCCTGCAACCACTGATATACTACATACTTTGTTGCTGCAAGAAGTTTGCACTTCTCATCTTTCTGAAGCATCTCAGATTGATCTTACTATCAAAGTGGAAGTTTATTCAAACAAATATTTGAATGTCAACAATAAACTCATAGAAACTCAAAGAGTAACACTTGTTGACTTGCTCAAATGTCATAAACATGCTTTTGCATGGGATTACAAGGACATGCATAGAATTGATCCTACAGTTTGCACCCACCATATCTACATAAAAGAAGACTTTAGACCACTTAGACAACCACAATGAAGAATCAATCCCGCATTAAGAGAAATAGTTAAAGAAGAATTGTAAAAATTATGAAATGCTGGATTTATCTATCCTATTTCAGATAGTCAATGGGTGTCACCTTTAGTGATAGTTCCCAAGAAAGGAGGAAAATGGTGGGTATGTGTGGATTATAGAGATTTGAACTTGGCAATCAAGAAGGATCATTTTCTATTACCATTTGTGGACCAGTTATTAGAATTCTTAGCAGGGAAGCGGTACTTCTCATTTCTTTATGGATTCAGTAGCTACAACAAGATTTGAATTCCCCAGAGGATCAAGAAAAGACTACATTTACTTGTCCTTGGGGAACATATGCATATTATGTTCTTCCTTTTGGATTATGTAATGCTCTAGCTACATTTCAAAGAGTAGTGATCAACATATTTTCAGACATTTCCCAGGACAACATGGAAATATATATGGATGATTTTACCACGTATGGTTCATAATTTGAAGAGGCATTGAAGAACCCAAAGAAAGTTCTATAGCAGTGTGAAGACTACAATTTATCATTGAATAGTGAAAAGTGCTTCATGCTGATGCAGGAAGGTATAGTTATTGGTCATCATATCTCTAAAAATGGAATACAAGTTGAACCAACAAAAATAGAATTCATTCAAAATATCCCGACATCGGTAAAGCAAAAAGATGTCAAGATTTTTCTCGTACATGCTAGATATTATAGGAGGTTTATCAAAGATTTCAGTTAAATTGCAGGTCCTTTATATTCTCTTTTGACCAAGGATATGGAATTTAAATGGACTTACTCATGCAATGAAGCTTTCTTGAAGCTCAAACAAGCATTGACCCAAGCACCAATTCTTAAGGGTCCAAACTGGTCCTTACCATTTCATATTCATACAGATGCATCAGATTATGCCATAGGAGCAATTGTGGGACAAAAGATTGACAATTTAGAAAGTGCAATTTATTATATCAGCAAGAACATGCAGGGGCTTGAGCTTAATTACACTGTCACTAAAAATAAAATGTTAGTACTTATATATGCACTCAAAAAATTCAGGCATTATATAATAGGATATCCGATATTTGTGTATACTAATCATACAACAATCAGATATCTCATGAATAAACCTTCAATTATAGGGAGATTGGCTCGCTGGTTATTGTTGATGCAGAAATTTGATATTACAGTTGTTGATAAACTAGTAAAATCCAATGTGGTTGCAGATTATCTTTCTAGGCTTCAATTGCAGGATGATCCTACAACCATAGATGATGCTTTTGTAGATGAATATTTGTTCCTTATAAAAGCACATACTCCTTGGTATGCTGATATTGCCAATTATTTAGCTGCTAATAAAATGCCAACTCATTTCTCTCCTAAAGAAAGAAGATTGTTAGTTGAGAAAGGCTTTAACTTCTCATGAATTGCTGACTGTTTATTTTATACAAGACCTGACCAAGTCATGAGAAGATGTGTTAGAGAGGATGAAACATATGATATCCTTCATGCATGCCATGATGAGCCATGTGGAGGATATTTTGCTGCTAAAAGAACAACACAAAATATTGGGCACATGATATTATTGGCAAACATTATATAAGGATGCAACACAATATAATAGGAAATGTGACAGATGCCAGTACATGGGTAAGCCTACCAGATCTAATGAAATGCTGTTATATCCCTAGATATTAGTTGCACTATTTGATAAATGGGGACTACATCTTGTTGGACCAATTGATCCTCCTTCCAATGGAAATCTTATATTCTGGTATGTATTGATTATGTCACCAAATGGGTGGAAGAACGAGCTATAACACATGTAAGAGATAATAAAGTAGCTAAATTTCTCTATGAAGAAATATTTACCAGGTATGGAGTTCCAAGAGAAATTGTTTCAGACCAAGGACCACAGTTTACTTCCACATTGATTGTAGAATTGGTTAATGAATATAATATCAGGCACAGGAAGTCCACCCCATATCATCCACAAGCAAATGCTCAAGTAAAAGTCACAAATAGGGATTTAGAAGCCATTCTTACTAAAACAATAGCTCTTCATAAGAAAGACTAGTCACAAAGACTTCCTGAAGCCATTTGGGCATACAGAACAACATGGAAAACACCAACTAGTTTTACACCTTTTGAAATCGTGTATGGAAAAACAACAATGATGCCTATTGAGTTTGAACACAAAACTTTGAGAACAACTCTACAATTGAATATGACTCTCTCTGAAGCACAAAGGGACCACATTCTCCAATTAAATGCTTTGGATGAGCTGAGGAAGATGGCTATCCAACAAATAGAACTTATTCAAAATCAACAAGCTAAATGGCATGATGAGTACATAAAGGAGAGGAAATTTAAAACAAGTAATTGGGTGGTGCTATATGATTCTAGATATAAGGATACTATGGGAAAGCTGCAGATAAGATGGTTAGGCCCATATGAAATAGAAGAATTTTTCACAAATGGAGCAATTCGCTTAACCACTATTGATACAGTCGAATTCGAGCTTTTAGTCAATGGCCATTGACTATGCCTGTATCATAAGCCTGCAACCAAAGAACAGTTCCTACAACAATTTCACCAGTCAAGATCAAACATCAGTTCCTGTAGCAACTGGAGAAGTTCCTTCAGCAACCTAAGAAGTTCCTGCAACAACTAAAGGAAACATTCAAGGCGTAGTTCTTGCAGCTTCTGCAGGGAATGTTCCTAGCACTCAATAAATTCTTCAAGCATCATTTCATAAAGATATTTCCGTGTCTTAGGGAAATATTATTCTCGATTAATAATTTTTCCATCCATGTCATCCTACTCCATTTCTCTATCTATCACTTCATTCGCATCACATCATCTCATTTCACCCTTCTTTTTAGCTAACCGTTTCATGCAACATTTATTAGCATGACTGCAGGTATGTACATAGCTTATTTTTTATTAATTATGCATTTATTATTTTACTATGATTATTGCCTATTTTATATCCATGTACCCTTCCCTCTGTCCTTTCCGCATGTGTGGACACATGTCATAATAAGTTGGGGGGGAGGGTGTTTTATGGTTCAATTTCCAAGATAAGTAATTATCCATCCTTGTTAGTAACTTTCTTTGGTTTGCCTAGCATCATTTTTTTGAATGAGACATTCTTTGGTATGAGTGAGCAATACATTCTACTGCCAAAACTAGAAGTAAGGAATTTTTGAACAAATATTTTTCAGTTCTTCAGATTACTTTAGTCCCTCATTCTCTGTTGTGGAAATTATTTTGTGAGCTAAAATAGTCATGGGTGGAGATCCTATCCGCCATGAACCTATAATCCATGACATGTTTCTGCAGGATGTCCAGTGTGAACATTATTTCTATATGCATGGGTGGATTGATTATTTTCTGAAGATAAGGGATTTCAATGAGGTAATTTCTTCTGAGTTCATGCATACATTCAATGAATGAGAGGCCTTTTTCAAGGGGTTGAGAGTTATTGCCACATAGAAATGCATAGCTGAATTTACTGGGTTGCCGCAGGAGGGAGAGTTGTTTCTCGAGTCTAAGGATGCAAGAAGTGCCAGGGTAGTATTTACACACCCCACAAATGGACCTCTGATGGTGGACAAGTAGGGAACCAGACAGGTATCTCTTCCAGCAGAATGGCCCCAGGTGGCATTTTATATAATGAAATACATTACCTGCGATGGAAGGTATTCAAATTTACATTCGGTCCATTTCAAATTACTTAGTCATTTACGACATGGCCAAAGGGTAAATGTTCCAAATTCTCTATATCACCTTATTTCCATAAGTGCCAAAGAAACATGAGAGGGTGGAAATTGTTCTGTTAGTCATCATGGTTTAATAAAATTGTTAGTAGAACATTCTCTTAGGGATGTTTCTCAAATAGCATGGGGGGTATTTGAAGATATATTGCAATTTAGGGTTGAAGAGGTTCCCATTGCAAAGGAATTAGCAGCCCAAGAGAAGAATATAGGAGAGACCTCATCTCCTAGAATTTTTGTAGAAAATGAACCTCTTGTTGCCAAAGAAGCTTTGATTGTTGCAGAAGATGTGGTGGTCGAAACAAATATTGAGCAGTCCACCACTCATTTTCAAAAAGGAGCGGCATCTTTTAAAAGGAAAGGGAAAGAAGTAGAGACAATTGATGGAGAAGGAGAAACCATGGAGCAAATTCAAGCAACACAGGTTTCTCCTGTAGCTAAAAGGCGTAATTCGAAGGCAAATTCTCTTGTAGTAATGCCTCTATAGAAATTGTTTCTGCAACTACTCCAAAAGTATATGCAAGAAGGACTCGATAGAATAGACATAAAGTTTGACCAACAGGGGATGCAATGGAGGTCATTTCAGTAGAAACACTAGAAGAGGAACATGGGAGTCCAACAGAGGTTAAATCCTAGGAAGAACATGGCGCTGACAAAATTTCAAGTCTTGCATATGTAGCAGAACAATTTGAAGAACCTGTTGAAGAAATTCCATGCCCTAAGGTAACAGCTAATAGACCTCCTTCATCTCTCACTAGTTTATCTATTTCACTTACATTTTATAGACAGTGGGAGATAGAGAGGGATAGGTTACATGGAATTATTGATAAGCAATAGAGGAAAATTGAAAAGAGGAATAATCAGATTGTAGAATTGGAAGCTAAAGTTGACACAATTACTAGTATGGTCCTTGAATTGATACAATGTAGGGCTCCTCCAAGGGTTTATGCTTTGCATCTAAAACAACAGTATTTAATTTTTAAGCTAAACTGCATTATTAGAGACCTTAGTCCTTCTATAGATACCCCAGAAGAAGTTTATAATGCTTATCAGACCTCTCCAATAGCTGTTAAAAATTTATTGTGTGAATTTTATTTGCATAAATATGTTGTGACTTCTGATAATGAGTGGAATCCCTTGTTATACATTGGTGGCATCCACATAAAAGCATTAATGTCATGGGTGAAAAATGAAATCAGCATGGGGACTCAGGCCAAAGCATATAGAAATCTAGAATTTGATTGTCCATTGCTACTCAGGGCTGAAGCCAAGGACCCACAACTTCTTTTTTATGATTGACATAAATTATTAACAAGGCCTAATGTAAGGAGCCAAGCATTACCAATGAGGGAGGAAATATTCCAGGAATATGAACACTTGATTGAAAATGCAAATGCAAATGCACTTGACTGTCTGATTAAGCATTGGAATAATCTTCCAGAGGACCTAAAACAGGGTGAACCTCATTCACTACCGAATTTTCATGCAGCTATACAGAGAGATCCTAAATACATCCATTTGGGTAGGATGAAAAGCAATGACTGGCTACCCTTGATCTTCCAGCCCCCTATCCTTATGTGGGCATTGATGGGATGCAGGGTTGCAGACAAACCATATGAGGCAGCCACAAAAGAAGTCAAATGGGCCAGACTAGAAAAGATGAAGGGATTTTATTTGAATTTAGCTACAGGAGGGACAAGATAGGAAACTATTGGTGCCTTGCGAATTTAGTTCCCGAATCATAAATTTTCCTCTTGCTGGAGGATCAACAAGACACTAAGTTGGGGGGCATGATGAGCTGAGATATTAGCTCCTTTTATTCCTAGAACTCATAAGTTTTTGTCATGTTTTAATCTGATAATGGGATGGTAATGATGTATTAAAGTTTGACTATATGCATTTCAGATGTTAACTAGACATATTAAATCATGTTTTGTCTATGCCAGTTATTCCTGTTGCCATGCCAGTTATTCCTGTTGCCATGTGATATGTTCATTTTGCCATACAGATTGTCATAGGCAATATCATATTTGAAATGTATAAGTGTTATGATTAATTAAAATAGATATTTATATGCTTGTATGTTCTCTCTTTTCAATTGCAGGAATAAATGAGATGTTGCGGAGAAGGTTATCCTGTCATGTTGAGAAGGCAATTTGAGATATTCAAGGGGTGACTAAAAGTTTTAATCAGCAAAGAGGATAATGGGCGTGAGGAATGGCAAAGGAGTAGTAGGGCACACAAGACTCATTTATGTCCAACTTTAGTGAGCATCAATCTTGTAATACCACCACACTATATTCTTGGCTGTGGTTTGGTATAGATCTACGTTTTTAGTGGCTTAACTCCGACTGTTCTCTGTCATGGATGTTATTCGCCTCTTCTCATCGGCATGACCTTAATTGTAGGAAGTTGTTCTAATTTTATTTTAAATAAGTGTCTTCACGTCTTCTCCAAGGTTAGAAAGAAAGGGAGGAAGGAAGAACATAAGATTTAGAAATAAGTTGCAGAGTGTTTTAGTTTTCTTTCATTCTGGATGATGTATCGACTTTTGAAAAGCAATGAATAAAGTTATGTCATTATGAGCACTTAAAGTTATCTTGGAAGCCTGGATACACTCATCCAAGGGGGGCCACTTGGTGAGTGTGGCTATGGCTTTGTTAAATTTAGTTTTCCTTTTCTGTCGAAGTAGATGTCCTGGCATTGATTGTTCCTACAGCCACTGGAAACAGATCCATTGACTGTTCCTGTAGCCAAAGCAAACAAAGTAATTCTTGTTTGATAGCTTTGGGCTTAGTTAACATTTCTTTAATCGAGTTTTTTGTTAATGCAAAGTTTTCTTGTAGCCATTCATTTGTTTTAATTCTTTCTTTCTTATCCCAAATAGATTTTAGTTCCTATAGTAATGCAGGATAGCTATCACAGGAACTTAGTGCATATATAATGCAGACCCATTTCAAGTAATATGTCCCCGAGTTGATAAACAAATGAAATTCAGTTATGGAAATAGTAGCTTCATAGAGTAAATGTCCAAACTTTGGGTTGAAACTTTAACTATAGTTATTATTCCTATTGGTGAAGAAAACAATAGTGAACCAAAATACCATTTTAATTAATAGTGGAATGCGAGGTTCTAGGATTTCAATAGGGGAAGGTGATATTGAAAAGGATTCAAATGAAAATGATGGTTATGGAGAGGATGATGATGGTGGCTATGGGCTACTTGGTCGTACCATGGTAAAAAATAGGGCGAGGATAGAGGGATATGTGTGTTTTGGATCTAGTCTTTTTCTGTTTTGGATAGAGACCTATTCCCCTCTCTTTTTGGTGAGGATTTGGTTATTTCCCCTTCTTTCACCTCTTCTTTTAAATTCGGTGCTATTTGGATGTTGTGGTGCATGTGCCTGCTCATTGTTGGGGTGTCGGTTGTTCCCCCCAATTGGGAAGTTCCTAGGTCCTCTATCTCAAAGGTTTGTGTAGGGGATGGGTGAGCTTGGGGGATTCTATTTTCTCTATCATGTTTTCTACTTGTTCATGGTAGACTTAGGGATATTTTGTGGGTTTACTGATCAGTATGCCAGTTGCATCCTTTAATTTTCCCATTACTTTCTTGGTCGTGGTTGCTCTCCTTGTTGATGGAATTTTGTAACTTGTGTATTTTGGGGCTTTTGTGAAGCTTTGTAGAGCATAGTCTAATGTTAATTCAAGGGCTTCTTTCGTGATAGAGGGTGGGGATTGTTCCTACCTTTACAGGGTCTTAAGGGTTTTACATTTGCTGGATATGTTTAATTATTTTATATTTGTTTCCCCTATGCAGGTTCTCACTTTAGTGGTGGGCATTTTGATGGCAAGTTCCCCTATTTTTGGTAGAAGATCTCTGAGTTCTATGAGTGGTGGTCATATTTCTATTTGTTGGGGTTTTGTTGTGTGATTTATTTATTCTTTGAAAAATGTTTGCAGTCCTATGGAGTGTGTTGTGCTTTATACTATTGATGACTTTATTGAGGTGGATCTCTTTGTAGAGCTTGTTTGTGTGGCTTATTATATCCTTGGTCCTATTAAGGTGGACCATCTAGAGGATTACATAGCTTCTAAATATATTGAGGTGTTTTGTGTCGCTATGTGCTTCCTTTAAGATATATGCATTATCCAATATGGGTTTTTGACTACTGACAAAGGACCTATTGAGGTGGTTCGAAATGGTTTGTTTGTAGGGAGTTATTCCAATTTAAGGTTAAGGGATGCCTTTCAAAACCCTTGGAGTCTTTTTGTGCTAGTCCAGTCTATGTTTGTTTTGATTATTGTTTCTCTAGAATGGCTAGGTTTTTCTCCTTCCACAAGGATTTTGAGTGTTTTTCAACCTTAGTGGTTCCCCTACCTATCTATGAGAGTCTCTGCTCCACCCATGGTGGAGTTAATCTTATTTTAGGGTAGTCCTTTAGGCTCAAGGTTGTAGGATGCCTTCTCAAACCCACTATTAGGTTTCTCCTTCATGCATTGCTTTATTTTTAGTGTAAGGGATTTTGTTTGATTTATGGTTTGGGGTTCTTTCCTAAACCCCCCACTTTTGAAAAATGTAATGTTGGGGATTCGGGACCCTTATTCCCCAAAATTTCTTTTTTTTAGTTAAAAGGCTCATTTACAAAATCGAGTCTTTCCTTTTTGGGTTTTGGAGGTCTCACAACTTGTGAGTTCCTCCCACTCCTCTACCTAGAATGCTATTATGCAAAGGTTTTGGCCTCTCCAAGTTTAATCTATTTAGAACTGCAACTTAACTTATATCAAAATATAATCTTGGACAATGTAATGTCTTTGCTAACAGTTTCAAAGTTACCATACCCACTAACCTTATGCCCATTCTCCAACATATAGAATTTTATATTCCATCTATTAATCTCCCTAATGAGCCATCTCATCACATTGTCTATAAATATTATTGAGGGCTTGCTATCTACAAGTGGAAGAAGGAATATTTTTATAATGGTTAGCTCCCTTGGTTGAATTAGTGTTATAAAAATGGAAAGATTTAAATAAGGAAATAAGTCTTGATGAGTCCATGCCTAATTATGCTATCTAAGTTCAATGATAATAAAAATTTACAAAGGTTGATTTTTGAATTATTACAAGTATCTAATGCCAACAAAGATTGAATGTGGTTGATATGAATTTGAGAGTAATTAATAAGATGTTCAAAGTAGTCAAAAAATATTTTTAATTGATATTTGATGATATAATTATCCTTGAATGATGTCTTTGTATACATAAAATTTGATACATTGTAATTTAACTTTTTTAGAACCCGTGTTAATGAAATGGTCATATATCCCAATATAGTCAACCTTAGAAATAAAAAAATTAATTTTGAAGTTGGGGCACTAGATCATGATCATGAGCAATTATAATAAGATCGGGATGTTGAGAATCGACCCATGTGTTATCAAATAATTTCATATATTAGATATTTTGTAGTTTGTCCAAATACATTTCTTAGATGAGTAAGAATAGGTTAGAGTGTTGAATAAAAAAGAAAGATGTATTTTAATAGATATTGAAAGACCATAAAATAATGGTGATTGTACTTATATATTATCTAGCTAACTGTTAGAGTAATCTTTTATTAGCTAATAATTATTTATTTAATTATTAGTCTATTATACTCTATGCTTAAGCTAAACTTAGGAATCTTATAATTCTTTAGGGTTTTCACCTTTAGGGTTTCAAGTATCCTCTTATAAGGATTATCTCTTTGTATTTTCATCACAACTGTAATTATTGAATTGCATTCTTGTTGCACAATCAATATGACTCCTCTTTTCTGGATCTTTGAATTCTGGCCTCCATAGTTTTTTTGCTTCTCTCTTTCTGTGATAGGTTTGCATGCAAGTGATCTTTGGGAGTTGTAGAGTTGAATTTTTCTCAACTCCATTATGGTATCAAAGCTCCAGATCTGCATGCCCCTATTCTCTTCATGAGAGATTTTGAGCCTTGTTCTTCAAATCTGTGTTTTCAGGGGTTTGTGCAGTTTCATTTTTCCATTTTTGGGGGTAGCTGATTTTTTGGTATATTTTGGTGCCAAAAGGACCTCACGGTTGGATTCAGGAGGCCATTTCCATGAATTTTGATATATAATTCGACCTATTTTGGTGATAGAGGCATTATTTTTTATTGGCACATTTTTCGAGGCACACAAATCCGTACGGATGTACTAGCAAATGCGTCAGAAAATTTTCGTCAAAAAAAATAAAAAAATTATTATTATTTTTTATTTTTTTACCCTCTTTATGCCCTACAAGAGGTTTTTTTTTCTTTTGGCCTTAACTTGGTCATACGGAGGCACTTTTTAAAAAACCTTTATATCATCGGAAAGCTCTTTCCAAGCTCTATCTAGATCTTGAGGTTTGAACTTTTGATATATTTTTTTTGATGGCATTTTTTGCCATCAAAACTAGAGGTTCCTTTTTGCACTCTGGGAGACATAACTTGAGCATTCGAACACTGTTTTTTGAAAACTTTATATTGTTGGAAAGCTTGTTCCAGATATATTTTATTCAGTTTTTTGCTTTTCAGCACTCTAGTGAATATCTTGGATGTTTTAGGTCCTAGGATCTCTTTCTTTGAGTAGGATGTCTCGTATTTGGCTATTCTTTCTATTTCTAGTCTTCTATCTCTTCTAATTATTGTCACATTTTATTTATGCAAAGGCACTGAGATAAAGTGCCACCATGCATTGTATACTTAGGATCTTGAACATCTTGTTCCTTATTGTAGATGCACTACTTATAAAGTGCCATGGGGGGGTTGACATTTTCCTTTTGTTTGCCATCTACCTTTGTCAAGTGAGTGTTCCTTCCACGATATTAACCTCATGATGTGTGTCAAGTGAGTGTTCCTTCCATGACACTCTGTACTTTCTCTGCACCTTCGATGTTACTGGTTCTTCGTCATGTAGTTATTGTTGGCCATTCTTTTTCAGTGTACCTGTCCCTCTCCCTTTTCAGCATTATGGGGAGGTTTGTCCTTTTTTTATAATGCTTCCTTGGTTTGATTGATTAGCTCTTCATGCTTTGGTGTTTCATGCAATCTATATCTTCGAGTTCAGTTGTTTTCCCTTGTTTTCCATATGATTCGAGTAGTGTCATTTGAGGGCACTCATGTAGATTGTAGTCTTCTCTACCTGGTCATGTTCTATTTCAGTGGAGGTTCTTAAGATCAGGAGTTACTCTTAGACATTGTTTGCAGCTATTTCATGCTTCAGTGGTGTTCTTCATTCTCTTCCTTTTGTTCCTATCTTCTGCAACACTCTTGTTTGGAGGCTTCTTAGTCCTTCACTTTATCTTTCATCTCTTCTTGGAGAGGAGTTTTGTTCCCATAGGGTTTTCTCCTTCTTCTCCACTTTACAAAGATTTTATTGTACTTGGGTACCTCATCAGGCCTAGTTGTCCGGACCCATTGTTGCTTTCCTACATTTTTTACATGTTTTTTTAGTCCTTAGCTATTTTTTAGCTACTCCCTAAGTTCATCTTAAGGGGGAGTGTTAGAGTAATCTTTTATTAGCTAATAATTATTTATTTAATTATTAGTCTATTATACTCTATGCTTAAGCTAAACTTAGGAATCTTATAATTCTTTAGGGGTTTCACCTTTAGGGTTTCGAGTATCCTCTTATAAGGATTATCTCTTTGTATTTTCATAACAAGTGTAATTATTGAATTGCATTCTTGTTGCACAATCAATATGACTCCTCTTTTCTGGATCTCTGAATTTTGGTCTCCATAGTTTTTTTGCTTCTCTCTTTCTGTGACAGGTTTGCATGCAGGTGATCTTTGGGAGCTGTAGAGTTGATTTTTTCTCAACTCCAATACTAACTAATAGCCAACATCCCCAAAAAAACTATCAAAGTTATGACATTGAAAGTCTTAGGGACATGCACAAACACAATAAGTTATGCATTACATTGGATGTTTGCTAGAAGGAAGAGCCACAAAATTTGATGGAGATAGATGATGCATAAAAATAATGACGTACAACCAAATTATTAACAAGGTTAGGATTTTCTACATAAACCTCTCTATTTTTACCCATTTTACCATATTTATATGGTGAATATGGTATTGTGGTAATTTAGGAGGATAAAGATCCCTGTGAATTGGATTCATTAATAAAATATCTACATAAATCACCACTTAGATTCATGTAATGTAAGACTTATTAAATTACTTACATGAGTGAATGAATATTCTCTCAATAAATTGAATTATCATTTTTTATGTAGGTAAACAGATCTAAGAGTTTAAATATAATATTTATTCAATAAATTTAGAGAAATGATTAGTCATTTAATGGAAATATC
Source organism: Cryptomeria japonica (assembly GCF_030272615.1). Classification (NCBI taxonomy): domain Eukaryota; kingdom Viridiplantae; phylum Streptophyta; class Pinopsida; order Cupressales; family Cupressaceae; genus Cryptomeria; species Cryptomeria japonica. The sequence continues at coordinate 164,925,593 of NC_081414.1, forward strand.
TAAACGCTTATATAAAGAAGATTAGAAACTTCATTAAAAAAAGGAATTCTATTAATAAATACTACAATAAACTAGTAGTTACACCTCAAAGTACAATAAGCATGTTAATAGCCATGCATAATGGTGTAGAATATTATTGAGTTTTATCACTAATATATATTAGTGTTATCAACTAGAGAAAAATAAAATTCCTCATTTTAGAATAAAGAGGTGGAGGATTTTATTTATTTTTACATTTGGTTTTCCATTATCAATCAATATTGTATGAAGTGGTCATATTCTTTCTTTGTAGTGACACATATGCACCGGTTTTCATGTATGCATGTAACTCTTATTTGTAAACATGGGAATTATCTATGTTATTTTAAAGGGTATCTAGTGGGATCAACTTGTAAAGGAAATTTTAAATCCCACTTTTTTACATCCCTTGAAAATTATTACTTGATCATACCTACCTACATCCCTTTAATTCCATCCAATTTCGCTACGTTATTTTTACTACTTTTCACAAGCCATAGCTCCTAAATTAATTTAATATACCCTTAAATTTGCAATACTAGTTGATTCACCACCTTCTCTTCACATTGAAGAAAAATGGCTTATGAAACTAGTTGAGGGAATGCATATTCCCTTTAAAACCAACATGAAAGGGAACAATTTGAGTCAATCCAATGATTCATGTCACTAATTGAAATAACTTAAAAGAACATTATTGATCTAGGTAAATCCTTGCTTGAGTGGAGGGTTGAATGAAGTGAGATAACCTAACACTAAAATGATTGAATAAAGAGAGAGATTGCACCAACTCGCCTTCTTTCCTCTCCAATTCAATAATCAAGGATACATGGATATATGAGGCTTGGTTCCATGTGTCAAGCATTAGTTCAAATAATTTAGGTGACTCATGCCACTTCCTGTCTATAGCTCTTAGATCATTCTCTCTTTTTGTTAAAAATGCTAATGATAAAGGAAAAAGAGAATGCCCTATCTAGAGAATCCATAACAAATATAATTAAAATTAAATTTAATTATTTAACATTAAAAAACTACACAAAAGATAATAGTATCCAACCTTTCTAGATCAACTGATATTGTACTTTTTAGTAGTGGAAGTGTTGAATTTGAAAATGTCTACTATCTAATATACAATATGCATGGAACTATGGAAGATATTAATAATAATTGTTAAAGGAATTGATGTTGATTCCACTTCTTATGTTTTACATGAAAAAATATTTAATGTCCCCTTAGGACACCATATGACCCTTCATGACAACATATGACACCTTAGGACTGTATGATGTCCATATGGTGTCCTAATGGGTCATATGATGTTCTAACACATGTGTTGCATCTTAGGACCATATATGACCCCCTAACAATTCCATATGACCCCTTAGGACACCATATGAACCTTTAAGACACCATATGACTCCTTATGACAATATGATGTCCTAATGGGTCATATGGTGTCCTAAGGGGTCATATGGTGATCTAGCACATGTTCGGCCCCTTAGGACTCCATATGACCCCTAATGACACCATATGACCCCTTAGCACACCATATGACCCCTTAGCACACCATATGACCCCTTAGGACACCATATGACACCTTTTAACATCCTAGTACACAACATGACCCCTTATGATACCATATTACCCCTTAGGACAATGTGATGTCCTAATGGGTCATATGGTCTCATAAGGGATCATATGGTATCCTAAGGGGTCATATGGTATTCTAATACATGTGCGGCTCTTTAGGACCCCATATGACTCCTATCAACACCATATGATCGCTTAGGACACTATATGACCCCTCATGACAATATATGACCCCTTAGGACCATATGATGTCCATATGGTGTCGTAAAGGGTCATATGGTGTTCTAACACATGTGGCCCCTTAGTACCCCATATGACCCCTTAGGAAAAATATTGTCCTAAGGGATCATATTCTTCTAACACATGTGTGGCCCCTTAGTACCCTACATGGACCCTAATGACACCACATGACCCATTAGGACACCATATAATCCCTCATGACAACATATGAACCCTTAGGACCATATGATGTCCATATGGTGTCCTAAGGGGTCAAATTGTGTTCTAACACATGTGTGGCACCTTAGGAACCCATATGACCCCTAATGATGCGATATGACCCCTTAAGACACCATATGACCCTTTAGGACACCATATGACCCCTTAGGATAATATGATGTCCTATTGGGTCATATAGTATCCTAAGGGGTAATATGGTGTTGTAGAACGTGTGGCCCATTAGAAACCCATATGACTCCTAATGACACTATATGACCCCTTAAGACACCATATATTCCATCAAGACACCATATGATCCCTTTTTGACAATATAATGTCCTAATGAGTCATATGATTTCCTAAGGGGTCATATGGTCTTCTAACATGTGTGGCCCCTTAGGACCCCATATGACCCCTAGTGACATCATATGACCCCTTAGGACACTATATGACCCTGCACAATAACAAATGACCCCTTAGGACCATATGTTGTCCATATGGTGTTTTAAGGGGTCATATGGTGTTCTAACACATGTGTCCCCTTAAGACCCCATATGACCCCTAGTGACACCATATGACCCCTTAGGATACCATATGATCCCTTAGGACAATATAATGTCCTAATAGGTCATATGGTGTCCTAAGGGGTCATATGTTGTTCTAACACATGTGTGGCCCCTTAGGACCCCATATGACCTTTAAAAACATGATTTCTAGTTCAAATAATTCATACTTCAGTTGATAACTTCTATAATAACAATATTTGATAGACTTTAATCATAATAAGTAATGCATTCTACAATTTATCTGGTAATTTATGAAAAGACTGAAAAAAATATTTTTAAAATGCAAACAATTTCTTCTAGCAATTCTGAAATTTTTATTTTAACTTACCTAATCATTAAATAATATATCAAATCCAAAGAATTTCCTCATCTAAAGACTGGCATATATATGTCAAATCTAAACAATTTTGTTATATAAAGGATGAGATACCTATCAAATCTAAAGAATTTCCCCATAATAATTAATAAATTATGAAGTTATTATTGTAAACACTTTCTCAATAATGAAAAATATCAAAGCCAAATAAAGGAGAAGTGCTTAAATTCCAATTTTTTTAATTTGAATTGAAAAAAATGCATTCCAATAATTGGAGAAAGGAAGAGGAAAGGTGGTAAATCTAACTAGCTGATCAATTTCTTTCTCGACAAGAATAGTAGCTATAATCCTAGCACAAGAGGAGACTATTGATGTGACGCAATGAACCCATGCATGCTATGCTAAGGGAGATGGAAAAAGGGGCATCTAGAATTAGAAGTACCACAACAATATTAGAATTATAACTACACTCTCATTAATAACTAAAACAAAATCCTATTTTTGCCCAAATTTAGGAAGTAGTCAGATTGTGGACCTTGGCCTAGCACTAAGAAGGCCACCTACCATGACACAACCAAGGTTCATAAAGAAGTACTTCATCTTGGATGCTTAGATCATTGGTGCAAATTACATTTAAAAAGTTGGCAAGAAAAAATTTCTATTGAAATTTAGACATTGCGTGTATTAGTATTAATATATACAGATCTAGGTGCCTTTAAAGAAAACCCAATAATAACATCAATATGACACAAATACATGAAATCAGAATTGATATTCATGTTAAACTTCTTATAATGGTGTATTAGGTCATTGAAAATTGAGATATCATTCAAGTAAATTATCCCATGATTATGGGTATAGAAAACTATATAGGAATAAGTTCCTGCATTGGGGGTTTTGTACCATAGAGGGCTTACTATTTAACAATGTGAACAATGGTATTGTTCACACTTAATGTGAATTTTCCAAAAATTGCAATTTGTACAATATAAATACCATTGGTGAAATGTCTTGTTGGCATTTTTCATATGATATTTCTATGATTTGTGGGAAACTTCTTTAAAGAATATCCCCTTGTAGAGTGCAATCTATATTGCCTTCTTGTCTATGCACTGTGCATATTATATTGTGATGATAGTAGGGTTGTGTGCGTTTGTTCTAGAGTGTACAATATACAAATTTTAGGTCAACAATAATGTTAAATAGAAATGAGTGGTGACATGTTGTGCAATTGATTTCATAGGGGGGAAATTGAACTTTTTTTTGCCTTCAACGTGTTAATAACTGTAGCATTGTAAATTGTACGCACTTGCTAAGGTGGTACAATTTCACACCTAGTTTAGCACCCGCCTTAGTGCATTTTGCATTCTGCATTGCATTTCTCCTTAAGCACTTAATTAATCAAATTAATTAGGTCTAAGGTCCTATTTCATCATTCTCTACATCACAAAGTTGGGCCCTTTCACTAAAGCACGCCCTTCGCATTTTATTCCTCCAATACATCACTTAATCAAAAACCCTAATTAAGTCCTATTTCGAACTTGGGGACTTGGTTTCGGGGTCAAAACATCTCAAAATCACCTGTAACTTCGGGATTCTCTCTAAAATCATCATATCCGACGGCCCTGAAAATTTGGTGAAAAGTTGCCGGGACCATGGCGCCCGGTGCACATGGTCCCGGACATTTTTCCCGAAATTTTGGGAGCACGATCCAATCATAAAATAAAGCTTAACCCCAAGAAATTGGCGGGATATTCAATCTCTAGGTCGGCCAAAATACGAATTTACGACCTAGGGTTTCATACATAAGAGCTCTCTTTCTTCATTGGAAGGGATCGGATTTTTGTTTCCAGGAACTTCATATGCAGCGAAAGAGCAGATCTTTGAGGACTTCAACAACATTCAACATCATTCTATCAAGCATCTATCAAATTCATTCATCCACTTAGGGCTTGGAAGACATTGAAGAACAATAGGAGATTACCGACTGAAGATTGGCTTGTACTCCTCCCTTGAGGGTTAGGTATGATTTCGTATTGTTTTCATGTCTTTGCATAAGCTTTGATACATCATTTATTCATGCTTTAGATCACATTGCATCTTGATTTAGAGCATTTACATTATCATTTGCAAGCAATTAGGGTTTACTTTTTATTTTGCTCTAGTTTGCATTCTTGCATTTTTGGACCTTGCACACACACTAGGTCTGCACACACAATACATTTTACAAAACAACTTGGCTATTCGTGGAGGTGGAAATCACCGAAGCGGGGGTTTAACTAAGGCAAAACCCTATATAGCTGCCCCTCCCCCTTTTTCAGATATTATTGCAGGTTTCAGGATTCGGACGACACCGCGGGATACAGATCCGGAGAGAGAAAGTTGGAACAGCATTCTGTGTGAAATTGTAGAGTAGGAGACTAGGACAGGGGCGCTGGGCGCCCTGGTCCTACCAGGATAGGGGCGCTGGGCGCCCTGGTCCCTGGGACAGAGGCGCTGGGCGCCCTGGTCCTCCGGACAGACAGTTTCCAGACAGTGTTTCAGAGTGTAGAACAGTGGTTTCCGGTGTAGTTTTCAGGACAGTGGCGCCCGCGCCCCTGTCCCGAACATTTTCAATCCGATTTTGACTCCGGGTACATATCTGCATTCTTATTTTATCCTTACATTTATAGCTATTCATTGTTTAATCTCAATTCTGCAATCTTGTTATTGGTTCATACTTGCATTTTGGGATTAGGGTTTGAACTTGCATTACTTAATCTTACAATTTCAACAATTGAGTAGAAATCCTAATAGATATCCCGTGGCTCTCTCTTTCACCAAAAGAAGTAGCCAATTGTACGATATCTCTAGGCTCTTTCGTATTCCGTAATGTGTGTCAAAAGGTAGGATTAGGGCATGTTAACCTAGTCTTGCTTTTTCCCCCACACATTTTGGTGAACCCGACATGAATCTATCATTAATTCCTCTTGCATTGCATTTATTAGATCTAGATCTAGATTTAGTGTGTTTTCATTTCATTTTCATTAAAAGAGAAAAAGAAAAAAAAAAAAGAGTGTGTTTCTTTGCATTGTGTGTTTAAATTTTGTGCAATCTTTTCAAAATGTCAGATTTTTATTTGCAAAATGTTCATGCTTTTGATGATTATTATGAGTATAGCCAAGATGAATTAGATGAAGCTTTAGATGAGTTTTTAAACCCTAAGGATGCTAAACCTTCATTTTACCAAAAACTCATAAACCTTGTTACTATGCCATTTAGTTGTGATGAGAAAGACAAGTCGAATGATTCCTCTCAAGGATACATTCCTATCCACTCTTCCCCTGAATCTAGTAACATGGTTGTTTTCAATAATCCCCTCTATGAGGAGATGTCTCCTTTCGAATCAAAAGACAAACCTTTTAACCGATATGATCATGCTTTGTTGGATGATGCTCTTGATGACTTTGTGGCTTTGTCGAAACCTATAAACAAAAACAAGACCTCTAAATTGGTTAACATGATAAATTTGAATGAATATAACAAGCCTCTCTTTGAAGTCCAAGGTGCTTATCCTTCTCCTACCTTTCAAATTCCTAAATCACCTCTCCTTACTGTTCAAGGAAGGTATGATCATGATTCCTTTCACACCCCGAATAAACCAATCATCACTGTGCAAGGAAGAAAACCTATAAGTCCTTACAATTATGCTAAACAAATAACTAGAGAGAGTTATCATGCAGTTGCCCATACTTATCATACCAGAAATAATAGGCAACCTAATCCTCCTCCTGTTATTCCAGTTTCCCTTCCTAATCCTCAACCAGTTCTTCCTCAAGCTCCCCGTATTTCGCAAGTTATGGGTAAGGAATATGATCTCATAGAACAACTTAAAGCTACCCCTGCTAAGATATCCCTTTGGGATTTGATTCAAACTTCTTCTGCTCATCATGGAATGTTACAAGATGCCTTGAAAGATTTGAATGTTCCTCCACCGAATACGTCTAGTAATATAGCATCTTTTGTTAACTCTGTGATGAATCCTAAAGCTCAAATTGTGTTTACCCAAGATGAGTTGCCTACTAGTGAAATTCAACAACAATATGATCCCTTGATGATTGTGGTTGTCATGAAAGACACTGCTATAAGACGAACACTAGTAGATAATGGCTCTAGTCTTAATGTGTGTAGCATTAATCTATTGCATAAGATGAATGTGGATACATCTCTTATTGAGCCTGACTCTCATCCCATTCGTGGTTTTGACAATGTGGCTAAGACTTCATTAGGTATCATCACCTTACCTCTCACAGTGGGACCTGTTACTTTGCCTACTCCTATCCATGTTATGCCGGGAAATTTAACATATAACTTGTTATTAGGGAGGCCTTGGATTCACAGCATGCAAGCTGTCCCCTCTACATTGCATAGACAAGTTAAATTCATTTATAACAATAAGACATACACTTTGATGGGTGATACTAATTTTCAAGCTTGTCTACAAACATCTACTTCCAAAGGGAGTTCTTCTAAGCCATCCTCGTCTAGTGATGACTCTTTAAACAAGAAACCTATCGATGAGTCTTCGCTCTCTGATGATCAAAATCCTTCGGATGAGTCTGGAACTCCTGAAGAGGATTCTTCTCGACTTGAAACTACACATAAAAAGGATTTTGATCCTGAGAAGGTTCTCGCAGAGGATGATTGGGGATCTCTTGATTTTAACCCTACCTTTGTAGGTGAATATAAGGTTCCTTCTAGAGAAATTAAAGTTGAAAAGAAGGAAGAAGCTGAAAATCATAAAGTTGAAAAGAAAGAAGAAGCTAAAAATCAATCAACCTTACCTGAATCTATGAGTAATAATTTTGTGGCCGCTTCTCAAACTTCTTCTTCTCACATCTCTAATTATGAAGAGTTTGATTCTTTGTCTTATGAAAAACCACCTTCTCTTCCTGAAATGGCTGATCGTTATGGTCGTGGTTTTCGCATTTTTGCTAAGCATGGGTATCATGGAAAAGGTTGTGGTGCTAATGAACAAGGGATTAGAGTTCCTCTAGAGACTAATTTTCAACATTATGCCTTTGGACTTGGCTATAATCCCTGCAGACGTACTAAAGCTTCTAAAAGACCATGCATTAGTGTTAATGCTATTTCTACATCTCTATCAATGCAGCACCCTGAGTATATTGATGGGGATCTTTCGGGTGATTGTGCTTTGGATATCTTCCCTACCGACGATGCTTTAGCTGAGTTCTTGGGAGCCTATGACACTCTTCCTCATTATCATCACAATAGGGGACTCCCTTATTGTTTGAACACTAAAGCCTATTTTGGAAAAGAGATTGATAACGATAAGATTGTGAAAGAATTCCCTCAGTTAAAGGATACTCCTCAACAAAGTAATCTTCTCATAAGTGACACCACTGATATTATGATGGATCCTTGCAACAAAGAGAAAGTCATTAAAATTGGAAAATGTTTGGATGAAGAGGAACAGAAACAATATGAAGAACTATTGCATGAATTCCCTGAGATCTTTGCTTGGGCATATTCTGACATGCCTGGTATAGATCCTAAGATTGTTACTCATAATATTGTCTTAGTTCCTGATGCTAAGCCCATGAAACAAAAGATTCAAAAAATGAATCCTAAGGTGGCTCTGCTTGTTAAGGCTGAGATTGAAAAATTATTGGAGGCTGGATTTATCCGCCCTATTGACTATTCCCCATGGATTTCAAATATTGTCGCTGTGGCTAAACCAGATAACAAAATAAGAATGTGTACTGACTTTCGGGATCTAAATAAGGCTTCTTTAAAAGATGATTTCCCTCTTCCAAACATTGACATGATAGTTGATTCTACGGCAGGACATGCCTTGTTATCCTTCATGGATGGTTTTTTAGGTTACAATCAAATTTTTATTAACCCTCAAGATCAATTCAAAACCGCTTTCACCACTCCTTGGGGTATGTTTTGTTGGATAATGATGCCTTTTGGACTTAAAAACGCCGGTGCAACTTATCAACGAGCGATGACCCTTATCTTTCATGATTATATGCATAAGATTTTAGAGGATTATGTTGATGATATTTTAGCTAAATCCTTTCTTCGCATGGATCATGTTACAATCCTTCGTCAAATCTTTGAAAGAATTCGTAAATATCACATGCACTTGAATCCCCGAAAATGTGTTTTTGGTGTGGATAGTGGAAAACTATTAGGGTTCATAGTTTCGCATCGTGGGATTGAGGTGGACACTAAGAAAATAGATGCTATTGTTAACATGCCACCTCCTAGAAATGTGTTTCAACTTAAAAGCTTACAAGGAAAGATTCAAGCTATTCGTAGGTTCGTGTCTCAACTTGCAGATCGTACCTTTCCTTTTACTCAACTTCTTAAAAAGGATATCACTTTTCAATGGAATGAAGACTGTCAGCAAGCATTTGAAGATTTAAAAGTGTATTTGGCTAGTCCTCCTATTCTTCAACCTGCCGAACCTTCTAAACCCTTCCTGCTGTATACAGCTGCTTCCTCTCATGCTCTCGCAGCATTGTTAGCACAACATGATAAAGATGGTAAGGAATGTCCGGTTTATTACATAAGTCGTACCTTACTCGATTATGAGACCCGATATTCTGCGATAGAAAGACAATGCTTGGCCGTGGTGTTTGCGACTCAGAAATTGAGACATTATCTTTTAAATTCAGAAGTCCATGTCATGGTTAAGTTTGATCCTTTGAAGCATCTTTTCTCTAAAACTGATTTATCAGGACGTCTAGCTAAGTGGGTTATGATGTTAACTGAATTTGACCTTAAATTTGTTTCACAAAGAGCAATTAAAGGGCAAGCGTTGACCGATCACTTAGTTGAGGCCCCTTCACCTTTCTCCTTCCCTAACCCTGAGTCTTTTCCTGATGACTTCATTCTTTCTATAGAGAAAGATGAAACTTGGGAGTTATACTTTGATGACTCTAAGTGTCGTACGAGATCGGGGGCAGGTGTTGTTCTGATTTCTCCTACAAAGAAGTCCATTCCTTTGTCATATCGTCTAAATTTCCTGTGTACCAATAACATTGCTGAGTATGAGGCTCTTATAGCAGGAATAAAAGCAGCCTTAGCTCTGAATATAAAACACATACATATCTATGGAGATTCACAATTGATTATAAGACAAGTAACAGGAATATATCAAGCAAAACAAGACAAATTATCACAATATAAAGATCTTGCTATCTCTTTATTACAAAATTTCGATTCTTATACCATGGAACCCGTTCCTCGAAAAGATAATCGACATGCGGATGCAATGGCATGTGTGGCTTCTCTAGTATCTTTAGAGGACCCTATGGTCGATCTTAATTTCGTTATTCACAATCTTATTTCTCCGGCTATTGAAGATGATTCTAGCTTGATAACATGTTGTGACTTTGTAGACTCAGATGAATGGTTCTCGCATATCGTAAGATATTTGACCGATGGTACCTTTCCTGATTCCGCTAATAGGAACACTAGGGCTAGAATCCGCAAGCTATCTGCTAGATATATCATCCTTTCTAATGTCCTTTATCGAAGGGGTTATGATGGTCTTCTCCTTCGTTGTCTTAACAAGTCGGAAATCCCCGTTGCTCTTGAAGAGGCACATTCAGGTGCCTGTGGGGGGCATTTTGGGGGCAAATCCCTGGTTCATAGGTTGCTTTGTATGGGATACTATTGGCAAACTATGCAGAAGGATTCCTTTTCATTTGTTAAGAAATGTCATCAGTGTCAACAACACAATAATCTGATTCATGCTCCTGCCCAAGAACTTTGTTCTCAAGTAGCTTCTTGGCCTTTCTCCGCATGGGGTTTGGATCTTATTGGAAAAATTTCTCCTCCTTCATCTCAAGGACACACCTTCATTATAACTGCAACAGATTACTTTACGAAGTGGGTAGAAGCTATTCCTCTTCGCTCTACTACTGCTGAAGTGATTTGTCAATTTCTCTTAGAAAACATCATTTCTTGATTTGGGATACCTTCCACTATTATCTCAGATAATGGGACATCGTTTAAAAACAAGGATGTGAAGAAATTCCTCGAGAAGTATCATATCAAACATCGATTTTCTACACCATATTATCCTCAATCAAATGGCCAAGCCGAATCATCCAATAAGATAATTGAACAAATTCTTCATAAAACCGTAAATAAGCATGGTAAGGATTGGAGTAACCAGCTAATCTATGCTCTTTGGGCTTACCGAACGAGTGTATGAATTGCTACGGGAACTACTCCTTATAATCTTGTTTATGGTGCTGATGCTATTATGCCCTTAGAGTTAGAAATTCCATCACTTAGGGTTTCTCTCAAAGGTATAGTAGATGATGACTCTTATAGAGAACAACGACTTCAACAACTTGAGATGCTTGATGAACAGCGCATAAACGCTCTTGAGCATATTCAAGCGTATCACAAAACTCTACAACGAAGCTATAATGATAAGGTCATTCAACGTTCCTTCTCAGTAGGTGACTTAGTCCTTTATGAGAATCAGCGCAATGTGAATGCCTTGCCTGCAGAAAAGGGAAAATTTAGTCCTAATTGGCTTGGGCCATATATCGTTATTAAGGATTATGGATCAGGTGCTTACAAAATAGCGGATGTAGACAGTACGCCTCTTAAAGAACCTATCAATGCTATGCACTTGCGTAGATATTATGCTTAATTCTTCATTTCTTATCTATCTTCTTTTCAATTCTTCAACATTGGATAATATGTTAGTATTCCTTAATTAAAGTAAAATAGAGTTAAATGTTATGTCGTTTAATCTATATTGCTTCGTTCCTGACAAGCGTGTCTCCTTACTTTATAGTTTGTCTTGAATTCATTAATGTAAATTGTAAAAGGTTTACATTTCTCATTATGCTAGCATATTATACAATGTCTTTATGTATTAAGTAGGATCGTATCATGTTGTGTTTAAGTTCAAAATTAAATCACATTAGTTATATGATTCTTAGACTTAATGCATATTTCTTCCTTATCATCAATGTAGCACTTGATTAAATATTTTAATTAAGTCACACATGTATCAATTTAATCATGGAGCATTTAGAAATCAATCACATGGAAATTAAATTCTGACCATACATGTACATTTACCAAATGTATTAGATTTAATCAAAACAAAATATACGTTGTTTTAGGCATTAAAGATAACACATTTGAGACAAAAAGAGAAGAATGTATATATATATATATATGTGGATCGTATACAAAAACAGGTCACTGTATATCCAAAATGTGACCTCTCTTTTACATCATAAAATCATCTCCTATCTCTAGGACTAGTGGCTAGAGAGTGTCGACTGGATGCTCCCTCATGGTCTGGCCATGGAGGTGGACCCATGGGTGTATAGCATGATACAGATCGTGAGTGACTCCGAGAGGAACTCCTACGATCCCTATCCATAAGGATCGCACGATAGGTGGTAGCCTCGGTCTGAGCTGCTGCTAGATCTCGCTGCGCCTGCTGGAGGTCCTCTGATAGGACTCTCTCTCTCTGCCGCACCTGCTGGAGGTCCTCTGATAGGACTCTCTCTCTCTCCCTCCATATATCTACCTGTACTCGGAATGGGAAAAACAAATCCTCATGCCGACCCGCGTTCCCCTAAGGCCTATAGGCAATCTGTGAGGAATTGGGGATTTGTGCTATCATGGAAATGTCCGTCATTGCCTGCTGAATCAAGGAACGCCATTCCTGCACATTAGCTGTGGTAGTAGAACAGATTTTTTGTTAGTACCATTCTATATCATCAAAACATTAATCAATCAATATAAACCTACTATACCTGGATCTCCCTCGCGCCAGTAGGGATCATGATATGGTAGTATCTGTGACTAAGAACCGCTAGGCTCCCCTCGCTCGTATACTCTATCCACGATGGGTGTAGGCTAGACGGTACTGGTGACAGGTCTCCGTATCGCCTCCTATTCCCCCTGTTGGAGAATAGGAGGTGGATCCAGAGCTATGGTATCGTCTCTTGAATGGTGGGGAGCTGCATCCGACTCCTCCTCATCATCTCTATCCTCCTCCTCGTCGTCATTCTTGTCCTCATCCGCGTCATCACCTGCATCCTCCTCGTCCTCCTCTCTATCTGCATCCTCATCCTCCTCCTCCTCGTCACTGGGCTGATCGCCTGTAGGTGGATCAGGATCTCCCACCTCCTCATGATCCTCTCCCTCCTCTGGCTCCTCTGACCTGGATCCCTCATCCTCATCTCGGTCTCCATGTCTCCATGGGCCTGGATAGCCTGTCGGATGATCTGGTGGAAAGATAGGACCTGGATATGATCTCATGAACCATGAGACGTACCTGCGCTATGCCCCAGGCTCTACAGAGTAGTCAGTGACTACATCCTGATCAGATCCCTCTAAGTCTATCATCTCAATATCATCTACTGTCGGTCTCACTACTGCTCCAGGTCTGGGAAGGACCCGTGAGTGTCGAGTATAGATGGGCACATCGGCTGGAACACACTGCTCTAGTCCGAACTGCCTCCGTACTCGATCAAGGTAGAAAGGGGCTATGATGTGTGCATATCGTCCTCGCAGTAGGCGGTTCCTCTGTAGGCATGCTAACTGTCTCTCCATCCCATCCCATCTGTGCATTAGTAGGTAAGGTCTCCACACTATCACCTCAGATGTCAGTCTGTCAAAAATCACTCTCCAATACAACAAATCGCCAAATCTCCACTCGCTGGTAAGTGGATAAGCAAACACCCTAGGTCGCTCGCTCGCTGTACTCAGTGGGAAGCCGACGGGCCTGGTGCATGTGAAATGCTCTAAAATCCACACCTGTAGAAGTGTGCATGTCATCAAACTGCAACCCTGTCCGAATACATACTCCTCAAGGTCATGATAGAGATGTGCAAGCATACTCCGACCCCACGCATACACTCTCCTGTGTCTCTCCATCGCTCTGCTACACCATGTGAGGCTCCCATGCATGTGTGTCCCTCGCCCATTAGGGCAGACAGCTAGTGCTATGATGGCTATCATAAGGTGTCTCAGAAGTGGTACCTCCCCTGTAGGATGTAAGAGCCAGTTGACCATGATGCGACCTCTCGTCTCGCTCGGCATGACTCTCCCTATGCAATACACCTGCTCTCTCTGATGATCCTCCACTGACCGATCGGTCGCGTATGTAACTGTCGCTCCTCTGATAGGAAGATGAAGTATACGGTACACATCCTCGAGTGTGACTGTCAGCTCTCCTACTGAAAGGTGAAAAGTACATGTGTCAGGATCCCATCGCTCCATCAAGGCCATCAGCATCGCAGGATGAAATCGAATGGCCGACATCAGAATCACGTACCACAATCCTACAATAGATAGAGTGTCTCTCTCTGACTGAGTCAGCCGCGGAATCTGATCTCACAAAGTGCGAAGAATATGTCCCGCTGTGTGCTCTCTCATGTACGGGAGACCCTGCAAACGAAAACATGACGATAATCAGTACTCGATCATCGAAATCGCAAATCCAAACTGTTGTACATTGTATGCTAGCCTTGTAACCTCTCGCCAGGCCCTGATTGGGGACCATGGCGCCCTGATGGGGACCATGGCGCCCTGTCAGGGACCATGGCACCCTGAGGGGACCATGGTGCCCCTGTCAGGGACCATGGCGCCCTGGGGGGACCAGGGCACCCGTCAGGGACCATGGCGCCCTGGGTGGGCCCCGGTCGGCCTCAAGGCCCGCATACGATCACGGAAAAATCAAACATGCGAAAAATCAAAAGTCAAACATTCAGTCAACTCACCTCGTCCAGTGGCTCGTCGTCGATCACGGCCTGGCGCAGGATCTCGATCCTCGTGGGACGCTCCGGTCGTCGTGAAGGCATGGTGATGGCTAGGTGGGCTCCACTGCACTGAATAGTATTCTAAAATCGACAAAGTGACGAATACAAGGGTCACTTTCGAAGTATATACTCTCGTTCGTTTATTCTTACTTTGTGAAACCCTAATTTTTCCTCTCTCATTCATTTTATCATAACTTGAGTTTGGGAGATGCGATTTTCGAACCGTTTGTTGCGTTGGAATCGTATTTTCCTTCCCCTACTCTCGGGATGTTCCAAAAAGTTCTCTGATGAAGCCTATTTAGTGAACACCCCTCATCAATACTCTCTTACACAATTTGTCGCAAGTAAACATGCTACCCTATTTCACCTCCCTAATAAGCAAGTCGAAACAGGGGGGGGCATATAGCTACTCACAGATTTCATCACTTTCCCTAGTAAGCATTAGGTGATTTTGTGATCTAACGTTTGTTTTGTAGGGTGTGGTTCCTAACTGTGTATTGTAGATACTGCTGGGGGCTTCGTCTGACATCTTATGGATATATCCTTTTTCAAAATAATGTTTACTTTTCTGTACTTTAGCTTTCATATGCACGTAGTACTCATATGACCGCTAAAGTGGGGGCTAAATGTAGCGTCGTAAATTGTACGCACTTGCTAAGGTGGTACAATTTCACACCTAGTTTAGCACCCGCCTTAGTGCATTTTGCATTTTGCATTGCATTTCTCCTTAAGCACTTAATTAATCAAATTAATTAGGTCTAAGGTCCTATTTCATCATTCTCTACATCACAAAGTTGGGCCCTTTCACTAAAGCGCGCCCTTCGCATTTTATTCCTCCAATACATCACTTAATCAAAAACCCTAATTAAGTCCTATTTCGAACTTGGGGGCTTGGTTTTGGGGTCAAAACATCTCGAAATCACCTGTAACTTCCGGATTCTCTCTAAAATCATCATATCCGACGGCCCTAAAAATTTGGTGAAAAGTTGCCAGGACCATGGCACCCGGTGCACATGGTCCCGGACATTTTTCCCGAAATTTTGGGAGCACGATCCAATCATAAAATAAAGCTTAACCCCAAGAAATTGGTGGGATATTCAATCTCTAGGTCGGCCAAAATACGAATTTACGACCTAGGGTTTCATACATAAGAGCTCTCTTTCTTCATTGGAAGGGATAGGATTTTTGTTTCCAGGAACTTCATATGCAGCGAAAGAGCAGATCTTTGAGGACTTAAACAACATTCAACATCATTCTATCAAGCATCTATCAAATTCATTCATCCACTTAGGGCTTGGAAGACATTGAAGAACAATAGGAGATTACCGACTGAAGATTGGCTTGTACTCCTCCCTTGAGGGTTGGGTATGATTTCGTATTGTTTTCATGTCTTTGCATAAGCTTTGATACATCATTTATTCATGCTTTAGATCACATTGCATCTTGATTTAGAGCATTTACATTATCATTTGCAAGCAATTAGGGTTTACTTTCTAGGTTGCTCTAGTTTGCTTTCTTGCATTTTTGGACCTTGCACACACACTAGGTCTGCACACACAATACATTTTACAAAACAACTTGGCTATTCGTGGAGGTGGAAATCACCGAAGCGGGGGTTTGACTAAGGCAAAACCCTATATAGCCGCCCCTCCCCCTTTTTCAGATATTATTGCAGGTTTCGGGATTCGAACGACGCCGCGGGATACAGATCCGGAGAGAGAAAGTTGGAACAGCATTCTGTGTGAAATTGCAGAGCAGGAGACTGGGACAGGGGCGCTGGGTGCCCTGGTCCTGCCAGGACAGGGGCGCTGGGCGCCCTGGTCCCTGGAACAGAGGCGCTGGGCGCCCTGGTCCTCCGGACAGACAGTTTCCAGATAGTGTTTCAGAGTGCAGAACAGTGGTTTCCGGTGCAGTTTTCAAGACAGTGGCGCCCGCGCCCCGTCCCGAACATTTTCAATCCGATTTTGACTCCGGGTACATATCTGCATTCTTATTTTATCCTTACATTTACAGCTGTTCATTGTTTAATCTCAATTCTGCAATCTTGTTATTGGTTCATACTTGCATTTTGGGATTAGGGTTTGAACTTGCATTACTTAATCTTACAATTTCAACAAGGGAATAGAAATCCTAATAGATATCCCGTGGCTCTCTCTTTCACCAAAAGAAGTAGCCAATTGTGCGATATCTCTAGGCTCTTTCGTATTCCGTAATGTGTGTCAAAAGGTAGGATTAGGGCATGTTAACCTAGTCTCGCTTTTTCCCCCACACAATAACCAGTAAGTAAAAGAGAGTTTTTTTATACACTGTATATAGTAATTGAACAGTTGCATGTATTATGTAATGTAAATCTGAAATCAAACTAGGAAGGCTTTGTGTGCTTACCTAGATATTGCATATGACCAATGTTTGCAGATGAGCTTTTGTACATTGATCATTGAGTTCTTGGACAAAGGTAGTTAGTGATAGACAAAAAGAGTGGGTACCTTTTGGACCACTACACACAATATTCTTGAAGAAAATGAGGGGCATGTCTATTTTTGAAAACATGTTTTGCAAAGTTTCCCATATTTCTATATAGGTGTTTGAGATAAGAATTTCCAAAAAAGGTATTAGTGCGTAGTAGGGTTTTTCTAATTAAATACCAAAAATGGAAATAATAATGAAAGTATTATAATTGTATAATGGCCATGTCTTCTTGTAGATAACCATCTTTGACATGGACTTCAAGTATAACTTTTTAAATATGGTAGCTTATGCCAATTGCTCCAAAGGGACCGATTGGATAACTACAATCAGCTGATACTAGTTGAGAAATTGTGAAATTAGGAGTTAGCTTGTGGTGGATGCAGATAAGTAGAACACTTTTAATGATTCTTTTTGCATTTAAAGAAATGCAACAATATACATCTCCCCTTTCATATTGTGTTTTTTTTTAATTGAGAAGTTTGTTATTTGAATGTTGGAACCAATGGCGATGTGGGGCAAGAAAGTATCAATTAAGTTGTTGCTAATATTCATTTTGATTGCCATTTGGCCCTTCTAGTGCACAAGGTCTACATGTAAATTTTTTATTTTGTATGTTGTTGTATGTTGGCCCATAGATGACAAGAATAGCACCCTCAAATAAAGATCTAGTACGCTACTTGCAGTGGTCCAATATTGTACTTGTTGGATATTACTGCTGCTAGGATATGATGTTGTCATTGATGTCAACATATTCTTGTGATTTATTTCTCTGGTGATTGCAGATTGGTTTATTGGGATCATGGTTTGGTGTGTGGAGTAATTCTGGTATCATTATATCTTTTTATATTCTTTTTGGTGATACAAGAATCTTAATTGATCATATCATATGATCTAGTTTGCAGTTTGATTTTTCTGATTAGTACTTTGTAGAGTTTGGTATGTCATCTGGTATATTCTGGTGTGATTAGATCTTGAGCTGAATTTTTGGGAGATTGTTTGGGATGGTCTTGTGTATCTTCATTTCTGATGGTTCATGATTTGATGCTCCACAAGTTATCTTTCTTCATGATAGTTGCTTCTGTTTGAGTATTCTTGAGGTTCAGATGTTGATCGACGAATATTTGATAAGTGGTGTTGGTACAGTTGTTACTGATGACTCTAACATGCTTGCTAGTGTTTTTATGACCTACATTGATTTTTGTGTGAGTTCTTGGTGATTTTGTTGAACCGGTGATGATCTTCATGTTATACGGTTTTCCAAGTGGTGTAGCGTGTTGCAGTTGATCTTGATGTGATTACCAGTGTTGATGAGTGGTTGGAAATTTGAATTAGGTCTATATTATGTCATGTATATCATTATAATTTTCCAGTGGTAGATCTTTGTTTTGTGAGATGTAATTGTGTAATTATGAGTTGAGGGTTTAGTTGACCTTGTTGTCAACGTTGAATGAATTTTATAAATAGGTAATATAGTCATGTAATTTAGGTATCGAGGTTGTGTCCATGTATTAGAGAGTGGTATATGTGCAAACAAAAGGATTATATTAGATTTGTGTATTGAGTAGAGATTGAGTGTTCAAGAGTAGACAATTATGCTTAATCATAACTATCATCAGGCATTTGCAGATACTATTTTTTCAATTCATTCCTTTCGGATTGTAGTTCGAATCTTGTTGTAAGTTAGCAAGATTTCCTTGAGGATTGTAGCCTTATAGGTTATTATATCATGAGTTGTAAGCTCTAGGCAATGTGCTTAAATGTTGGTGCATTTCCCATTGCAATATTTTTACATACTATTATAGTGTATCATCTTATTGTGGGTAGGTTCCCATCATGTTTTTTTTCCTCAACCAGGTTTTCCACATCAAAATATTGGTGTTGTGTGTTGTGCTATCAATTTTCTTATCTTTGTTGTTGTTGTTGTTGTAATTTACCAGATTTGTATTTGTGGTTAAGTTTGAATAGCTAGTAGAAAAATAATTCACCCCCCTCTTAGTTTTCGCTCATTGTTGTTGTCAACAGTTGGTATCAGAGCTAGATCCTCTGAAATAAGCTTAACCACTTGAGGAGATCTGGGATGGAAAATGGAGGTGTTATGTTTAAGAAGGAGAGTCCAAGATTTGATGGAAGTAACTATGCTATATGGAAGAACCGGATTTAGGTGTACTTGAGATGTCTTAGAGAAGATTACTTGAAGATTACAAAGAAATCCTATTCTATTCCTCCGAATGGACCGGTTACTACTGATGAGATCAAGGAAGCTGAAAATAACATTAGAGCTAAGGAAGTATTACTGAGTGCCCTGACTAATTCAAAGATGACTAATGTAATGGGACTTCATACTACACATGAGATCTAGGAAAATCTTTAAACCTTGTATGAAGGAGATAAACAAGTAAAAGTTGCTAAGTTGTAGAGTTTGAAAGGAAAGTATGAGATTCTGAAGATGGGAGATGATGAGAACATAAATTCTTTTATGGCTAAGGTGAGTGAATTTGTCCTAGGTATTAGATGTGATGATGGAACCCTTGAAGAAGATGAAATTTTTGCTAATGTGCTGAGATCATTTCCTCCTACTTACAAACATAAGGTAGCTACTATTGATGGAATCTAGAGTGTGACTACTATGACAAGAGACATGTTGGTTGGAAAGATTGTTGCATTTGAACTGAGTGAGTTTGGTGAATCACATGAAAAGTCAGAGACAACATTTAGAGCATCTATATTCGGAAATAAAAAGTATGATCTTGAAGAATGCCAAATATCTAGATATGAAAGAGAAAGAAGAGAGATGGAAGATAAAGAAAGAGAATTGGAGGAGCTTGAAGCATTTATTCCCTAGAGATTGCCTAAAGGAGATGGTAAGTATGATGGAAAATTTCCTTTGAAATGTTTCTCTTGCAATAAGAGGAAATTTTTCTTCTAAGATGTAGGCAAACAATGTCTAAATATGATAGGCATGATAAATATGATAAGCATGATAGGTATGATAGATATGAGAGGCATGAGAAGTATGATAAGCCTTACAAGCCTAACTAGAAGTATAAGCATAAGAAGAACTGTTTTTATGCTACTGATGAATGTGTTAGAGATGAAGAATCAAAAGGAGATGTAGTTGTGTTTGTTGCTATCAAAGAAGATGGACCGGTACTTGTTGATTCCACAAGATGCACTATTGAGGAGAGAGCTCTAGCTACTAAAGTTGAAGAGAAAGGTGAATGGGTGATTAATAGTGGTTGTTCATATCATATGATTGGTGATGAAAGAAAATTTGTGAATATGGAAAGGTATGATGGTGGAATAGTAATATTTTGAGATGACAAATCCTGTGTGATTCATGGTAGAGGTTCTATTTTCTTTGATGGTAAGCAAAACACTGATGATGTCTTGTATGTTGAAGGTTTGAAGCATAATGTTTTAAGTGTTGGAAAGATGGTTGACGAAGGTTATGATTTACAATTCAAGAATGGAAAATGCAAGATCCTTAATGCCTCTGTTATACAAATTGCATTAGAAACTAAGACTGAAGGTAATATCTTTCATTTGAATGTTGGTGAGAAAAGTTGCTTGATTTCTCAGATTTATGAAAGTTGGATGTGGCATAGGAGGATGTGTCATGTTAATTTTGATTCAATGATTAAGATAAGTTATACACAAGCTATTAGAGATTTGCCTAAAATTGTTAAGCGTGCTAATCTGGTATGTAAGGAATATCAAATGGGTAAGAAAACAAGAATTTATTTCAAGAGTAAGTAGTATACATCTGATGGATTACTAGATCTTGTGCATACTAGCCTATGTGGACCTAAAAATATTAGAAGTGTGCAGGGTGATAGATATTTTATGTTACTAATTGATGATTATTCTAGGATGATGTGGGTTGTCTTTTTGAAGGGAAAATCAAAAGCATTGGACAAATTCAAGATATTCAAAGTGAAGGTTGAGACTGAGACAGGATTGAAGGTGAAATGTCCGAGATTTGACAGAGGAGGAGAATTTTGTTTTGGTAAGTTTGACTCATTTTGTGAGAAGCATGGGATTAGAAGACAATTATCTTCTTCTAGAACCCCACAACAGAATGGACTTGTTGAAAGGATGAACATAACTATTTTGGGTGCTCCAAGGAATATGCTCATTGAAGGGAATGTTTCAAAGATCTATTGGAGAGAAGTTGTTAGCATTACTGTTTGCACATTCAATTGAGTTCATATAAAAGGTGACATTGGTAAGACTCCTTATGAGCTATGGTTTGGTCATGTTCCTACTGTGAGATATTTCAAAAATTTTGGTAGCAATTGTTATATGAAAAGAGATGAGAATATTAAAAAGTTTGATGCAAGAAGTGATGAAGGGATTTTTTTGGGATTTCAACAAAGAGAAAATCCTACCGATGCTACAATAAGAGACTGAGAAAGATAGTGGAAAGTGAAAATGTGAAGGTTAATGAGAACTATGGAAAATAAATTAAAGTATGTGGATATGATGATGGTAAACATATTGTTCTAAAACTTATTCCGACTGAAGAATTTAAGTAGAATGATCCAGTAGAGACAGTTAACTTGGATATTGTTGCTGCTAGTGGAGAGGTATAGGAATCTGAAAGTCAAAATAATTAGAAGACCCGAGGTATGTAAGATTGAATCATTCTGAAAATCAGATTATTTGGTGATAAAATTAAAGGTGTGATGACTAGAAGAAGGCTAGCTATTGAAAAGGTATGTTTGATTTCTAAAATTGAACTTGAAGATGTTGTTGAAGCTAGCAAAGATGACAATTGGATAAGGGATATGGAAGAATAATTGAATCAGATTAAAAAGAATAACACATGGGATTTTATGCCTAGACCTAAAGATAAGAATGTGATTGACATTAAATGGGTATTTAGGAACAAATTGATTGAAGCCAATGAAGTTGTCAGAAATAAAACAACATAGGTGTGCAAAGGATATTCACAAAAAGAAGGAATTGATTATGAGGAGACTTTTGCTCTAATAGCTAGACTTGAAGCTATTAGACTATTGCTTGCATATGCTGCCTATAAGGATTTCAAGGTATATCAGATGGATTTCATGTCAGCTTTTCTGAATGGTGATCTTGTGGAATAAGTCTACATTGAGCAAGCTGATGGATTTTCACTATCAAATGATAGAGACATGGTATGAAAACTGAAGAAATCTCTTTATGGATTGAAAAAAGCCCTTTGAGCCTAGTATTCTATATTGGATAGGTATTTACTAAAATTAAGATTTAATAAAGGTATTGCTAATATTAATCTTTATTTTAACATTCAGAATGATAACATCTTGATTGTTGAAGTTTTTGTTGATGATATTATCTTTGGAGGAGATGATAACTTGAGCATGAAGTTTGCCAGTGATATGCAGAAAGAATTTGAGATGTCTATGATTGGAGAGATAAAAATTTTCTTAGGATTCTAGATTTCATAGAATGTAAAAGGTATTTGTATATCTCAAACTAAATATGTGAAGGAATTACTGAATAAGTTTGGGTTAGATGACTCCAAACCTAGTTGGAACTCTTATGGTGATTGGCTCTAAATTATATAAAAATGATGAATCTCTAAAAGCTAATTAGTCTTTCTACAAATCTATGGTTGGTGGATTGCTATATCTTACTTAGACTAGACCAGATATTATGCATGTCGTGTGCATGACTGCTAGATATCAAACTGATCCAAAAGAGAGTCATTTCATTGTTGTAAAGAGATTATTTAGATACTTGAATGGAATTGTGGATTATGGCTTGTGGTATTTGAGGATGATGATTTCATGTTATGTTCTTATACTAATGCTGATTGGGCTAGTGATGCTTTCTTTTTGGGTAAGAAATTGGTTTCATGGGCAAGTTAGAAACAAGACTCAATTTCCCTATCTATTGTTGAAGCTCAATACATTGTTGTTGCTAGTAACTACACTTAGGTAGTTTAGATGAAGAAAATGTTGAAGGATATTAGATTTATCTATGATGAGCCTACTACTATATATTGTGATAATTATAGTGCTATTAATATGTCAAAGAATCCAATGCAACATTAAAAGACTAAACATGTAGCAATGAAATATTATTTCTTGAGAGAAAAAGTCAGTGAAGAGGAAGTGAAACTAGAGTATGTATCTATAAAGGAACAGATTGCTAATATTTTCACTAAGCCTTTGCCTGCAGATACATTTGTCTATTCGAGAGACAAGTTAGAAGTATCTACCCCTCCTAATAAGAACCAGATGCATTGAGTTGCATCAATCCAGTGGACTTCACAGTCTTATCCTTTTGTCCAGATTGATGAGTTGGTGTTGCTACTCTACTAGAGTAGTCAGTATGTTTTAGGGAGAGAGAATCATGCCTTATTTATCAAGGGGGAGAGAATCATGTCTTGTTTATCAAGGGGGAGAGTAAGTTCAGTTTTCTATTTTGAGAATCTTTGGCATTTCTGTCAAAGGGGGAGAGAAGCATGGGAAAAACTATTTTATCTGCCTGATATTAGGGGGAGTTTGTTGGAGACATTTTCTTTCTTTGCATTGATTTTTTTTTCACATTCATATGTTTCCATCAATGCCAAAGGAGGAGATTGTTCAATATTGCCGCTACTAGGATATATTGTTGTTATTAATGTCAACATATTCCTGTGATATATTGCTCTAGTGATTGCATTTTGGTTTATTGGGATCATGGTTTTATGTTTGGAGTAATTATAGTATCATTATATCTTTCTGTATTAGTTTTGGTGATCCGGGAAGCTTAAATGATCATATGATATGAGCCAGCTTGCCCTTTGTTTTTCTCATTAGTGCTTTGCAGAGTCCAGTATTTCCTTCGGTATATTCTGGTGTGATTAGAACTTGAGATGAGATTTTGGGAGATTGTTTGGGATGGTCATGTGTATCTTTCTTTCAGATGGTTCATGATTTGGTTCTCTGCAAGTTATCTTTCTTCATGATAGTTGTTTCCATTTGAGTATTCTTGAGGTTTAGATGTTGATCGATGGAGATTTGATAAGTGGTGTTGGTACAATTGCTAATGATAACTCTAATGTTCTTGCTAGTGTTTCCTAATTGTGTCCTATTTGTTTTGATCATCTGCATTGATCTTTGTGCAATTTCTTGGTGATTTTGCTGAACCGATGATGATCTTCATGTTATGCAGTTTTCTTAGTGATGTAGCATGTTGTGGTTGATCTTGGCATGATTACCTGTGGTGATGAGTGTTAAAAAATTTGATTTAGGTCCATGTTATGTCATGTATATCATTATGTTGGTTTGATGGTAGATCTTTGTATCGTGAGATGTAATTTTGTAATTATGAGTTGACGGTTTAACCGACCTTGTTGTCAAGGTTCATGAATTGTATAAATAGGTGATATAGTCATGTAATTTAGGTAGCTAGGTTGTGTTTGCATTATCAAAGAGTGGTATATGTGAAAACAAAAGGATTCTTTTTTCGGTGTGGTGTATTGAGCATAGATTGAGTGTTCTAGAGAAGAAAATTGTGCTTATCTGAAACTGTCATCAAGCATTTGCAGATACTATTATTGCAATTCATTCCTTTTGGATTGTAGTCTGAATCTTGTTGTAAGTCAGTGAGACTTCCCTAAGGGCTGTAGCCTTTTGGGTTATTGTATCTTGAGATGTAAGCTCTAGGAAGTGTACCTAAATGATGGTCCATTCCCCATTTTAATATTTTCACATACTAATGTAGAGTATCATCTTATTATGGGTAGGTTCCTATTGTGGTTTTTCCCTTAACCAAGTTTTACAAGTCCAAATATTGGTGTTGTGTGTTGTGCTATCAATTTTCTTATCTTTATTTTTATTGTATTTTATCAAATTTGTATTTGTGGTTAAGTTAGAAGATTTGGTAGAAAACTGATTCACCCCCACTCTCTCAATTTTCTCTCATTGTTGTTGCAACAATACTTTCTTTTGGAGATGATGACGTTAGGCTACAAAATTGATGTATAATTTAAATGAGATTTCTGACTAAAGTGATGCTTTGGGAAGTGGATTGGGTGTCATGCTAATGCAAGAAGGAAGAACCTTCACCTTCACCAGTAAGCTCGTTACAAGGAATCAAAAACATCAAATGCAATGGTATTGTTGGGGAGAATAGTGTCCAAGAAAGAAATTTTCCACAAACATATATATGACTATTATTATCTTTTGTTTTCTTGAGATTGTAATGTGGTGGAAAGTGAATGATGAGGAGATCAAGAGGAAAGCTTTTCTTCCCTCCAAAGAGAGATGAAAGTTTCATTGCGGATTTCTGTTCAAACACTTTATCCACATTACATTTAAAAGAAGGGGGGAAATTCACTAGATCCAATCTCTTAGGAAAGAGATTGGGTGCTAAATGA
Organism: Cryptomeria japonica; assembly: GCF_030272615.1. Classification (NCBI taxonomy): domain Eukaryota; kingdom Viridiplantae; phylum Streptophyta; class Pinopsida; order Cupressales; family Cupressaceae; genus Cryptomeria; species Cryptomeria japonica. The sequence goes on from NC_081414.1 coordinate 164,951,174, forward strand.
ATTGTTAATGGTGTGAAAATGATAAGCTAACCCCTATTTTAGAATGGAAAGATTGTTTGTGTTAAGTGTTTCAAGACTAAGTTAAAAGTAGCAAAAAACTGATTATAACTTGAAATAGAAGAGTGGGATGAAGCTATGCACCTAGATTTGGCTATAATATGTCAAGATGAAGCTACTCTATAAATTTGAGAAAAAGTTGCTAGGACCATGTTGAAAGTGCACATGGTCCTCCGAAAAATCTGCGAAACAAAAAGGGTTTTTCCACCTCTGCAAATGGAGTCCAAATCTACAAGAACTGCTGCACACCTGCAACCTACACACAAAAAAGAGAGGAAAAGGGGTTGGGATTGAGGGTTTGCCTTCAGGTCAAACCCTAGTTTTGGAATTAACCAAATGATGAAAGAAAGTACTTGCAAGTAAATGTAAATGAAAGATTGAAATGTAATTCACCTCAAGAGAGTTTGTAATAGAAATGTAGGTATATTCGCTTGTGTGGAATTGAATGATGAAATATATCTCCTCTTCAATGGTTGAATCCTTGACTTGAATGCAATACCTATCCTTGAAAGGAGACTTGAGATGCTCAATTCTTGAAAGGGATGCTTAAATACTTGAATGCAATACCTATCCTTGAAGGGAGACTTGAGATGCTCAATGCCTGAAAGGGATGCTTGAATACTTGAATGCACTTGAATGATTGATTGCTTGAATGTGTGATCAATTGAACCTCTTAACTTATGCAAATGGGAGGATAAATGAAACATATATATTCATCAATTATGGTTATTGGACTAATTTTTCATCATAGGCCGACATAGGGGAAGATTTCCCGCTTTAGTCACAAAGTTCAATGCACTGTTAAAATGAAGGGGCCCTGAAATAGGGTAGGGAAAGGGGTGCCATGCCCCTATCCTAGGAAGACAGGGGGGGCACACTCCTATCCTACTATTAACTCCAGACATGAAGCAGGTTTGGGACATGCAAAGTGCGAAAAAAGTGCAGTTTTTGGGGATTGAGAAAGTCTCGGGTCTCCGATCAGGCTTGGGGATTCGATTCACCAATGTGTAGACCCTAATGTGGTTGAGAATTCCAAGGGTCACAATTTTATGACACTATAGAGATTCACCAAGTTTTTTTAACACAAATAAAAATTAAAATATTGAATAAACATAAATATAGAAACAAAAATAATATAATCAAAGCATTATAATCTGAGTGCATAAAAAAATAAAATCAAGTGTCGATACTTGAATGTGTGTATTGCACAATGTTACTAAGGAAAGGATGTTCTCTAATTTTTTGAGCTTGAGGTTCCCTAAAGTATACTTTGATAATGTGAGATTTATTTGTGTTTTAGCTACAAGTAGCCATGTTGTTCTAGTGTGTGGGTATAAGAAAATGAACACATGGATTTTAATTATGTGACAAAATTTCTTTGATAAATTGTCCCTTGAAAAGAGACTTTTGGGTAAATGTGAGATGTCTACAACCAGATGGAATGCATAGCTAAGAAAACAAATCTACTTAAAAATTTGGATAATTTCAAACCAAAGAAAATGTAGGTTTAGGTTCCAAAAATATTTCAATGTATTATAGTATATGCTAAATAGAATTATTGATTAGGCTGTATGCATCTTTAGGTTGCAAGTCAAGATACACACTAGCCATTTGATACAATGACACAACTTTCACTTTTACTTCCATGCCACAAAACATAACTGTAACTACCTACCCATATAAATGCATTTCATATTTGTAAACTAGGAAAACCGTATCTTGAAACAACATTAACATCAATCCACATATAGTTTCTTTTTATATTAGAACTAATTCAGAACAAAGGAATTGCATGGATGAACAAAAAGAAGACAACTTTATTTTTTTTTTGATCGATAAAAGGCCGTAGCCAACATTTTATTATTTTTATGAAAATATTACATCTCCATTCAGTGTGGGCACCGGTAGGAAAGAATGGAGATAAGAAAACCTCCGGTCTCACCCAGATCCCTTCTGGAATCAGAAATTATAAATAACTGTACATTTTTACAAATCCTCATCTGAGGATGTAGGCAGACATAATAAGACATTTTAAGATTCTATCCATACATAATATCATTCAGCACTTTCCGGCTGGATCCATCTTCTCATATATGGCTAATCCACAAATGCTTTGATCATAAACTTTGTCCTGTTTCCCGAATCTGCAAAATCTTAGCGACATACTTTGCCAGATTGTTAGTAGCATAGTAAACTTAATAAATTGCATCGATCATTCAAAGAATAATAACATCTTTCAAATAATGTAAGAGGATTATAGCCTGGATACCCCTTAGCTTGAAACCATCCTACCCCTTTGGGTTTCAAATTAAGAGATTATCCAGGCTACAATTCTGCCTACAGCTGGAAAGAATCAATTTCTATCAGATTCTTAAATACATTAAATTCTGCAAAAATCAGTTCTCCAAAACCTGATCATAAAAAATAAATATTTTCTTATGCATATGTCTGTGTCTTTAAATGCCAATATGCACAATAATCTATCATTGAAACTACCATGATCTTGAGAATATACAGATGCACATAGAAAAAAATAGGCCTGGGAAAAGAAGTGAAACCACAGAAGAACCGAGAAATGGACCAGAGATTTATTGTAAATAAAACCAACTAAAATCTGAATCCATATCTAAATCTTGGATTACCTCTACTGCCCTCCTCAAAACCTCACCATAAATCTGTCACCCATACCTCAATCATTTGAAAGAACCCGAAAGAACCCCACACGAAGGATCCAGGATACCTCAAAATCAAGTTATGTTGGATGCTAAGCAATTCTGAAACAACCTCTACTGACATGCAAACATTGAGACAGAAACCATCATTAACTGTCCCACTTTAAAACAAGGTTGATAACCTCAGTTAGAGTTGTTACCAGCTCTAACCGATATGTAGGAACTAGAGAACCAAGTGTTAAAAAACCAGTAACCATGGCTCAAGGACATAACGCCTGGCAGACCCAGCTTATCATTAGAAGAAGAGATTTAATTTGCATTGAATTCTATCCCTTCACTATCCAGGGCAGACTTATCACCATTTACATGCATTGGAGGAATAACCTGCAGGAGTCAGAACAGAGAAACCAGACATTTACCAATCACCTCTTAACACGACTGAAACACCCCTGGCACCTACCCACCGAATGGTAGTCAAGGACTCGGATATTAGAAATCAAGCATATATTAAGGTTCAGATATAGATATATATAAATATATATATATATTTATATATATACATACTCATATATATATAGATTCTGTATATATATATGTATATATGTGCGTGTGTGATTATGAAGTTTTCTAATTACACCCACACATACACACACATATACATATATATATGAGGAAATATATATATGTATATATATACTATTGTATATATATACACATATCTATATATATGGACATATATATATGTATATATTTATAAATATAAGAACCATTCGATGAGAATGGGACTGTCTATGAATATATACACATATATATATATATATATATATATATATATATATCTATGTGAGAACATATATATATATATGTATATATATATATATGTATATATATATATCGGAATCTTAGTATACCAAAATGTTGAAGTAAGGAGACTGTGGCCACCCTTCCTAGAGTTTATAAATGAGGAACAAGGAGAGGATTTGGAGAGGAGTGATATGAAGGGGTATTGCGGACATCACCTAAAATATCCATGGGGAAATCCATTCTAAAGACATACGAATTACCATCTGCCCCTAAATTGGCTAACTTGTCTGCAATAGTGTTGCCTTCCCTATAAATATGATTGACCGAAGTTTCCTCAAAGTATTTGATCAAGTCCAAAATACTTTTTAGTTCCGCTTGCAATTTCCAGTTTGACACTACCCTAGTCCTGACTGCATTTATAGTTAACGATGAATCCCCCTCAATTTCCAGATATTTTATCCCAAGTGATTTGGCTAAAATCAATCCCTCCCGTAACGCTGAGAACTCAGCCATGTTATTCGAGGCCCAGCCAATAGGCTTATTAATGCTAGCAATTAGTACACCATTATCTTGGTGAATTGCACACCCTATACCTGCTATACCAGGATTTCCACGAGAGGTACCATCGAAATTAAGCTTAGCCCAGCCCTTTCGGGGGGGAGTCCACTTTGTTAGCTTCCTTTCTATCTCAGCCTGGTTAAATTATTAGTCTTTCCCTGGGTATGTCTTAGTTTATTATTGATTTTTTCCACAATTGTTGCCTCGATCTTATTTAGAAGGGATTCTACCCTCAATTTTGATTCTTTAAAGATCCGCCTGTTTCTCTCCTTCCATATTTCCCATATGAGGATTGTCGGTGCTATTTACCATACTAAGTGGTATATATCCTTTGTGAAGGGAGGTTGCCAGCTAATCAGCCACTCTGAAATATCCCTCGGTCTCGGGGTCGGCCAACCGAGGCTTGAGCAAAGCCAATCCCAACATCTCTGACTGAAACTACAACTAAGAAGCAGGTGGTCCACATTTTCTTCCTCGGATTCGCATAGAGGGCATCTCGATGGTCCCATGAATCCTAATTTCAAGAACCAATCTGATGTAAGAATCCTCTTCTGGGAAGCTGCCCATGAGAAAATGCCAGCTTTGGGAAGACCCACGTTATTCCAGCAAAGGCTAATTGGAATATTAGGATTGGTTACAGCTCTTCTGAGTTTTAAAAGTGAGTAACCTTCTTTGGCTTTATAAATGCCCGAAGAACTACCAGCCCAAATTATCCTGTCTTTCCCATTATGTAATGAAAAATGCCTATTCCTCAAATTATTCCAGAGGGTTTCCTTGTCTGCATTTGTCAAGTTCATCTCATCAAGGGGTTTCCACTCCCAACCCAATGCGGGGTCATTGGAAACCAGCTTGATATAATCCTTGACATACCTGCCCCTGTTTGATTTACAATGTTCAATACCTTCTACGCTTATTCCAGTTTTGTCAAGGGCAGAATAACCCCCCCACGAGTCTTCCTAGAACAATGCCTCAGAACCATCCGCAATATCCCAAGTCAAATAGTCTCTGATCACCTCTCTACATTCTAACATAAAATTCCAGACTTTGGATCCCTTCGGAAGAAACTCCGTCCTTAGTATACTATCAGGATTGGAATTAGTGAGATATTTAGCTTTGAGGATCCTTACCCATTTAAGATCCAGATCCGAGTACATTTTCTAGACTAACTTCGCCCCCAGAGCCATGTTTTGAACCCCCAAGTCTTTGATGCCAACACCCCCTATACTGATAGGCTGGCTAATTTTATCCCAAGATATTAAAGCATATTTCTATTTGTCTGAGTTCATATTCCAAAAGAACTTCCTCATCTTTTTTATCATTTCTAATCGAGCACCTTTAGGTAATTGCTGGCAGGTCATCTGGAATATCGGAATAGCCACCATTACAACTTTTAGTAATGTTAATCTCCCAGCTGAAGATAGGCATTTGTTCTTCCAAGAATTCAACCTGAGATCCATCTTTTCAAGGATTTCTTTCCATAATGAATTTATATTGTTTCCCTTATCCATCGAAATCCCTAGATATTTACAAGGGAGTTTCCCTTTATCAAACCCTAAGATATTACAAATATCTGACTCTATGTTTTGCGAAGTGTTAAAGAAGAAGATTTCTGATTTATTCCTGTTCACTTCCTGACTAGAAGCTAATGCATAGATGTCAAGAATCCTTTTGAAAGCCATGGCTTCAGACCTATTCGCACATCCCATCAGCATTGTGTCATCAGCAAACTGCTGGTGGGTAATGGCCTCCACTCCATTAGTAATTTTAATACCTTTGACAATCTGATTCATTCGAGCACATGAAATGATTCTCCCAAGGCCCTCTGCCATTATGATAAATAAAAAAGGGGATAAAGGATCTCCTTGTCTAATCCCTCTAGATATCTGGAAGAAGCCTGCTGGGGAACCATTTATAAGCAATGATATCCTGGGAGATGAAATGCATTCAAAGATTAAATTGATCCATTGTTTGGAAAAGCCAAAGGATTCTAAACATTTACACAGAAATCTCCAATCGACCTTGTCATATGCCTTCTTAATGTCTAACTTGATCATCATCACAGCTGATCGATTCTATTGTATCGAGTGCATGACTTCTTGAGCAATAATAATGCCATCAAAGATAGATCTACCTGGTACGAAACCAGTTTGTTCCTCAGAAATAATGCACAGAAGGATGCCTTTCAATCTGTTTGCTAAAATTTTAGTAAAAAGTTTGTAAATTGTGTTACATAAAGAAATAGGGTGAAAGTCTTCAAAATTTCTTGATTCCTCCTTTTTTGGGATCAAAGTAATGAAAGTGTTATTGATCTCCCTTAAAATACTCCCAGAGTTTCTAACAGCTTCCAAAGCTTCCACAACCTCTTTACCAATAATGTGCCAACATTTTTGAAAAAAGCAAGCAGGAAATCCATCCGGGCCGGGAGCTTTATCAGGGTTAAGCTGCCCCAATGCAACTTTTACTTCTGATTCTGTAAATTTGTTGCAAAGCGCTTTATTTTGATTTTCAGTTATGATCTTAGGAATATTCCTAAGAATAGTTAAATTGGCATCTTTAAGAGAATATTCAGAGCTGAACAAGGTTTTAAAATGGTTTACCGCTTCTGTAGTTATGTCAATTTGATCTTCCAGTAGTATACCATTATTACTCATGATCTTGTGAATATCGTTAGTGTTCCTCCTTAATTTTGTACTATTGTGGAAGAACTTAGTATTCCTATCCCCATTTTGAAGCCAATTCTCTCTAGACTTCTGTTTCCAAAATATTTCTTCTTTTGATAACGCATCCTCGTATTTCCCGAGGAGCTCCTTTTCTTTGAGGAAGCTATCCTGATCCATTCCTAGTCTAAACACTTTTTCATTAAGGTCTGCGATTTCTTTTTCTAATGACATTTTGGTTTCAAAAATGTTACCGAAAACTTCACTATTCCATTTCAGTAACTTGCACTTGAGATGTTTTAATTTATTTACAAGGCAAAACATCTTTGATCCCTGAAAACTTACCTCAGACCACCACCTGGAGACCAGGTCATAGAAGTCTGGATTTTGCATCCACATTTTTTCAAACTTAAAGGGGCAACATCGCGGTGTAGCCTCTCCCTCAATATTGAGGATGACAGGATAATGATCAGATCCTGATGATGGGAGTAGTGAAGCAGAGAGGTTAACCGCTAGATCGATCAAGTTCCCTCTAAAAAGGAATCTATCTAGTCTCTCAGCGATTTGTGTAAAGCCTGATCTTCTATTATACCAGGTATACACGCCATTATTGGTTTCTATATCTATAAGATTGTTATAAGCTACCCACTCTTTAAAGTCTTTTAAGGATTGCGGTTCCCTACGAATACCACCCTTTTTTTCTGATAAATTCAGAATAGCATTGAAGTCCCCTCTGAGAATAACAGGGGAAGAGGTATCTAGCCCCATCATAATCGAGAGTTCTGACCAAACTCTGCGCTTTCCAGCATCCGGGATCGGGCCATAAATGTTTATAAGGGTGAAAGTGAATTTGCTGTGTTTGCTTATAACCTTTCCCAATAGCCAATTTCTATTACCTGCTATAGGATGAAAAATAATACTACGCGGATTCCAAATAATTCCAATACCACCAGAAGCACCCCTGGCTTCCACAAATTCACTGCAAAGAATACCTAATTTCCTTTTAAAAGCCTCAGCTTCTACCTGGGCTAATTTAGTTTCTTGTATGAGAATGATATCATGTTTCCATTTAATAATGTTGCGTCTAATTAGACGCTGTTTGTTAGGGGCGTTCATGCCCCTAACATTCCATGAAGAGATTTTCATGGGGCCGTGGGAAGGCCCTTCCCCTTCCGAGCATCAAAGAAGGCTGTCAATTTGCCTTGGTCTTTAGCATTTCCATCCTGCAATCTTAACTCGCTCAAAGATTTTCTGCCTCTACTTTTGGCTTCTCTAGCGCAGTCAGGAAAGTTTTTCCCATCATATATGTTTTTTATTCCTAAGGTTTGCTGGGGCACTATCACTCCCTCTCCATTATCCTCTCCCAGTTGGGGCTGAGCTACTGAAAAGTCATTGACAGGAGTAGTTATTATATCTCCAGCCCTATTCTCATTATTTTCTTCCTCATCCATAGAAGCCAAGAGTTCCCGAATTAGGAACCTCTTCTCAGCTTCCTCTTCCGGAGAAAGATTATCAACTACCTTATTATCGAATACCTCAAGAACAGCAGCCATTCTAGAAGATATTTCTTCTAGATCTGCCTCATTTTCTTGTTCCAAATTTTCGTCTGATTTTGTGTCAAATGGAAGTTTCAATGAGTCCACCGAATTTGAGATTCTTTTTGTCATCTCCACTAAGGCATCTTCTTTTATAGAGTTTGCCTCATCTATAATCTTATCAAGGTCATTAATGTTGCTGTAGGTGTTGTTTCTATTTTCATCTGGGTAAGCCACAGAAAGGCTATTGTCGTGAACAGGGGATGCATTTATTGTAGTTTTTTTATGCTGATCTGAGAGATAGTTATCCATTTGTTCGATACTATTAACCAGCGCTGAGCATGTTTTCAACCTAATATCAGATTCATTTATAGCCCCATCATAGAAGGTGGGTTGGATGTTCCACTCCCCCCTGTTCGATACTAGCGTGATGGGATCTAAGTCCAGTGAGTTAATGTCAGATTCAACTAAGATTTTGATATTCTTTTTTACAACCCCATTTTCTAGACCTTCACATCCCAAAAAAGAACTGAATTGTTCCCCAATATATTCTAGGATTTCAAAATTCAGATATTCAACTGGTAATGTACCCAGATTAATCCATCTAGGGTAATTGATTAAATTCTGTGAGTGAGGATCAAAGTTCGGTTTCCAATCACAATGAAAAAAACCATAACCTTTATATAATTTAACCAAACCATGGAGAATATCATTTTTTGTATTTTGATTATCACACAAAATTGCAAGAAAATTATTATCCAGGATAGTTATACTTACCTGTCCCGGGTATAGGGCCATCCACCACTCAATAATTTTTCCTCTATCTTCTCCAATTCCCACCCACTTTGCAAAAACCCCACATTTGCTAAATAAATTGAATTGGGGTTCCGTCAATTTTGCCGGAATTTTACAAATTCGCCTCTGTCTTGTTCTGGATTTTGGCTCAAAATTTCTAACTTTCCCGAGCGGCACCGTGTTTGCCCCGGTAGCCGGATAAAGATTTGAGGCTGAGGACTTGTGCCAATCGAAGTTGAAAGATATGTTTCTACTTTCGCCCATCTTCTTCCTGGCCTTTTTTGAGCGAACGATATGCCAGTTTCCGTCGGAGGGTAGTGACAAGGCATCATCCATTTTTGCCCTAATTACTGCATTTTCCCCAAACTTGCTCGCTTTGCCAATCGAAAACCGACCTTCGTTTGTAACAGGGTTTTTCTTACCTTGCGGGCTGAAGATTGAAATGCTCCTCGGACAAGAGGCGAAGACTTGTCTGCACCCCCCCGCCGAAAACCTTGGCAATCTCGCATGATAGAGATTTCGCATTTCGCCAGATATCAATTTTGAATGTCATTTATTTTGCTAAAAGAAGACAACTTTATTACCTTAGAAAGATTTTCTTTAAAGAAGATGGCTAATTTGATTCTAGTTGTGCAACAAAAAACAAAAGTCTATTTTATTTTTAGAATAATGAAGAAGTAGATCGAATCTATGGTGTCTACATAGCTCTTTGCTCTATTGGTTGTTTCTCTACTCTTTTCTGTTACTTTGCTTTCTACCGATTACTATGCAAACTGCAAAAACATGGACAAGCCCATGAAATATTTTTCCACAGTCGATCCAAGAAATGATTCGATTGAAATGGTTGTAGAAAATTCAAAACAAGTGTCCTTTGACAGGTAAAAGTTGTCTCAAGTCCTATAGCAAGCATTAGTGGTGGAACGTCAAAAAACTCCACACCCTTAAACGAAAGCCTACCAAGGCTCCCATTTTGTAGAAACATGTCGTACAAACAAAAATACTAATTGCCAACTCTGTGTAGCCTCTTGCAAGAACGTTAACCCCAAGGCCTTTTTTTTTCCCCCCTTCCTCTATATCTGGGTGTTCTCTTGCATTAATGTCTGAGATGCCTTTGCATCCACCAACAATTGGCTGCCAATACTCCCATTTTACAAGCAATCACTAAAATTTGATCACATCTTTGTAACGAACATCAAATTAGACTTAGGAAAGGATAATTTGATGTTCGTTACAAAGATGTTAACTCTGTGTAGCCTCTTGCAAGAACGTTAACCCCAAGGCCTTTTTTTTTTCCCCCTTCCTCTATATCTGGGTGTTCTCTTGCATTAATGTCTGAGATGCCTTTGCATCCACCAACAATTGGCTGCCAATACTCCCATTTTACAAGCAATCACTAAAATTTGATCACATCTTTGTAACGAACATCAAATTAGACTTAGGAAAGGATAAATAAAGAAATGTTATTAGCTATTCAATACATGCTTAATCACTATTTAATATGAACCCTCCCCAATAGTTCCATGCGGGGTAGGAACTAATAACACAATCGATGTGTGATGATACTATCTAAACTAAATAGGAAATATTTCCTTTCTATACATGATTGAAATTTATGTTGGACACAAGATGCCATAGAGAGGGGGGGTGAATCAGTGGTTTCCAAACTTTTCCCTTTTCAATCTTATGTGTATATACCAGTTAGTAGATCTAACATAAAGCACACATACTAGTTAGATAGGAGGATGACATAAATACAACCACACACAAAAGGGACATCACATAACACTAGATGTACGAGGAAAACCCAACATGGGAAAAACCTTTGTGAGAAATGCTGCTGGAGTCTATTGCTCCAATCCAACCTCACAATGAAAAACTCGGTTACAATATTTAGGGCGCCAACCCAAGGAGTACCATTCTTTCTTGAGGGAACCAAGCCAAGGAGCACCAACCCTTGCATTGAGCTCCAACTCAGTGATTACAATGACATCTAGATATAAAGTAATAACCTAGTTACAAATGGATTCTGTAACCTCTCACAATTGTCTTTCCACTGGTTCACCTTTATTCAGTTCTTTGTTAGTTCTCTCCTCACCTTTTCTCTGCTGCACCCTTACTAGTTCAACCTCTGCTTCTTCTCTATTGGTACTCTACTTCTTCTCTGCTGGTACTGATCTCTTCTCTACTCAATCTCTGCAGTGTCTTATCTTCTCTAACACTCTTACCAGTTCAATTACTGTTGACTTCTTATCACTCCTAACACTACTGGTTCACCCTTCTGTCAAACTATTTAACAGTCTACTGGTTACCTCACTCTTGTCAGTTCTCCTTCTTCTAACTAGTTCTCCCTCAATAACACAACCTCCTCTATGATTTCTGATGGATTATCTACTCCTCTTTCACTCTCTATCTTTCATCATTTGGCCTATAGCATCCCTTTGATCTGGGGTTCGCTCTACATACATATAGCCGAGTTTTCCTGCCAAAACATGAGTTTGAACTTGGCGCCTTAGGCTTTTCTCACTGACCACTTTGGTGTACTAGATTCAGTCAAATATTATCAGATTATATCTCAGATATGGTTGCCTCCATAACACAACCATTTCCATTCCTTCTAGTACACGCAATCCATTTCTAAACTTTGCAAGCTGCTACCTGCCTTTCTACCTGACCTTTTGATCACTTCACCATAAATGATATCTCTGGCTTCTCCACCAAAATTTTATTCTACAGAATGATGTTCTTCCTTGATCCTTGCATCGCTAATCTTGAAGCTAGTCTATGATTCTTCTTCGAGCTACAAATATCTTCTACACATCCTGTGAATCACGCAGTCGACATAAATGTCGACCTACCACTATCTACCTCATCAACAAAAAGTTCACTGACACACCACATTGACCCATGTATGCATGCTTTCCACTTTAACTCCACATGGCATCACTATCGGTATCCACCTCAGCTAGACCTCTATGTCAATTCAAACAAGATCATAGACCAACTACATAACTGGGTTCATCTGCCAGTTCACAAACCCTGCCAGTTATACCCTGACCAGTCTGTCTTCAACCTTGCACTTTTATTCTCTTTCGGTAGAACACATTCAAGTCATTACACTAGCCAAACTACCTCATGTAGATCTTCATCAAATGGGAGCCTAGTTCACTTCTACACTTTGTTAGCTTTATCAGTGGACATATTTACCGATAACCACCTTAATGACACCATGTCATCAACCTTCAATAAATATCCATTTGTCTGCATCCATGGCAATTAATTTCTCCATCTTCGATCTAGTTGCACTCTCTGTCTACAACTGTTCAACCTTTTTCCTTCTTCATCATTTGACTGGTTCTCCTCTTAATTGATTTGTCAAGGTGGAAGACCCATTTGTCTAAGTGACAAACCCCTCACTCTTCATCTATCCTGATAACTCATCATGCCTTCTTTGTCGGTCTAGTGCATATACTTGATTTCATGCACTTGAGGCATCTTTGTGATTCACCGGTAGATCTGGTACCCATCTCTGATCTCAAACTCAAGAGGCTTCCTCACCATCCATAATGGTCATCCGGTCTATGTATCCAATCACCTGCCTCTTCTTTCTCTAACTATCTTATCCCGAAGAGTCATGATGTATGCCATGTATACTATGAGATAACAAAGGTATTACCACTTACCAGTGGGAAATGATCTATCTCACCTGTTGGTATTAATGTGACATCCCTGAGGATTAGATGCATCTTAAACTTGACATATGACCTGGTAGCTTTACCATATGCAATCCTTGCTTACTGAAGAAACACACACTCTGTCAATCTTCTCTTCATCCAGTGGGAGTCCTACAGATTGACATCCAACAACATACCAGTGGCCTGCACATACTTTAACTCTGATGTTAATGTGACTCTTATAACATTCCTCCTCTTCATCACAAACAACATCCCAACATGTTTCTCTCTTACTAGTTGGCAACCATTTAATACCAACAAATTACTTACCAGTCATCATACCACACCGGTTTCCAGTACATGTCTTCAACACAAGCCAATAGTAACTTGTGTACCAGTGATCATGCTATACTGATTGACATCAATGATAACACAATGCCAACAATCTCCCCCTTTGGCATTGATGCCAACACATGTGGTATCTGGCATACCACAAGCTCTCTCTCCCCTTTGACAAAAATGGCAAAGGGTCTTGACATCCAATATACTACAGGCTCTCTCTCTCTCTCTCCATTTTTCAATATGTACTCTAACATTATCACTCCCTTTCTACTAGTTGTACCTTCCCTTTTGGCTACTATGATCTGCAACCTCTTAACTAGTAGTACATTGAGATAGAGGGCTAACACATCAACTGACACCAATTGAGTATACTAATCTAATACTAATTGTTGAAGCACTCAATTGTTAGAGGATGTATCAGTGAATATTGCTTACCTATTGGTTAGACTACACCACACCCCTTGATATGTAGAAGTTATTCTAACCCCAATTTGCTGATATCAAGTGTTGAAGATGACATTGATACCAATTGTATCTTCTTTGATTCCAAATCATGTTCTCCTATGTAGGTACCTCTCCCTCTTTGCAAGCAACACTCCCAATGGTCTAGCTGTGATTTAAGTTGGATAGACATTGAAATATATCACAACCCGAGACATTTCTAAAAAAACAATCATACCAGTATAACCATAGACATTTTAACTCCCCTTGTGTCTAGCAGGTCTAATACAAATCAAAAAACATGGCTGTCAACTCCCCCTGAGTCATAGATCTCAGGTCCTAATTTCTTGTCAAGTTTAAAACTAGAGCTGCAATATGCATCATATACTAGTTGAATTGTACATATGTGATTAATTGATGATCTATCAGCTCCATTATATCAACCACAACTTATGACATGATTTTAAATAAACACAATGCCATACTATATCACTATCAAGCCAAATATCAAACCGGTTAGCCCATAATAATGTATGTGCATAAGGTTAGCCACCAGAGCAACATATGTCATTCAAGTCTTTTCCAATATCACCTGAGACATGATCTACTGAATCCATGCTACCGGAATTACTACAATGATCCCTGAACTCTTTGACTTACATAACCTACAATATCGGTCAATATCAATACCGGTAACATACTGCACATACCAGTTTCCTATGTCAGTCCACCATCTCCACTGGGACACTTTCCTCTAACTCCTGATTTATCGTGTCAAGTGCCTTTGATTTCAATGATAAATTAATTCATCCATTGACACACATGACAATGATCCTTCTCTCATCTGGAGATGTGTATCCACAACAAGAACTACACAAACTACCATCCCATCTTCTTCCTTTTATTGACATCATCTTGTTCTTCCATTTGTCCTTTTCCACTACAGGGGTGAATAATGTGATCAATAAGTGACTCCCCCTAAGGTCCTATATCTCCTTTAAGCCTTAGGAGATATCACTTGTACACTAAATGCACAATACTGGTTCATAACCATATCATCTTGTTTTCTTCTCCAAACCTTCTTGATCACATTTTTCTTCTTCATTGGCATATCTTGACCAACATTCTCCTTTCTTTGTAGAGTCTTTTTAGCTTCACAATCTTTTGTAGTATTATCAAGAATATCACTATAAAGGCATGTTGCATTTATACCTTTCTAATACTTGGGGGTTCTTTTATCAACATACCATGTTCCTCTTCTCCATGCTCTACCATTGTAACTAGCTACTAGGATCATCTAATTTCCTGATCTACCTGTACACCTCATATTATTCCATATCATTCTCTATCTCCAATATAATCCATTACCTCTTCCATACTGAACATAACGGTTATACCTTACATTCTTATTGGAAGGAGTGTAGGGGCTGCCGTAAGATGGAAAACTTCTTTTTCTACACTCATGACCCTTATGACCAACTGTACTACACTAATAACATATAAATTTTGTATTTCTATTCCTAGGAAACTCAACATGGTTTCTTTGGTATCCTTCTCTACATTCATTAGCCTGATGACCATAACCTTTGCATGAGAAACAATAACGTAGAAAGGAGGACTTATAACTTACCAATTTAGTTTGCCAAACATGTGGGGATCTTGCTGGACAATTATCTCCATTTCTTCTCTTCCAGTGATCGATCTTGAGCTGTCCATTTGCAACAGTCCTTTCATTTGATACCTTCTCTCTCCACACTTTCTTTGTCTTGTGAGCAGTAACATCTCTTTGTCTTCCACTGGTAGGAAGTCTTCTATTCTGCCTTCTCAAATTATTGCCACCAGTGAAGCTATCAACTCTTAGCTTCCCTTTGCCTTTTAGATCTGCATTGTTCCTCCTTGTGGTACCAGTCTTCATTCTCATCATATCTTCACTGGTTGTAATCAGATCAAGTTTCTTTCATGGAGCATTTCTAACTGCGAAGGTCTGGCCCTTACTATTTCTATTTGAGGAGACAAATTGAATATCTCTAAGGGAGGTCTCCTTGCTTGTGGAGCATTCACCAGTACCACATCCTAATCCATAGATATCCTTGGAGATTTTTTTTTGGATTAACATCTTATCCAAGGGCTCAGTGTTGCCACCATACTAGATTCTTACCTTGATCTCATCCTGACATGTCTCAAGGTCATTTCAGAGATTCTCCATTTGTCCTTCTAGTATCTGATACTTTTTATCCTTGGCCTCTAGCTCAGATGCTAGATCTTTACACCTACACTTCTTGGTGTGTTCTTGTTGAGTCTTCAACTCTAAGAGATATTTGTCATATTATTCAAGACATCTGATCAATCGATTTTATTCCACAACCACATCATTCTTGAACAACTTGTATTCAATCCTCACTCTACTAAATTCTTCGAGTGCACTTACAAGTTCACCTTCAAGATAAACTTCTTCTTCATCTTCTTCTTCACCTTCACTATTACTGCCAAATACATCTTGCCGCTAGGAATGATCTCTATGATTACTCTTTGATGTGTGCCTCTCATCTTCTGATTCTTGGGCCATGAAAAGGTGGGTTTCTTCTTCATCTTTTTTGCTACTACTCACTGGTCTATCTTCACATGCAGACTCATTTGACCCATTTAAGATCATGTCTTCAGAATCTGGTTCTGCTGTGTTAGGATCATTTCCAGAGAGATTCTTTAATCTATCCAATAAGCTCTTTGCCAATTTGCATTTGTCCACTTGTGAGGAAACATCATCTGAAAGTCCATAGAATATAGCCTTCATTTCTACACCATTACACCACATTCTTCCTTCTCCATCTGAATTGGTTTGGAGAATTGACTTTACTAGGGCAGCCATTTACTACTGATATCCATACATCATAACCTAAGGAGGACATGTAGATTTCCATTCTGCAACTCCAAATAAGGTAATTTGACCCATCAAACACAAGAGCTGGGATTGACTCAAACTAAACCATTGTGTCCTAATACCAAAATCTACCCAAGCTGGAGAAATCTTATCTAACCGGGAACCTGGCTTTGATACTAATTGTCGGACACAAGATGCCAATGAGAGGGGGGGGGGGGGAATTCGTGGTATCCAAACATTTCCCTTTTCAATCCTATGTTTATATATCGATTAATAGATCTAATATAAAACACACATAATAGTTAGATAGGAGGATAACACAAATGCAACCACACACAAAAGGGAAATCACATAACACCAAATGTAAGAGGAAACCCAACATGGGGAAAACCTTGGTGAGAAATGCTACTGGAGTCTACTGCTCCAATCTAGCCTCATAATGAAAACCTCGGTCACAATATTTAGGGCACCAACCCAAGGAGCACCAACCATTGCATTGATCTCCAACTCAGTGATTACAATAACATATCTGAATACAAAGTAATATACTGATTACAAATGGATTCTGTAACCTCTCATACTTGTCTTTTCATGGGTTCACCTTTATTCTGTTCTTTGCGGATTCTCTACTCAACTTTTCTCTACTACAGCCTTATCGGTTCAGCCTCCACTTCTTCTCTATCGATACTCTGCTTCTTATCTGCCGATATTGATCTCTCCTCTACTCAATCTTTGTAGTGTCTTCTCCTCTTTGACACTCTCACTATTTGAATTACTTCTGCCTTCTTACCAATCCTAACACTACTGGTTCACCATTCTGTCAAACTATTTGATAGTCTACTAGTTACCTCACTCTTGCCAGTTCTCCTTCTTCTAACCGGTTCTCCCTCAATCAAACAATCTCCTTTGTGATTGTTGATGGATTCTCTTTTCCTCTTTCACTCTCTATCTTTCATAATTTGACCTGTAGTATCCCTCGATCTAGTCTTTGGTCTACATACATATAGCCGAGTTTTCTCGCCAAAATAGGAGTTTGAACTTGGCGCCTTAGGGATTTCTCACCGACTACTTTGGTGTACTAGATCTAGTCAAATCTTAGCAAATCATATCTCAGATATGGTTGCTTTCATAACACTGCCATTGTCATGCCTTCTAGTACATGCCATCCATTTCTAAACTTTGCAAGCTACTACCTATCTTTCTACCTTACCTTTTGATCACTTCGCCATAAATGATATCTCTAGTTTCTCCACCAAATCTGATCTATAGCATGATGTTATTCCTTGATCTTTGCATCCCCAATCTTGAAATTAGTCTGTCATTCTTGTTCGATCCGCAAATCTCTTCTATACATCCCATGAATCACACAGTCGACATAAATGTCGACCTACCACTATCTATCTCGCTAATAGATACTTCACTCTCACACCATGCCGACCTATGCATGCATGCTTGCCACTTCAACTCCACGTGGCATCACTATTGATAGCCACCTTAGCTACACCTCTATATCAGTTTAGTTAGGATCACCAACCAACCACATACTGGGTTCATCTATTGGTTCACAAACCCTATCGATTATACCTTAACCGGTCTATCTTCAACCTTCCACTTTTCTTGTCTTCTATTGGAACACCTTCATTGGTCATCACACTTGCCAAACCAACTCATTCACATCTTCATCAGATGGGAGCCTAACACTTCTCCACTTTGTCAGCTTTACTGATGGACATACTTATCGGTAACCACCTTAATGACACCATGGCATTAGCCTTTAATAAATCTCCATCTGTTTGCCTCTGTGGCAACACCTTTCTCCATCTTCGGTCCGGTTACACTCTCTGTCTGCAACACCTTTTTATTTCTTCATCATTTGACCGATTCTCCTCTTAACCATTTTGTCAAGGTGGCAGACCCATTTTTCTAAGTGACAAACTCCTTACTCTTCATCTATCCTGATAAATCATCATGCCTTCTCTGTCGGTCCAATGCATATCTTTGATTTCATGCAATTGAGACATCTTTGTGATTACCCAGTAGATTCGGTGCCCATCTCCAATCTCAAACTCAAGAGGCTTCCTCACCATCCATAATGGTCATTCGGTCTATGCATCCAATCACCTGTCTCCACTTTCTTTGACTCTCTTATCCTGGAGAGTCATGATGTATGCCATATATACTATGAGATAAGCAAGGTATTATAACATACTAGTGGGAAATGATCTATGTCACCTATCGATATTAAATGTGACATCCTTGAGGAGTAGATGCATCTTCAACTTGACATATGACCTAGTAGCTTTCCCATATGCCATCCTTTCTTACTAGCGTAACACACATTCTACCAATCTTCTCTTCATCTGGTGGGAGTCCTGTAGATTGACATCCAACAACATATCGCTGGCCTACACATAATTTACCTCTAATGTTGATGTTATTCTTATAACATTCCTCCTCTTCATCACAAACAACAGCCCAACATGTCGCTCTCTTACCGGTTGCCAACCACTCTATGCCAACACATTACTTACCGATCATCATACTAGACCGGTCTCTAGTACATGTGTTCAACACAATCCAACACTAACTTGTGTACTAGTGCCTTGCAATACTAGCTAACATCAATGACACCAATACACTTCAATTTGTTAGGATTCCCAAAGATACTGAGAGGGGGGGGGGGTGAATCAGTATCTAACCGGTATATACATTTACTTGACTTAAAACATGAAAAACATATTAAAACTGTGTACCGGTAAACCAGAAATAATGCAGTAACTAAGAGCATTAACAAAAACATGAGAAGCACACCATAACACAATGATTTAATAAGGAAACCCAGTGTGGGAAAAACCTCAGTGGGATTTGTGACCCACAATATTCACTTACTGGCCAATAAGAAAATATTACTTATACAATAGGGGCCTACACATGTAGGAAGGCCAAGTGCCTAGAGCTGACTGCTCAAAATGAAGTCACACTGACTTACAAAATGGATTATGAAAATCCAATGTCTTGTATTGCTTTAGATCAGTATCTGCTATGCTAGGTTCAGTACCAGTTTAAGCTCTGCTACATACATAAACCCTTAACCAATAATTCACATATTAGTTATGCTATTATCTTCCTTTTTCACCTATATTTCTATTATAAAATGATCTACAATGATCTCATACATATATGAGTCATATTACAACTTGCCATGTCGGCTTACAATGATTTTACAATTAATTATAAAATACATTTTAAACAAAATTGAAATCGGCCAAGGTGTCATCCTTCCTTTCATTGTCGGTGTAGAGTCTGTCGGTGCCGGTGCCGGTATCTTTGTCTTGCCGGTGTCATATGATTGCAAGGTTGCCATCAATGACAAAACCTTCAATCACCTAAAATTTCTCATTGGAGTGTGCATTTGCCAACAATCTCCCCCTTTGGCATTGATGGTAACACTCATGAGAAAAATCAAATGTTTCCAAAATGATATCCAAAAGTAGTCTGCCAAAATTGCCTTACCAAAACTGTGTGCCAAAAAAAAATGTATGCTCCCCCTGAGCAGATGATGTCCTTTCTTCTGACCATTTTTCTCATCCCACTACTCCCCCTTTGACATCAATGATGAAGGTTGTCATTCGGTGTTAGTGGAGTCCTGCCTGTATTATTGTAACTGGTGGGTTACAATCTGAAAAATATATGTCAAAATTAAATTTATACCGTTACTGAATGTTTAGCTATCTTTTATTGCCTCTTGAGTTCTCTGCACTGTACCAGTGAGTATATGCATTTTCTCTTCTGGTGTCTTTAGTCCAAGATCCAGAGACTCAGATATTTCTTTTCTCAAAGAAATAAGGTATTCTAGTCTTGGACTAAGTCTGCATTTCAAGTCCCTTGCTTTATCCTTTATTCCCTATTTGTCATTTTCTAGTTTCTTGATTTTCTCTTGTTGCTCTGCAATCTTCTTCTCTAACTCCAAAAATGAATCCAATGCACCTATCAAATTGTCAGCAATAATGTTTATCTTATCTTGTGCTTGCTGATCTCCTTGTCAAGATCCTTTGTCAAAATATTTGTTCTACAAGTGTCTCTGTACAGTTTCTTGAAGTGAAAAATTATTTCCCCAAGTTCTGGTAATAGAGTATCCATTTTCTCTTTATTCTTATTTACAATTTCCTCAAATAATTTCTATTTTTCTTTTATCATTCTTTCCTTAAATGTATCCTCATTTATTTGATCAATAGTCAATAAGTTGCCGGTGATGAACTTAGACAATGTGTCTATTTGTCCTAAAGAATCCTTATTATCAAATATGCACTTTGGTGCAATCAATTTAAGGATTGGAATTGTATCATCAATAGCCTTATAGGCTTGTGCATTGCATTCTATGATCTTCTTTATTGAATCTAATAGGACCTCTGTTACATTTGTAGGTCTGAATTCTGCCATAGATGTACCAGATGTTTGTCCAATAGTCTTTACAATAGCCATGGTACCGGTTGTGGTAACTATCTTGCTTGTTTCGACCTCTGGTAGGTCAGTCTGTGTTTGCATTTATATAAGTAGGGGTTTGGGCTTTTTAGTTTGTGCCAGTGGCACTATCTCTTTCTGAACTTGAGCCTCAACCTGTACCTATTTTGGTTTCTCTGTCTCTATCTCAGAGGGTTTCTCAATGGTATCCTCTGCCGGTTGCTCTGCCTGTGTAGGTTTTTCTATGTTCATCTCAACCTCTGCAGCCGGTGACTTAGTAGTCACATTTTTCTCCTTATACTCAGTGGTTTCTCTGTCAACCACAACATTTACTTCCTGTGTGTCTACTATCATGCTCTATGAAGTGTACCTGTACTTGCAACCACAATGCACTCAATAAATCATTACAAGCATGGTTAGTAGATTAAATCAAAGACATGTAAAACCATAGCTAATCGACTTATTGCCTCCTAGTAAATGCGAGTATGAAAAATGCTCTCAGATCGGATTATGCAAAATTCAGTGACTTGACTACACTTAGATGGAGGATTTGCATGATGAAAATGCATGATATTAGCAAGAATAGCATGATTAAGCTACATGAATGAAAATTAAGCTAAGATTTAAGCTAAAATGAGCATGATAACATTGCTAAGAAATGATAAACTAGAAGCTAGATGCCTATAGTAACAATGCTTAAGCTATGAATGAGATGGGATCCATATTGCTCAAAATGAGGTCTATTTATAGGATTCTCTAAGGCTAGGGGTGAGTTGGCATGAATCAACGGTTGAGATTGTTTTGAAGATATCAATGGTTAAATTGGAGGAGGTTGGCAAAGGGAGTTGGATTAAAAAGAACACTTAGTGGCAAGTGTCACAAAGGTTCTAGAAGATGTTGGATGAAAGGGGACATGGTGGTAGGTAGAATGGGTTAGGTTTAGGAATGGTTAGGTTTAGGAGTGGTAGAAGTTAGGAGAATTTGAATTTAAAAATTCAAATATTAGGAAAATAGCTAATTAATCTCAACAACTCATGATTTGATTTGTTTTAATTAATTAGGGGATTTAGAAGAAATGAATTTGATGGGGGGTAATTAATTAATTTGAATTAATTAATTAAAGGGGTGAAATGAAATGAACCTATTTAATAAATCCTTAGATTTATTAATAAGTAGATGAATGAGAGAAATTGAATCAAATTGCTTAGTGAACTCAATTAAATTGGGGAGGAGAGATTAATTAAATAATTGCTTATTTAATTAATTATCTTCAGACCATTTTTAGGTGTATACATTTTGCCCCTCTTTGAAGCGAGGTGTGATGACACGTTGATTCAAAGAATAATCTCATTTTGATGATGGTATTGATTTGATAGGATGCCCTAGCTCTTGATTGCTAAATTCTGGTATGATGATGCCCCCTTGGGAGATCAATTGAGATAATTGATCTTTGGAGTTTTGCAAGATTGATATCCCGATAGATTTGATTTGATTTCTGCAACTGTGGTTTGATGAAAATGTGAGTTCTTTGATAAGCTTGATTGCCTAGATCGATAAGATTTAAAAATCTTGATTGATTAGATTCAGTTTGGTTTCAGGAAGGATTCATCCTATATAAGACAATGATGATCAAAGTGTTTGGTTTCGGGAAGGAGTCATCCTGTATAAGACATGATCAGAATGTCTGGTTTCAGGAAGGATACATCCTGTATAAGACATGAATCAAAATCAGATCGTCTGGTTTCAGGAAGGATTCATCCTATATAAGACGTGATAGAATTGATTAGGTTTGATTGATTGATTTAATTTGATAAGGTTGATTAGATAAAGAACTGACATTTTGTTGATATCGAGATGCAACAATATTTGGATATGTTGATTGTTGGTTCTATTGAGAGAGATAGCATAAGATTTGAGCTAGGTCGATAATATCATGAAAGAGATGAGTTGTCATTCTGATTGAGTATACACTTTTGATGATACTTTGATGATTCCTGCGATAGATTTGACCTTGGATAAAAGGAGCTTTTGGGATCCATGCAAGAATGAAATGCAAGCTAGAATGCAAAGCTATGACCGGACTAGTCACTGGATTATTTTGCATTTTTGTCATCATTGCGCTTTTGAAATGTGGGAAGTGAGTACAAACATTGATGCTATAATTAAACCATGATGACTTGAGCACTATTTTCCTGGATTTTGATATGGCAAGTTAACACAAGCATCAAGGTATAATTGAACCGAGATGACCTAAGTGTTGTTTGCGTAAAACAGGTAGTATTAATCATTTCAATATGGAAATTGGAAATGTCTTCAATGATATTCTGATGATCATGTCCCGAGACAAATTTGCACATATTACTGATTAATTTTCAAACAACAGACAAGAAAAATATCATGTTTCATCCTTGTTCCTCTAGTCAAAGACATCCTAGAGTCACTCAGAAATCATGATAGCGAAAAGCAATATAGAAAAGTTGAACAATCATGTTACAATCAATTATTCAAAAGATATTATTCCACTGAAAAGTTGTGATGTGCTTAGATTGATTTCATGATAGCTTGATAGTTGATAGTTTGATCTTGTGTTCAATGTTGTATGTGTCTCAGTTTTCGCTTGATAAGAGTTGTCTAACTGTTGTTCTACTTGTTTGATTAAGCTCAAAATTGATCAAAATTTGCCCCCAGCTAGGTGTAAGATTTTGCCCCAAGCCTAGAAACAAATTCGTTATGATATATCCAATGATCCAAACCATGGTAAGAAGCCACCTAGGATGTCTGCGTATGTATAAAGGCTTTATAATGGTCACCGCTGATGGAAGAATGAATGCAAGCGAAAAAATGCATGAAATAATAGATGGAAGAGCCAGTCGACAGATAGCACCTATTTGCCAGGTTTTCACCATCTGTTTTTATTGCAATTTTTCTGATATTTGATTTTTTTTTTTTTTTCAGATTTTCTGCTTTTTCACTTTTTAGGATTTTTCTAATTTTTCCCTATTTTTGATTTTTTTTCTTTTGATTTTTCACTGTTTTTGATTTTTTCTGATTTTTTAGACATAGAACTTTTTCAGGTGCATGCTATTGATAGGTTCCTCGAGCTGATCTCCATCTTGTGTTGATAGCTGATATGCTCTTGATCCAAATACTGGTGTGATCACAAACGGACCTAACCAGTTTGGTTCAAATTTTCCTTTCTTTTCTTGATCTGCCTGGTTGTGTGGATTTTCCTTTAGCACTAGTTCTCGAACTTGAAAGATTCTTGGTTTGACCTTATGATTATAGCTCCGACACATTCTTTGTTGATATACCTTTAGATGATCAAAGGCGTTTTGTCTTCGTTCATGGATCAGTTCTAATTCTTGTAGTCTGGATACTCGTTGTTCTTCATCTGGGATGAGTCCTTTTAGTGACACATGTAGAGAGGGTATCTCTACTTCGATTGGCAATATGGCTTCTGATCCATATACAAGAGAGAATGGTGTGGCACTTGTCGGTGTGCGGATACTGGTGCGGTAGGCCCATAGAGCAGGGTTTAGTTGGATATGCCAATCTTTCCCAGCATCATTCACTGTCTTTTTAAGAATTTTCAGGATAGTTTTGTTAGATGCTTCTGCCTACCCTTTTCCCTATGGATAATATGGTGTGGAGAATCTATGCTGGATTTTGAACTTCTCACATAACTCTTGTATATCCTGATTCTTGAATGGTCACCCATTATCAGTGATAATGGTCATTGGTATTCCATAGCGATAGATGATATAGTTCAAGATAAATGCAGCAATTTGTTTTCCTGTGATGTTGATGAGAGGTACAACTTCAATCCATTTTGTGAAATATTCAGTAGCTATGAGAATGAATTTATGTCCATTAGATGAAGAAGGATTTATCTTTCCTACTAGATCAAGTCCCCATTGACAAAAAGGCCAAGATGTTGCTAAAGCATGAAGTTCTTGTGTTGATGCATGGATCAAATTCCCATGGATTTGACATTGTTTGCATGTTCTTGCTATCTTGAAAGAATCTTGTTCCATAGTCAGCCAATAGTAGCCCAAGCGTATGAGTTTTTTCGAAAGGGTAAGACCACTTGAATGAGTGCCACAAATGCCATTATGGACTTCATGTAAGGCCTTCTCAGATTCTTCTTGTTCAAGACATCGTAAGAGAGTACCATCTAGACCTCGTTTATACAGGGTATCCACGACGAGAGTATAATGAGAGGATTGGTGAATAAAGTTTCTCTTTTGGTTCTTTGATAAGTCAGGAGGTAGGATATTATCTTTCAAGTATGTGTAAGTTTGGCCATAGTGGGAGGAATCATGTCCAATAAGTTGATAGATGGTTTGGGAATCAGGACAGTTATAGGTAGGATGAAACAACTCTTCAACTAGGAATTCATAACGCTCTTGATTTTCCTATGTCTGCAATAGAGAAGTAAGTGTAGCCATGGCATCTGCTGCTTTGTTGTCATTTCTGGGGATCTATTCAAAAGTTATTTCTACAAAGTACTTGATATCATCCACCATCTTTTTGTAAGGCATGAGTTTGTCATCTTTTGTTTGATAGTCATCATTGATTTGATTAATGACAAGTTGAGAGTCTCGAAAGACTTGAAGTTGTTTTATATTCCATTCTACAGCCATTTTGATAAATAGAATGCCTGCTCCTAATTTATGTTGTGTTCCTTTATTGATGCTTTCTCTTGGTCATGATATGTTCCATTATTGATGCTTGCTCCTAGACTGATATTCGGGTGATGTATTGTAAGATATGGATTGAACCCTGGAACATCTATATATGAACAGGTAAAATTGACTTGCCATCTTTTGAATGGTTTCAAGTATTTTTTCCTTGCTAGTTCTGATAGAGAAGCTATTGGATGTAGATCAGATGTGCCAATGATAGTTGCCTTTGCTGGTTCTATTAGGATAGATAACTTCTCTTGATAACATTCAAGTAAGGTGTCAAATCTCCCATCTGCTGGCACTTCGAAGAGGTTTTCACCGTTAGATGCGTCCTTTGTTTTTATTTTTTCCTGATCTAATGTTGCCAATAAATGGTTTTCAGCATTAGACTTGATATTGTTTTCTTGATTTTCACTTTTGCGACTAGGAGATATGACACCCACTTGACTTGAAGATACATTAGCGGAATCCCTGGTGAAAGTTGTTGCGGGTTTGATTTCATCAAGATATACGGATATGGCATGGTCATTAGGAAAGGTATCAATAGTAGTATGTCCTTCATTTTCCCAGTCCATAGGTTCAGGATAGCTTAAGGATAAATGATCTTTAGGTTGAATAGCTTCAAAGATATTAGAGCTTTCGATATGTATGTCGATGTCTAGGATGGTACTCT
The DNA here is from genome assembly GCF_030272615.1 of Cryptomeria japonica. Taxonomy (NCBI): domain Eukaryota; kingdom Viridiplantae; phylum Streptophyta; class Pinopsida; order Cupressales; family Cupressaceae; genus Cryptomeria; species Cryptomeria japonica. The sequence continues at coordinate 164,977,403 of NC_081414.1, forward strand.
CGTCAGAATGACCTCGTATAACAAAATCCTGATTGTCCTCGGTTAAGTCCATGTCAGTCGAATGTGATTCTAATTCAAGTAGGCTAGTTCCTAACGTTTGTTCTGCATATGTGTGAACTACATCGACTTATACATCTGCTTCTTCATCCCTCTCAATTTGAAGTTGCTCTTGTTTGTTTTTCCATGATAGCAAATATTCTCCAGTTCCTTGATCTTTTAGCTGCATTTTTTCTTCCATGTTTGAAAAAATTGATTCAAATGATTGTTCCTTGGATTGTGTGCTTGAAGCTGCTGCCTCTCTGTTATGTAGAACAATGATCTCTTGAGCTGATTTCAGATTATTACAACATTGCAATGGATTTGAATCTGCTGATACTGTGATTTCCTGTCCATTGTATGGAAATTTCAGGCATTGATGACATGTTGATGGTATAGCTTGTATATCTTGAATCCATGGTCTCCCCAAGAGTATATTATATGGCAGGTCCAAGTCTAAAACTTGGCATGCTGTATCTTTTTGCAAGGGTCCCACTGTGATGGGCAATATCACCATTCCTTTAGATGAATGTTCTTCTTCATTATGTGCTTTGATTTTGATCTTTTTCCCAGGTTCAACTGCATCTTCTGAATATCCAAAGGCACAAACAAGAGTCATAGAGAAAATGTTCAAGCTAGCTCCCCCATCTATTAGGACACATTTAACAAGTGTTCTATGAATGAGGACTTCAATTTGCAAGGAAGTGTTATGAGGATTTTGTAAGGAATCAATACTTGGATATGAAGGAGATGAGCTTTGAATAGGATTCTCTGAAATAGGGTTGATGACAATCATGGATATCGCTTGGGGAACTTTAGCTTTGGATGCATTATTTGGCAAGGATGCTATGGAAGGTTCTTGCAAGCTTTTAGGACGTGTAGGAATAGATGCCTTTGGAGCGTCAATTTGCTTATGGATGGATGGATCATTACTAGACATGGGTGCACGATTTTGATCTTCTTTAGCCAAATCCTTTAGGGATCTCTTTAAGAGGTGCATAAAAGAGCCACCTTTCTTTTGAGATGTATTCAAATCCTTATGAGGTTTTAACATAGTTGGATTTGGATTTTGAACTTGTTTGATTTCTCTAATATGTTGGTTTGTTCTGTCTTCTTCTTGTGTTTTGCTTTGGTATGTCATGTTGATATGATCTTCAGTTATTTCAAATGTTTCAACGATCTTATATCTCTATGCTCTAATCAAAATGGGCATTGTGTTTGATATTGTGCTAAGATTTGATTGTTTAAAGGTTGTTTTGAGCAAGTGATCGATAGTCAATTTCAAGGCAATAGAGTGATATGACACTAAAAGATGGTTCAAGTGTTTAAAAGTTTGCAAGTTTTTTGATCTTTTGTTTAGGAGTGCAATGGTGATGATTTGATAAGAACCAAGTCTAGTAGGAACGATCTATCCTATGATGTGGGACAAAGTTACCCTAACCAAACATTTCAGTTTCATGATAAAGGATGATTGATCCTGATGAGAAACTATGTTTGAGTGATCAGTTTACCAAAGAGGGTGATAATGCACTTTGAGATGTTTAGATCTTGAACTTGCTGGGAGTAAGCACTTTGAAAATCTTAAGGTGTTTATGTTCTAGAGTCTGATTTTGACGAGTGATAACTTGACCAAGCAAGCCAAGCAGACAATTTAAGCACAAATTGACAAATAATAGGTGTTTATGCTTACTGCAAATTGATCAGGCATACATGATAAATCTAAAACAGGCATGTAAGACACAGTTCTGGAGTAACAAATGCAGAGTTTCATACAACATATTATGCAGCATAGGATGACAAGAGATACAAGACAAAATGACAGACTAGTGATTTCATGTGAACAACAATTTTTTGTACGACATAGAACCTTGACTCATACGACAGAAGATAAAGCAATACGCTAGAGACTCCTGACTCGTACGATAGGGATTTGAGCAGTTATAAAAAGTGCTTGCTTGTTTGACTTTTGATCACTGAATTTTGATGTTTTACTTTGGTTTTTCAGTTTTAAGTGTCTGATTTTGCAATTTAGGGATGAATACACAACAAACACACGATGTGATAAATGAATCCAATCAAGCTAAACCCTAAGGAAGTTGGCTGAGAATGAAAATCTTTGCTTGCTGACTTAGGTACACACCCAATAGCTAATCAGAATATGGCCATTGAGTCTCATGCAATGGATTCTCAATGCCGTATTATCCGACTCCAAATGCTAATGGGGGCAAGATATGGCAAGTGTCTTGGGAGAGTTACTATCTCTCTTGCACAAAGATTATCACCCTTTCAGAGGTGAATCAGGTAGCTTCTATTTTTATAGTTCTTAGTTTCTTAGTCAGGAATTCCGTTTGAAATTACCCCTTGAAGTCACGCAAGAATGATTGAGGCCCATAGCCCGACAAGGTACCAAAACAAGCTGTAGTCACGTAAACATGATTGAGACCGCGATGCCCTACAAAATGCTCGATATGAGAGATCTCAAAGAGAAGACTCAAATAATCCCATCCTCTGAGACTTTAATCATCAGAGACCTATTTATTATAGTGAGTTGGAATGCTTAGGTCCAGTTGTACTCACTTGGGTTGTTCTCACAGGGTGATTAGTTTTTCCCACTGTGACAGGCCCGCTAAAGATATGCACTATTGAAAGCAAAGGATGAGTCTAGCTTTCTGATCACCTAAGAAAGGTGAGAGCATACTCGCCTATCATCAAGACACATAAGACATGATAGTTCATTTCTTTAAGCCCAAATTGAAATGTGCCTAAAAATCTTAAAGAATACACAAAGTTTTCTACTGAATCCCTAGGCAACCTGCAAAAACTCATTAGTAGTCATTGTTTTGAATTTTGTCTTTGACAAGCGTATCTTTGACAAGCGTCCTGCATAAAAGAGTTAGGTTGCAAACATCTCATAGACATAACAAGATTAGCATTAGTGATCTAAACTATGAAATTTTCAGAAAAATTATATGAAATTTTAGCCTAACTTCAAATAGGCATAACTTTCTACTCGGGTCTCAAAATTACAAGCCATTTACCTCGTTGGAAAGGTCTCCAAGAGTTCTAGATGCAATTTTGAAACTCTTAGGGGTTAAAAATGACCAGAAAGCCTTCAAAAACGTAGATTACTGATGTATAGACAAATTTGAAACTTCTAATTTGTAGTTTTTTCAAAAAAATCATAGAACCAGAGACTCGTACGACACAAATTTGCAATTAGCATGATAGAGAGTAAAATAGACTTGTACGAGATAGAATCATCCTAGTACTAGTAAACAATTTTCAAAGCATAAACTCGTACGAAAAGGATTTAGCTATCGTATGACAGTGAAAATAAACTCGTACGACAGAGGATCAGCATAGTACGAGACAAGAATTTGTAGTTTAAAATATCATACAAGTTAGGATTATACCTAATACGAGTCAGGATGAGGTATCGTACGAGACTAAAAGGAAGTTCGTACGAGCCAGAAAGGCAACTCGTATGACAATGTGATTCTGATCTGGCAGAGATGAAGTTTGAGGAAGCTTGGGAGGCTGAAAATGATGATTTCGGCCCCACGGCGGGTGCCAAAATGTCGCGTTCTATGAAGTGTATATGTACCTGCAACCACAATGCACTCAATAAATCATTACAAGCATGGTTAGTAGATTAAATCAAAGACATGTAAAACCATAGCTAATCAACTTATTGCCTCCTAGTAAATGCGAGTATGAAAAATGCTCTTAGATCGGATTATGCAAATTTTAGTGACTTGACTACACTTAGATAGAGGATTTGAATGTTGAAAATGCATGATATTAGCAAGAATAGCATGATTAAGCTACATGAATGAAAATTAAGCTAAGATTTAAGCTAAAATGAGCATGATAACATTGCTAAGAAATGATAAACTGGAAGCTAGATGCCTATAGTAACAATGCTTAAGCTATGAATGAGATGGGATCCATATTGCACAAAATGAGGTCTATTTATAGGATTTTCCAAGGCTAGGGGTGAGTTGGCATGAATCAATGGTTGAGATTGATTTGAAGATATCAATGGTTAAATTGGAAGAGGTTGGCAAAGGGAGTTGGATTAAAGGGAACACTTAGTGACAAGTGTCACAAAGGTTCTAGAAGATGTTGGATGAAAGGGGACATGGTGGTAGGTAGAATGGGTTAGGTTTAGGAATGGTTAGGTTTAGGAGTGGTAGAAGTTAGGAGAATTTGAATTTAAAAATTCAAATATTAGGAAAATAGCTAATTAATCTCAACAACTCATGATTTGATTCGTTTTAATTAATTAGGGGATTTAGAAGAAATGAATTTGATGGGGGGGAATTAATTAATTTGAATTAATTAATTAAAGGGGTGAAATGAAATGAACCTATTTAATAAATCCTTAGATTTATTAATAAGTAGATGAATGAGAGAAATTGAATCAAATTGCTTAGTGAATTCAATTAAATTGGGGAGGAGAGATTAATTAAATAATTGCTTATTTAATTAATTATCTTCAGACCATTTTTAGGTGTATACATCTACATTTACCGTATACGAAATTTCAAATTCAAGATTTGTATCCTCTACCAGAGTCTCCATACTCTCTGTGGTAGGTTGTCTGTCAGTAGTGTCTATCGATGGAGTATCTGAAAGAGGTGGGGGCATATTGTCAGTTATTTTCAAGCTTGGTGGTCCACCTACCTTACCTTTCCCCTTATCTCTATCCTTTTGGTATACTTTAATAGTTTTTGGCCTAAGTAATTCTTCCTCTTTTTCTTTTTCCACAAAGAATATATCCCATCCATCTGTTGTTTCCTCAGATACTTCATTTACTCTACCAGCCATTAGTGCTACATGCCGGTGAGTAGTGGAGAATACTGTCTAGTTAGCCTCATTGATTAATTTGTCTATTTCATCAGGTGAGTTAACTGGATGCACTGCAAGTAATTTTTCAATCTTAATTTTCTTATCTAGCTCAACAATGGCTAATCTTATAGCTTCTAATCTCCTATACAGATCATTTGGAATTTCATCAACAACTTCCATTAAGAATTTCTTGTATATATCTAAGTGTAAAATTACAGTATTCTCTATACTTTCCTTGTCATCTGCTAATAGTGTGTTGTATATTTTGTTGATGTTTTTTAACTTACCATCCTCTGTTATTTAGCTAAGAAGTTTGTCTAGAGGAGAAATAGTCTATTTCACCTTCTTCTTCTTAGGAGTCATTTTCTTCGCCAGAGGCCTTACTGCCTGTTGCTTCTGTCTTATTCTTTTTGGTGTAGGAGAGGGTGCCGGTGAGGGTTTTATTTTCCTTTCAACTCTTTTAAACTCGGTCGGTATATCACTCTCAGAAGAAGTTCCAACCGGTGAAAGATGAGTTTCCGGTTGAGGTTCTTCCAACTCACTTTCACTTATACCAGTTTGTCTCAGAACATTTTCCTTGATTGCTTTAGCCTGCTGGGTTCCTTTTCTTATGGTTGCTTCAACTTTCTTAACCCTTTTTCTAGATTGAATAGTACTCTCTATTGTTTCAGCACTACCAAACACCTTCTCTTCCGGTTCCTTTGGAGCTTCAAGGAGGGCTTTTACATAGGTTTCTATGATGTTGTCATCTATTTCATAGCCCATTTTAGTTACCTAGATAGTTCTAGGGATAATTGCCTCCATCCAGATTTCATCTTTCTTGATCACAAAATAGATTTATTTCTAATACTTATCCACAATAGCTTGTGAGAGTCTTACTCTAGTTTTCATTTGAGCCTTTAATGCTTGAAAATTTTCTTTTAGGTTTTTCTCCTAGTTCTCTCCCATATTGTTTAGTAAATCTAACAGTTGTTTTCCTACCGGTATGTCAAAGCCAAAGTCTCTAGAACCAATACCGGGTACTTGTTTTATTATGTACAACATCAAACAAACAAGTAAGTTTCCAAATCTGAATGTTCCTTTCTTATCTCTTTTAATCTTTCCCAAATTGTCTATCAACTCATCTTTAAGCCATTCACATATATCTATTCTTGCATTATCATTGACCATATTATAGGCACTCTTGATACATAGGCTAGAAACTGAATTTAACCTATTTGCATGTGTAGCCTTATAACCTAAGATCATACTGATAAATCTGACATTTATATCTTTTACATCGTTTACCCTTATATATCTTTTATCAAATGTTGCACTGGTTAGGTTTATCACTGTGTCATTTGAGACCTTCTTTGTTTTTTCAGGTCTGTTACCAGTGGAGGGTAACCCTGTTACAACTTTTACTGCTTCTTTTATGATTTTATGAATTGAGTCCAACCAGAAAATTCACCATGTACTCTGCTTAACACAATCCTTATGATATCCTTGGGAAAATCTGGGACAATGAGGATTTCAGTGAAACCTAGGGTTTCCACTATTTTATGTTTCGGCTTGACATTTCCAAACTCATCACAAATCACAGACTTATACATATTCTTGATCTCATCATCACCTAGTTCCTCAATATGACAATGTATATACATCCTAGGGTCTTCAGCATATACTACTCCCTTAGGAATTTGAGAAAATGCACCTATGCTATCATCTTTCTTTGCAATTTTGGGAACCAGTTTGAAAACAGGTCTAGGGTGCTTCATAATCTACAACAGTAGGATTTGCAATAAATTCAGGAGTGGATGAAGATGCCATAGCTATAAATACCTCAATTTTCCTTAGGGATGAATGCTGCTCGGAAATTTCCGCGCTCTCGAAGATTTGAATTCTCGGTGAATGGAAAAAGGAGCCAAAACATTTGCTTTATAATGTTATTTTCTCCAACTACCACATTTAATGCTCGCCGGTTAAGTCACAACTTAACTCATTTGCCGGTATAGAAGTAATTTCAACTTCTCACCATCAGCTGAGGGAATAATAGCATATTTTTCATTTTGTTGCTAAACCCCCAAAAGATTTTCTTCAGTTAGATGAAGATTCTCCTGCCAATGGAGTGTTGCTTTGTTCTACCGGTGGAGGAGTATTCCCATCAATATTCTGATCTGACTTTCTGATCCATTGTTTTGAAAATTCTTGCTTTACTTCTTCAACTTTTTCTTTACCTTTCAAACTTGGACCTTTATTATTTACTAGTGATGTCTTACTTCTACAGAATCTAGCAATATGTCCAATTTTATTATAGGCATAACAAGTCACATTGTTTTTCTGAATAGCTTTTCCATATCCTATGCTGGTATGTGTTTTGCATTGATTAGATAAGTGTCCAAATCTTCCACAAATATAACATCTTACATTCATTCTACAATTTTCTGAATTATGACCAACTTTGTTGCATTTTGAAAATTGACCGGTGGGTGTATTAGTGTTATGATAATTTCTAGATCTACATTGATTTTCTCTATGACCATACTTGTTACAGTTAAAGCATTTGCCATTAAATTTGTAAGCAGTATGTTGTCTTACCGGTTTGCTATGATCATGATTATTTGCAGTACCGGAGCTTTCACCAACTTCAAAGCCAAGGCCATTTTTATCACCATTAGGTTTTTGATTCTTTAGCATGTCATCAAGTTCCTCTGAACTTTTCTTAAATTTCTCCTTGTGTTGATTTGCAGTAGTCAGTTCCTTTTCCAAGATTCCTTTCTCTCTCATGAGTTCAATTTTGTCATTTTGTGTGTGCATTAGATCTGTCTTCAACATATCATTTTCATGACTAAGTCTCATGTTTTCATTTCCAACATAATTTAGTCTTCTAGCCAAGTCATCTTAATTCTTCTTTCTATCTTCAATATCTTTACAGAATCTCATAGTCATGTCTTGCATCTTATTCTTTGTTGTACTGATTTCTTGTCTTAGCTTGTTTAACAAATCATTAAGAGTTTCCTTTTCATCATTCTCATTCTGCATCTTTTCACAAAGTTCTCTTCTCTTGTTCCTTGCAATAGTGATATTTTCTTGAAGTGCTTGAATAATATCCTGAGCAGCCTTCAGATCATCCTCAAGTTTGATATTCTTCACCTTTTCTACATCATAGTCTAAAAGAGTTGTTTCCAACTGCTTCCTCAAGTTTTCCATCTCTATCGGTGTCAAGATCTTCCTCAAGCTGTTAGGCTTTTGAAAATAGAAGAGTAGGCTCTGATACCAATTATTAGGATTCCCAAAGATACTGAGAGGGGGGGGGGGGTGAATCAGTATCTAACCGGTATATACATTTACTTGACTTAAAACATGAAAATCATATTAAAACTATGTACCCGTAAACCAGAAATAATGCAGTAACTAAGAGCAATAACAAAAACATGAGAAGCACACCATAACACAATGATTTAATGAGGAAAGCCGGTGTGGGAAAAACCTCGGTGGGATTTGTGCCCCACAATATTCACTTACTGGCCAATAAGAGAATATTACTTTTACAATAGGGGCTTGCACATGCAGGAAGACCAAGTGCCTAGAGCTCACTGCTAAAAATGAAGTCACACTGACTTACAAAATGGATTATGAAAATCCAATGTCTTGTATTGCTTTAGATCAGCATCTGCTATGCTAGGTTCAGTATCATTTTAAGCTCTACTACATACATAAACCCTTAACCAATAATTCACATATTAGGTCTGCTATTATCTTCCTTTTTTGCCTATATTTCTATTACAAAATGATCTACAATGATCTCATACATATATGAGTCATATTACAACTCGTCATGTCGGTTTACAATGATTTTACAATTAATTACAAAATACATTTTAAACAAAATTGAATTCAGCCAAGGTGCCGGTATCCTTGCTTTCACTGCCGGTGTTCTGTATGCCGGTGTAGAGTCTGTCGATGCCGGTGCTGGTATCTTTGTCTTGTCAGTTTCATATGATTGCAACGTTGCCATCAATGACAAAACCTTCAATCACCACAATTTCTCATTGGAGTGTGCATTTGCCAACACAATCTCCCTTACTGATGATCATGCTATACCGGTTGACATCAATGACAACACCATGCCAACAATTTGTACCATTAAATTACCCAATATGGCTCAAATTCCCTATCAAAATATTGTTTTATGAAATCCCCCAATTGGTACTATTTTTAAAGTGGAAAATTGAACCCTAGTAGTTCCCGACCTAGGAGAGAGAAAGGAAACCACTAGGATGATATTCACTTTGGAGATAATTTACATTCAAAAGAGGGGTTTGAATTCAATAGATCCAAATCCAAAGGAAATAAGGATGTGAATACCAAGTGGATTGCAAGAGTTGGAATGTGATTTGTCCTCTTTTGTATATAGATATGTTGACTTGTTGACTATGTAGAAAAGGGAGACAAAATGGATGAAACAAGGAGCTACCAGTTTGGGATTGCGTCGTAACTTCAGATCCAAGATATTTAGATTGATATGGATTTGCCCTACAAATTTGGAGAAAATTTGCCAGGAACAGGATGAAAGTGTACTTGGTCCTCCAAAAAATCTATGCGTCGAAAAGTGTTTTTTCGTCTCTAAAAAATGACGAACAAACTTTCAATTACAGGCGCACACCTAAAGCCTACTATAATGGGGGGTGAAAAATGTGTGAATATGAGATCTAGAGGAAAGATACCCTTTCCCTCCAAGGAGAGATGAGAGTTTCACTATGGATTTCACTTCAAACACTTTTCATGTATTACATTGGAAGAGGGGGGAAAATTCACTAGATTCAACCTCCGAAGAAGAAGAAGATTGAATTCTGAATGAAATGATATGAGAATGATAAGAAAACCCCTCTTCTTGGAATGCAAAGGAATTGATTGAATTATGTATTAATAAAAAGTGAAAAAGTGACAAAGAATTGATTATAACTCAAGATCGAAGCGTAGGATGAAACTATGCAACTGGATTTGGCAATAATATGTCAAGATGAAGCCATCCTAGGAATTTGAGGAAAAATTGCCCAAACGGCGACGAAAGTGTACATGGTCCTCCGAAAAATCTGCGAAATGAAAAGGGTTTTTCCGCCTTTGCAAATGTAGTCCAAATCCAAAATACAGCTGCGCACCTGCAACCTACACACATAAAAGAGATGAAAAGGGGTTGGTATTGGGGGTTTTCCTTCAGGTCAAACCTGAGTTTTGAAATTAACCAAATGATGAAAGAAACTACTTGCAAGTAAATTTAAACGAAATATTGAAATGTAAATCACCTCAAGGGAGGTTGTGATAGAAATGTTGATAGAATTGCTTGTATGAATTTGAATGTAGGAATGGGTCTCCTCTTCAATGGTTGAATCCTTGACTTGAATGGAACACCTAGCCTTGAAGAGAGACTTGAGATGCTTAATGCTTGAAAGGGATGCTTGAATTCTTGAACACTCTTGAATGCTTGAATGCTTGAATGTGTCACTTATCAGGACTTGTTATTGTTTCCTCCATGTTTTTTTGGCAAATGGGAAGATGAATTTAACTTATATAATTGTCGAATTAGGGTTATTGATTTGATTTTTGTCACAGATCGACATTGGGGAAGTTTTCCCATTCAATGTGCATCCTCCAATGCAAAGTTGGAAGGGTCCTACCCCAAAATAGGCTAGGGATAGGGGTGCCACCCCCGTGTCGTTCCCTTTTCTCAAGACATGGAGCAGCCTAGGCAGTGCAGGGAGCAAGGAAAGTGCAAATTTCAAGGGTTGAGCAATCTTTGGTCTCCGATCAGGATTGAGAATTCAGTTCGCATGCCTAAAGACCCTAATATGGTTAAAAATTGCTAGGGCCACAATTTTATGACACTACATTTAGCCCCCACTTTAGCAGGAGTATAAGCATATGCCAATACTTTCAGTAAATTACAAGGAAACAAGATTGAAAGACTTCTACCATGTCAAGGAGGCAAGATACAACAAGCCCCTAGTGGACTTAGTATCTTATGACATCATTTGACAAAGTAAAAGGGAAGATCAAGAGAGAGAACCATGATTGCAAGTAGCAAGGTTCCCCTCACTATGTGTCATGAAAAGAAAGGATACCAAAATTACAAGGCAAAGCCAAGTTTAATAAGTAAATTTGAGTATCAAGAAAGAAAATATGAGCAGAGTGTATGCCCGCACGTTAAAGTGATCGCGCACACCTTATCGGGAGCAATTTATTTAAGGTAGGATACACCCAAGAGAGAGAAAAGAGAGGGAGCACATTATCGCAAGGATTTAGCCCCCAATCAAGGAATAAAACCAAGGATAATGAACACAAAACACAAAAGACGAGGTGCTTTCACTTTCCTCAGGGTCAGTATGTTGCATGATAACTCATGTATATCATATATATATGTGCATATAATAATCTTCATTCCCCAAAGAAAGGAAACTTCCTTGGAAGAAAGGGAAGATAAGAGTTTTTTGAGTCAAAATGAAAGAGACCAAGAAAATATCTCAATGCTTTGCATCATCCTCAAATAGACATTAAGGGAACAATAGAAGAACATGGATACACATAGAACAATAGTCACCAAAGAGAAAGAAAGGAGAGAGGGAGAAGATCTATTGTGCTAATGTTGCTAATCTAGCACGACATCCACCTCCTGATCTTGCTGATCACTATTTTGGGATGGCAAGCAACATTCCAAAGGAGAAAAATTGAGCACAATAGATGGAGATATCACAAGATCCAAACAAGGACTATGCTCATGCGGTCAGTCACTTTGTTCAACTCTAGGAGCTAGGATTAGGGATTTTGAAAATTCAGCTGATAAATGCTTGTGAACATCAACATATTCATTATTACTATCAGAAGCATTAGGAGTTGTATTTCCATCATGAATAACATTTTCACCTATTTCCTCATCAATATTTATAGAAAGAGGATCTCTCACATGAATAGAAGTAAAACCATCACATGTTTTTTGCAATTTATGTTTACGGGATTTAGGTTCAACATCTTGTTTAGGAGAAAAGGGAATCATGTCCACTGTTGGAGTTTTAGGAGATTGAATGGTTTGAGGGATAACTTCATGAGCTCGAGCACAACATATTTGATGATTGAAGTTTTAGATTGTGGTCTTTTAGGTTGGACAAGAGGAGAGGCAGGCCTCTTCTCTCTATAAGAGGAAGGAGGCAGAATTGCACCATATAAAGGAGGAATATTAGGTGTAGGAAGGAGACTAGGTCCATCATGAGGAGGAGGTATGGGTCTAACCCTAGGTGACACATTGTTTTATTTCTCAGGAGAAGGCATAAACACATCCATAGGATTAGGTTGAGGATCTTCCTTAGGAGGAAGATCAGTTCTATCCGTGAGGGGAAGAACTTCATCTTCAAGAATGATAGCAATGTCAAGTGTTGGGGACCTAGATTGAATTAAGGCTAATATCATCTTTCTTCCACTTTTGATAAGATTGAAAAATAGCATCACTCCTTGATGGAAGAGATTGAAATTGCTTAGGCAAAAAGAAATAAATGGGAATGCCAGAGCTTCTTTTGGATGGTTGAAATAAACTATGGTTCACAATTATGATTTTGCCATTGTGAGGGAAATTCAAACATTTATGGATTGGAGAAGCAATAGCCTTCATGGAAGATAGCCAAGGATAGCCCAACTTCACATGGAATTTCTCGAAAGAAGGAATGATAACAAAGTTGTCATTGATAGATTTAGTATGAATTGTAACAAAAAGGGTGATAGAACCAATGGTAGGACAAGCGAATCAATCAAATAACTTCACAACTACATTAGAGTCATCATATATTGGTTTATTCAATCCTAAGGTAAAAAGATAGTCCTCAGTTATGAAATTCACCATGTAAGAGGGATCAATAAGGTCACCACGGAAACGTATATCCTTAACCTTCACAATTGTGTATAAAGGGCCATCGGGTGCTATAATGGTCTCGCTAGGGTCAAATGTAATGCAAGGATCCTTAGGTGTATCTTGTTTCTCTACCATATTTATTAAGTTCGAAGCCATATAAGTGAAATCCTTAGAAGAGAAAGAAGTATGCATAGTCTCAATCACGTTAGAGGTATGAGAAGGAAAGGGATCAGTGAAAATCTTAAGATTTTGGTTAGGAGTAGCTACTGATTTATTTCCATTATCATTCACACCTGCCACCGATATAGTATTATTATTAATCAAATCTTGAATCTTACTTTTTAATGCAAAATATTTCTCAGTACCATGACCAGGATGATGATGAAATTGACAAAAGGAATTGTTATCAAAATAAGGGGATGCTACCTTAGAAGGGTCAATTGGTTTTATGGGAGGAAGTTTTATAACAGTTATTTCCAACAATTGAGACATAATACTATGCAAATATTCATTCAAAGGATTAAACTATCTTTCTCTTTTGAAAAATTTAGAAATAGGAGGCACACCTTTTGTAGAATTCACATTGTTGTTGTTGATTGTATCATTGAACTTGATGAAGCCTTTTGTTGGTTTAAACTTTGCATACGGTTGTTGAACACTCCCCCCTTTATCACTCAGAGCCATAGGAGTGGATTGCTCCATTTGACTCACAACCAGTTGATAATTGTGGAGTGTTATGCACAACTGCGAAAAGGATGTAAACTCAAACAAAAGAAGCTTTTCCCTAATATATTTTTGCAAATTAGAAATGAAAATTCTTTGAATATCATTATCAGGTACAGAAAAAGAAATTTGAGCACACAAATGCTTATATCTACCAATGAAATCAATCACTTTTTCTTTAACAACTTGTTCACAATGCTTTAAATCAGTCAAACTGATTTTAGGACCAATGTTGTTTTGAAATTGTTGGATGAAAGCATTTTCTAGTTGTTGAAAAGAAGTGATAGAATAAGAAGGCAAAGATAAATACCATTGTAAAGCCTTATCTCTTAGTGTTCTTGTAAACAGTTTTGCAAGCAGTCTTTGATCATAAGTAAAATCAGTACACAAGGTTTGAAATGTTTTGACATGCATTAGAGGATCACCTTTTGCATTATAGAGTTCCAATTAAGGGAACTCAACATGTTTAGGTGGAACGAATTTAACAATATCAAGAGAAAGTGGACTCGCAACATCAAAGGTGGGCACACTAAACTTGGATTGAATCATAGAAGCAATTTGTTGTGGTAAGGAAGACACAGTTTGAGCAAGATTGTTAATGGTTGCTTAAGGAGAAGAATTGAGGTTAGACATGGTTTATTGAGAAGGTGGTGTGATATTATTGAAATAAGGCATTGAATAAGGTGGTGAGACATTATGATAAGTAGGCATATGAGATGATTGTGTAGGAAATGGGACACTTGAAAGAGGAATAAAATTGTTGAATGAATTGCTCCCTTATGTCACATTGATTGATTGAGGGATAATAGGAATGATTATTGAAGACATAGGTAAAGATGGAGGATTGAATGAAGAAGAGGGATTTCCCCCATGACTAATTGTTGTAGGGATGACATTTTGGGTTGAAGTAGCTATGATGTTGAAGGTAAAAGTAGGAACACTAGTCATAGGAGTAGTCAAAGGAATAAAAGAATTGATTTGTGTTGAAGGTAGTTAATAACCTAGGGTTTCAACACAATTATTGATAGGCATGACATTAGAATAAAAAATATGAGCAATGCCACACAATATATCAATTCCATTTTTATCACTTTGAATCATGCGTCTAAGGCGTTCAATTAATGGAAGAGCTTCACTATTAGGGTATTCTTGGGACATCCATTGTTGAAAGTTATCAAATTGATTGTTCAATTTGGAAAGTTGATATATAGAAACTCTAGTTAAAGCTTCTTCTTCATCATGGGATTCATCAATGGGATAAATGAGCACACGATTAGGAGGGGAGGAATTAACATCATCCTCATTAAAAAAGTCACCCAAATTAGGCTACATCTCCTCAGTAATTAAACCTTGGGAAGCCTTAATTATAATGCTTCATCTAACAGGGATAGTATAAGTAGGACTAATGGTGGTAAAATTCATGCGCTAGAGGGAAAATTTGAATTTTGAATTTTGAAAATAGGAACAAAGTTGACAAAACCGAGTAATGCAAAATTTAAGAAAATAATGATTAAACAATTTGAACTTTGTTGGAGGAAGAAAATAAGTCAATTTCCAAAAATGATTTTATGATGAATCAAAGGAAATTGGAATTTTAAAATTAGGGCCAAGGCATACCACTTAACTTTAAAATTAACAAAAACATAATTTTTAAAATTAGGGTAGACTATAATTAACCTCTTAATTTTAAAAATCTTCTTGAAATTTGAAATGTTGAATTTTGGAGGTATTTTCGATTCTAGAGGGATCAAAATCAACAAAATCAACCAATCTTCTGAATTAAGGCTATTAAATACAATCATAACAATCTCCCGAAATTTCGGGAAAAAAGCCAAGGACTGTGGTGGGAATGCACATGGTCCGACCAACTTTTTTTGATATTTTCAGGGATGAATATTGCGATGATTTTAAATCTAACCTCAAAAAATGGTGAACTTTACGATTTCTAGATAGTTGAAATTAAGGTTCCAATGTGAAAATAGGACCCTATTAGGATTTTGAAGAAAAAGAGGAATTGAATTGGAATTTTGAAAAATGTCAAACCTAATGGATAGGGACACCCTGAAAAATGTTTAGAAACCTGAATTTGAATGAAGTTTGCACAAAATCCAATTAATCATGAAAATTAGGGTTTTAGGACCTAACCACTTAATTTTTTTGAAATTTGAATTTTGGAAAAAGGAGGGAAATGTAAAATTTGAATTGTAAGAATGAAGACAAATCTGAAAACAGTCACAAATCTGAAAATTTAATGGAAATTCAATTTTGACACAAGTTCAAGATGATTTTTGAAAATTAGGGTTTTAGCAATTAACCACTTAATTTTGTAAATTTTATTTGCAAATTGAACAAGATAATGAGGTAATTGAGTTTGACAAACAAAACAATTTTTAGATCTAAGATAACAACAAGCAATTTTTACAAATCACAAGTTCAATTCCTATTAAAAACTAGGGTTTTTGATGAATTAACCACTAAGTTTACAGAAAAATTAAACTTGTAAATGCAATTTTGTTCAAAGAAAATCATGCAAGACATCGGGTTCACCAAAATGTAATGGGGGGTGAAAAATGTGTGAATAAGATATCTAGAGGAAAGCTACCCTTTCCCTCCAAGGAGAGATGAGAGTTTCACTACGAATTTCCCTTCAAACACTTTTCATGCATTACATTAGAAGAGGGGGGAAAATTCACTAGATTCAACCTTTGAAGAAGAAGATTGAATTCTGAATGAAATGATAGGAAATCCCCTTTTCTTGGAATGGAAAGGAATTAATTGAATTATGTATTAAGACTAAGTGAAAAAGTGACAAAGAACTAATTATAACTCAAGACCGAAGCATAGGATGAAGTTGTGCACTTGGATTGGGAAATAATATGTCAAGACAACGCTGCCCTGTGAATTTGAGGAAACGTTGCCCAGACCGTGGCAAAAGTGTACACGGTCCTCTAAAAAATCTGCCAAACGAAAAGGGTTTTTTCGCCTTTGCAAATGGAGTCCAAATCTTAAAGTAAAGTTGCCAACCTACAACCTACAAATAGAAAAGAGAGGAAAAGGGGTTGGGATTGGGGGTTTGCCTTCAGGTCAAACCCCAGTTTTGGAATTAACCAAATGGTGAAGGAAAGTACTTGCAAGTAAATATAAATGAAAGATTGAAATGTAAATCACCTCAAGGGAGGTTGTGATAGAAATGTTGATAGAATTTCTTGTATGAAGTTGAATGTAGGAATGGATCACCTCTTCAATCCTTGAATCCTTGACTTGAATGCAACACCTAGCCTTGAGGAGAGACTTGAGATGCTCAATGCTTGAAAGGGATGCTTGAATGCTTGAACACTCTTGAATGCTTGAATGCTTGAACGCTCTGGAATTCTTGAATTCTCGAACGCTCTTGAATGCTTGAATGTGTCACTTATCAGAACTTGTTTTTGTTTCCTCCACAGTTTTTTTGCAAATGGGAAGATGAATGCAACTTATATAGTTGTCAAATTAGGGCTATTGATTTGATTTTCATCACAAGATGAGATCAGGGGAGTTTTCCCACTCAATGTGCAACCTCCAATGCAAAGTTGGAAGGCTCCTGCCCCAAAATAGGGCAGGGAAAGGGGCACGACATCCCTGTCCTTCCCTTTTCTCAGAACATGAAGCATCCTAGGCAGTGTAGTGAGAAAGGAAGGTGCATATTTCAAGGGTTGAGCAATCTTCAGTCTCCGATTAGGCTTGGGAATTCAGTTTGCATACGTGAGGACCCTAATGTGGTTGAAAATCGCTCGGGTCACAATTTTATGACACTACACCTACACACAAAAAAGAAGGGAAGAAGGGTTGTGGATAGGAGTTTTCCTTAGTCAAACCTCAGTTGAGGAATCAACCTTGAAAGAAATTAATTGAAAATACTTAAATGTGAATAATGAAAATGTATACCTTGTAGATCTGCAATTTTTTGATGATGGTTACTTTGCTTCTTGAATATGATCACGAATGTTGTATCAAATGACATGTAACATGACAAAACCCTAATCACACACACATGCTTGCAAATGAATGTTGTAATGTTGTTCCAATGGATGAATGAAGAAGAGACATGAAGAAGAGAACTTGATGGATGCTTGAAGAATTGAATGCTTGATGACGATAATGAAGACCTTTCACTTGAATTTCACTTATTCTTCTGTATATGCAAATGAGAGGACTAAATCCCTTTTATACTAGCTTAGGACAATTAATTCATCTCACCAAAGACTGACATCTGGGAGATTAAATCCTGAAAAGAAAACAAAGTTCAAGGGTTGAATGGGCCTATCTTAAGGCCACCTAAAGAGGGGGGACAGGAGCACCACACCCCTATCCTAGGGGAGATAGGGGTACGAGACCCTTGTCCTGCCCTATTTTCGGGCTGGATAGGGTCCTAAGGTGATATGAGGGCCGAAATGGGAGGATACTCATAATGATGGTCTAGAGAGTGGTCTCAATGGAGCGGGGATATGTAGTCACATAGGTGAGGGTCTAAGATATGGTCAAAATTGCAAGGGTTGCAAAGATGCTACATTTATCTCCCACTTTAGCAGGAATATGGCTTATGCGAATACTGCCAGTAAAGTAGAAGAAAGAGATGAAGATGAGAAATGTGGAGAAATACCACAAGGAGAATAAGAGATCTCTAATATTGAGGAACAAAAAAATCACAATCTTGGGATCATAACTCACTCAAACATATGCAAGAGCACATAAAACAAAAAGAACTAGATAAACAAATCAAAACAAGACAAAACATAAAAGCCACACGACAAAGACAAAACACAAGACCACATATCAACCAGCCGAAGAGACCTCGATACTCAAATGTATCAAACAACTAATTGAAGAACAAAGACAAATGCCATCACATAAAAGAGAAAAGGTGACATCATCCATGAACCATCAATGGTAAAACTATGAGTTCATGAGAGAAAGAAGAGAGAGAACATGAATACACACTTGGGTGATCCATGAGAAGAAAGGCGAACAAAAGGATCCATGGACATCTTGCCCCTAGAATTAGGTGATCCATGGAGAAAAAAGGACATGGAAAACTAGCCCCCAGATTTTGTCTAGGTGATCCATGTAAGGGAGGAGGGTGAGAGTGCTGTTAGTTCCACTCAACCTCGTGTGTGTGTGTGAAAGTGAGGTTCAAAGCACCTCATAGGAGTTTATGACCAAGTATGCTAAAACCTGTATAAAATATATAGTACAAAAGCCAAGAAAGTGGTGGGATATCGCTCTAAGAGGTTGCCCTTTGGTTCCAAGAATATCCCACTGTATAAAAGAAAAGTGGTGACATCTCACTCTAAGAGGTTGCCCTCTAGTTCCAAGAATATCCCAATGTATAAGAGAAAAGTGGTGACATCTCGCTCTAAGAGGCTTCCCTCTGGTTCCTAGAATGACCTACTATACAAGAGAAAAGTGGCAAAATCTCATTATGAGAATGTTCCACTATACAAGAAAAAAGCGGTGACATCCCATTCTAAGAATGACCCACTGTAGAAGAGAAAAGTGGCAACATCTCGTTCTGAGAAAGGCCCACTGTACAAGACAAAAGTGGCAACATCCCGTTCTGAGAATGACCCACTGTACAAGAGAAAAGTTGTGACATCCCATTCTGAGAATGACCCACTTTACAAGAGATACAATGAGTGAGAGAAATATAGTACAAAAGAAGCAGTGTGGATTCCCCCCCATTAAGATGTCAACATACTTTAATGTTTATGTCTTACAGAAAGTAGAACAATGCTACCTTCCTTCGACACCAAGAAGATATGCAACAATGTCATAAATCCAAGCAAGAGAGGGAATACTCTTCGAGCAAGGATAAGATAGTTGAAAAGAGATATATTGATGTAAGTGTAAAGGAGATCCTTGGAGGAGAAGAGATTTTTTCTCTAAAGACATCGACTTCCAAAAGGAGTTGTCTTAGACAAATATAACATATTCTAGAATGAAGCGCAAAAGAGAACAAGAATTGAATCCTTCCTCCTATTTCTAGGTGAAAGGGATTCTTGATAAAGGATGACTCAATTCTATCCCAATGGGAATGAGTGAATTTATTATAGATGTACATTACCAAGTGTAAAAGAGGTTGTAGTCAAGGACTTACACCTCTTGTATAAGAGAGAACCCTTGAGAAAACAACAACGATTTCACACAAGGAATGACATCAAGTAATGAAACTCACACCATCCACAACATAGGAAAGAGTGGATCCTCAGAGAAAGAGAGAGACAAAGAAATCATTTTTCCCCAAGTATAAGGACAATGAGAAGAGCTTACACAATCTTCTAGAGAGATTAAACATAAGCAAATACACAATGTACTTACATGAATGCATGTTAGAAAAGACATTAGTATATGTAAAATACACATCTCAAGAAGTGGTAATTTTCTAAGAGAAGAGAGAAAGAACATCACATATTCCCCAAGAAAGATTAGTCATAAGAACATACCATTGTAAGAGAATGAAGCCCCTGAAGGAAATAATGATAAATGAGATAGAAAGAAAGAGAAAGGAGCAAAATCCTTGCCCCCCAAGTGAGAAGTACAAGGAGAAGCACTACACATCTTCTAATGGTGATTATTTTTTAGTGATATGCCTTCCTAGTGGAACAAATCCTCTCAAGGAAGGGACATGTACTTCATAGGAGACCATTCCATGCAAGGTGCATATTATAGTTGTAAATAATCGAAACCATAGAAGGGGTAAGTTTTCCAAGAGAATGAAGGAAAGAGAAGAAGTGGATTACTCATTAAATATGCTCCTCTCCAAGCAAAGAGGAAAACCAAAGAACAATTATATGCTCACATAATAATAACCCTATGTAAAAAAAGGAGATCTAATAATGAATAATGCATAAAGATGGAGATAAATCCATAGAAATAAGAAGGAAAGTTAACTTCATGTTGCTACCCCAAAGTATTTAAAATTGAAATAATACCACCACAAATGATAAAGAGCTCCTAGTTAAGTTGGCTAGTTTTGTCATAGGGGGAAGAGCAACATGAAAAGAAAATAAGTGCTAAGGCACTTTGTTTTTGCCAAGAAAGACAACTAGATCTATTGTAAGACAAATTCATGGAAGATCATATTTCTTTTGAAAAAAATTCTTAAATGCATGAAATTTCCCAAGAGAATGTGAATATGTATCATGAAAAATGCAATATTCCTCACCTTTTACTTGCTTAAGATTCTTGTTTTGGTTTCTAGGAGGAAAGGAAATGTTCTTATCATATTTTAATTTTCAATAGATTCTTGTAGCTAGTCTTTCATGATGATAAATATGTTTTAACTCATTTTCTTGGCATGAAGGAGAAGAATTATTAGAAGAAGGATTATTATCCACGATTCTAATTTTGCCACTGTCTATGCCATCTTGAATAGACTTTTAAAATTAGGGCAATCATTAGCATTACGATCATGGGTTTGATGAAATGAACAAAAATGACATTTTGAAGGAGAATTATTCTTGTGAGCTCTTTTGATTTGTTGCCTTTGGAGATGATTTTTAAATTTTTCGAGCCTAAGGAGTTCATCCATAGAGAGATGAATCTTGTTCCCTAAACCTTCTATAGTAGCTTGTGTAGGAGGGTTTATAGGGACAAAAATTCCTTGCTCAAATTTCCCAAGTCCTTGTCCTCTAAAACCTTTCTTTGTTATTATATGAAAGCCATGACTATAAGAATGATGCAAATGAGTAGTTGTGGGAATAAGATCATGAATTTGTTTGAAATCTGATGTATAAGGGGGAATAAAAGTATTTGTAGATGAAGAAGGAATATCATGTGGAAGGATAATCTTCTTTCCTTTCCTTTTTAGAAGATTGGGGATGAACATATCCATCATCTAGAGTCTCAATTTTACTTATTTCTATGTGAGGGGAAATATCATGAATAAAATGGATAACATCATCCTCCCTACACATATTTTGATGTTGAAGATAGGTCCTAGGAGAATAAGGAGGGTCCAAAGATGTAAGAATGTTAATATTTTGATTTTGCCCCTTTTGCTCAAGGGCATGTGTAGGAGAAGAAGATGGGCCCATATTGCTTTCCAATGCTTTCTCTCTTTTAAAAATATCATTTGTTGAAGCATTAGCTCTCATCTCATTCACACAAGATATCCTAGGAGAGGTACAAGGATTAGGATCTCTAACATTGGGATCTACAAAAGCCTTAAGTTGATTAACATATGAAATACATTTTGTTAATAACATCACCATAATGCAACAAAAATGATACATGAAAGCTTTGAGATCAATTTGAAAAGGAAATGACTTTTAAATCCTAACAACACAATATGACCAAGTGCTATGAATGAAAATAAGCAACATGAAATGAATGAAGCCATTATCCAACAAATGATTGTAATAAATATATGTTAACAACAATGTAATCATATGTGAAATGGCAAATAAATCTAATGCATTGATTGCCATTGAAAGTCCCTTAATTAAAATCTTAATTTATTTGGAAAGAAGATCTAAAATTAGGACCTTTTTATGAAAATTAATTTAAAAGTGAAGATTGTTGAGATTTGAACTTGTTTTTGACCTTAAGAAGTGTAAAAATTGATAAAGTATTCCAATTTCCTGGATTGAAGTAGAAAAATATAGTCAATTCTGACTCCCGAAATTTTTGGGAAAAAGCTAGGGACCGAGTGAAAAGTGTACCTAGTCCGGTCAACTTTTTCCA
This sequence comes from Cryptomeria japonica, assembly GCF_030272615.1. NCBI lineage: Eukaryota > Viridiplantae > Streptophyta > Pinopsida > Cupressales > Cupressaceae > Cryptomeria > Cryptomeria japonica. Next base: position 164,999,610 of record NC_081414.1, read on the forward strand.
AAATTTTTAGGGATTATAGAAATTATGATTCTATTGCAGAATCAAAAAAATAACTGATTTAGAGATGTCCCAAATCGGTCAAATTAGTAGTCAAAGGTCGAAATAGGAGATTCTTAAAAATTAGGGTTTTGCTTTTTAACCAATTAATTTTGAGAATGAAAATATAGATTTAAATTACAATTTTGAAATAGAAATCAAATATAAATCAAGCAACTAAAATGCCACACTTCACAAGCTTAATTTCCTCAAAATTAAAAATTAGGGTTTTTATGCAATTAACCTCTAAAATTTGCAAAAAGATCAAATTTGGAAATGAAAATTTGAAATTCAAATTGCAATTATGTAGATCAATAAAAAAATAGAATTAAATTGTAAGACGTCGGGTTCACCAAAATGTAAAGTGGAAAATTGAACCCTAGTGGTAACCCACCTAGGAGAGAGAAAGGAAACCACTAGGATGATTTTCACCTTGGGGATAATTTACATTCAAAAGAGGGGTTTGAATTCACTAAATCCAAATCGAAAGGAAATAAGGATGTGAATACCAAATGGATTGCAAGAGTTGGAATGCGATTTGTCCTCTTTTGTAAATAGATATGTTAACTTGTTGACTACGCAGAAAAGGGAGAGAAAATGGATGAAACAAGGAGCTATCGATTCAGGATCTCACTGTAACTTCATATTTGAGATATTTAGATTGATACGGATCTGCCTTGCAAATTTGGAGAAAAGTCATCGTGATCAGGTTGAAAGTGTAATTGGTCCTCCAAAAAATCGCTGCATCGAAAAGGGTTTTTTCATCTAAAAAAATGAAGCCCAAACCTGTAATTATAGTCGTGAACTTGCAACCTGCACATAGAAAAGAAGGGAAGAAGGGTTGTGGATAGGGGTTTTCCTTAGTCAAACCTCAGTTGAGGAATCAACCTTGAAAGAAAGTAATTGCAAATACTTAAATGTGAATAATGAAAATGTATACCTTTTAAATCTGCAATTTGTTGATGATAGTTACTTTGCTTCTTGAATATGATCTCGAATGTTGTATGAAATGGCATGTAACATGGAAAAACCCTAATCAAACACACATGCTTGCAAATGAATGTTGTAATGTTACTCCAATGGATGAATGAAGAAGACACATGAAGAAGAGAACTTGATGGATGCTTGAAGACTTGAATTCTTGATGATGATAATGAAGACCTTCCACTTGAATTTCACTTATTCTTTTGTATATACAAATAAGAGGACTAACTCCCTTTTATACTAGCCTAGGAGAATTAATTCTTCTCACCAAAGACTGACATCAGGGAGATTAAATCCTGAAAAGAAAATTGGGTTCAAGGGTTGGATGGACCTATCTTAGGGCCACCTAAAGAGGGGGGACAAGGGTGCTACACCCCTATTCAAGGGTGACAGGGGTCCTAGGACAAGGGTGTCCCACCCCTATCCACGCCCCTGTCCTGCCCTATTTTGGGGTCTGGACAGGGTCCTGAGGTGATATTAGGGCTAAAACGGTAGGAGACTCAGAATGATGGTGTAGAGAGAGGTCTCAATCAAGTAGGGAGATGCAGTCGCATAGGTGAGGGCCTAAGATGTGGTCAAATTGCAAGGGTCACAATTTTACGATGCTACACTATTTATTTATAAAAATAACAGAAGAATAAAAGGGGTATTATTCTTGGAGACGTCCTCTCAGTGCAATAGTTGTTGCAAGCCCTGTTGAGAGGGCAGTCTTGGGTTCGAAGCCCCACAGTATGTACGTTGGTCGAGGGAGGATTTAACAAGCCTCCATATGCGATTGTTGGTAGGCAAGATATATCGGCAACACTCTCCATTGACACACATAGCTGCACACCACATAATATGAGAGAGAAAGGTGTGTGCGAACGGTGGAGACATGGACATGCTGGCCACACAACAAGAGAGATAGAGGTGTGCGTGGATGGTGGAGACACAAACATGCTAGCAGAATCTGTCGACATCAAAGAGATAATGGAGTACCCTACACACAATGTAAAAAAATCTTTGAGGATGAGGTCCCTAAAAAATCTTGCCTCACTGGTTCATAGCTCTAGTGAATAGCCTAAAGTGCTTTGGCCTCTTACAGATTAAAAAAAAGGGTATTATGCTTGAGAAGGAAAATAGGAAAATGATTCACTTTGCAGATAGAAATGATATCATGAGTAAATGTAGACATAGAAAATATATTGACTCATGTCTTCTTGAACAAATTTAAGCTTTGCAAATACAATGTCAATTATGTAACATTCTTAAGAAAAAATTATATTGTGAATGTCTTGTGATATTTATATAGCATAAGATGTATTCATGAAAAGAAAATGTAAATGAAACTTTTATTTGATTTCCTAGTCCACCTCTATAAGCCTATGTAGATGAGGTCATTGCCATGTGTTGGTAAATAAAGTATAGTGATGAGAACAATTGGTTTGACCTATACAATCTCTTTTTGACTCTTCTTCTCCTTCCATAGAGACATTAATGGTGCTATTATATTTGCAATAGTAAATGATTTAAAAATGTGATCTTATGGAATAAAAAAAATTATATTTAGAAAAAATATGATCTTAAAAAATTGAAAAAAAACAGTTTGAAATAGATATATATAGATAAGAAATAAATAAAAAATATCAAAAATAAATAATTATAATACACAAATGAAAATTAATCCAAAAATATTATAATATTTAACAATATATAATTTCATTAAAGATAGTTTAGCAAATTCGGTGAAAAATTACGCTCCAATCAAAATAGGACAAAGGCATCGCTGAGGTGTTCTGGAATAAGCATTTTTTTTTATAGGAAAAGTTAGAATATTTCTCTTTATAGTAAAAAAAACTCTCTCCACAAATTAAATTTCTTTCGGTGGGGGATTTCATACCCGGTCGAAATTCGCCCGAAATTGGGTCTAATCGACAAGGAACCAAATTCCTAGAAATCGCAATGGATCCCTTTACGATTGTTTGTAATAAAAAAAATTCTCTCTTATCGGGCATTTTTCATCCGCTAGTTGATGCCCGAATCACTAGGCATTCGTATATAAGCATATCTAGCAGGTTAAATATTGTGAGCAGCAGTTTGAATAGAACTTGGAAGATAAAAGCATTTCTGTTTCTTGAAGCTGAAACAAATATGGCTTTCCAACAATATTATGTGTATCCACCTACTCAAGAACAGTCATTCGATGTGTATCCACCTCCCCAATCATACCCCGATGTGTATCCACCTCGAGCCACTAAACAACAGGCATTGTTTGCACCAGGCACAGACCCGGAGATCATAAGAGCCTTTCGAGCCTATGATGAAGATGGCAATGGATTCATTGATGACGAGGAGTTGCAGAAAGCTCTCTCCACAGCTGACCTGTCCTACAGCATCAGGACAGTTCGCCTTCTCATGTTTAAGTACAACAACAGAAATTGTACTAAAATAGGTAGCTCAATCATCTTCATTTTGCTTTTTGTTTGTTTTTATTGTTTAATTCTGTAGTGTACAATATGCGAAAGTAATCATAGTTATATATTCTGTTCTTGGAAGCTAGGTGAACTTAATAAATGTTGAGGGTTGAAGGAGCAGATCCTATCTAACGATTTTCAATTTTGGTAGTATTATAAATATTGAATATAATTAAAGATCATGGGAAGACATAATTGAAAATTTTAGTGAACATCAATAATTGGTTTAATATGTGGACATTAATTTGTTCTTATTTAAGTTATCAAAGGCTGAAAGTACTACTTTGATTCACATGAGATGATCTAGATTCCTGGAGTCTAGACTTTAAGTTTTCACTCTAAATTGGAAGTGGTTTAGGTGATATTTTTGTATTGTGGATTAGGTGAACCTGCATATCAAGTGAGCTTACTGTAGTTCTTGTTGTGTATGGATGCAGGGCCAAAAGAGTTCACAACCTTGTGGCATGATCTCCAGGCATGGCGGGTAAGTTTCATTTTCGTCAAAGATGTGATTTTCAAGGATGTCAAAACATTTTCTGGTCTAGCATATTCGGTCGAATTTAAAAATGAACTGATTCAGTGCTATCTGTGCAGTCAATCTTTGAGAGATTTGATAGAGATCGTAGTGGGAAGATTGACAACATGGAACTTCGGGATGCTCTTCGCCACTTGGGATATACAGTATCACAGCCAGTTTTACAGCTTCTGCTTACAAAGTATGATAGGACAGGCCAAGACTTACAAAGTATGATAGGGTAGGTATCTAAAAGTAAAATGAAAAATTTAGTTATGAAGTTAGAAGATCTACTTTCATGTCGAACCAATGGTTAAGTTTTGATTCAGCATTTCTTTCACTCAATATGGATGAATATAGTTATATTTAGTTAAAAATAAAAAAATTTAATTATTAACGTTCTATTAATTTAGGTATCTAAAAGTAATGTGAAATTTTTGGATTTACTCTTTATAATGATATGTAGTGAAATGTTTTTATAAAGTTAAAAATATAATTTCATGTTAAACTAATGGTTGAATTTTGATTCATCAACCAAAATTTTATTGCACAATCATTGACAAGTCAAATTATTTGCATGTTTTTGATGGATAGTTTTTTATTAAGGAACAAACAGGTTTTGAAGAGACCCAAAACCCTTTAACATATCAAATTACAAAAAGTTGCTTATAGATATGGACATGTACAAAGACAACAACCAAAAGACATCAAAACACCAGCCAAAAACCAAGCACCACAAAAACAATAGCAAAAAGGAAAGACTAGTTCATATTTTTTAGGGTCTTCGCCACCTTAGCTTCCAGCTGTGTCATGTTGAAGGCAGTCTTCTTCAATTCTTGTATTTCTTGATTAGGGGACTTCTTCAAAATGATCCTAGTTCTTTTAGAAGGCCCGAAGGTGTCATCTTGCTTCTTCTCAAAGGTTTCAACATCAATTGTGGTCCCTTCTTGATGTAAGCTTTCTAGTTTTCCAACCATAGTATTGATAATTCCAACATTATTTTTAAAAATTTTGTGGCTATATCTCACCAAGGAGATGACGTGGCTATATGTCACCAAGGAGATGAGGTTTTCGTTGACTTTCTATAATTTACTTTCCACTTGTTTGAGTCTAGCATCATATTCTTTTTTCATTTTCTCCTCCAAGAATGTGATTTCGCTATCATAGTCTCTCTTGAGATCATTCACTGTGCTCACAGTTTTTTGCATGGAATCAACAATCGCTCTCCTTTGATCAACATTCCATTGTTCTATACCCTAGTTATCCTATTTACTGGTCACTGCCTAGAGTTTCATATTGATTTCATTGATTTTATGGAAGACCCACTTAAACATTTTTAAATTGTCCACAACAGAGTCTCAGGCAATGACCAAGACATCATCAAGGTTTTCTCCATCCTTCCCAAGGAGGGGGATATTAACATTGAGCTCATAGGGAAGGGTTGTCTATCATTCCTATTTGAGACAAGTTCTGACTTATCTAGCATAGAATTATGGGAAGGCCGAGAATCCAAATTAGAAATAGAAATAGAAGACAATCTGCTTCTTTTTTACCTTTTGGCCTTGCATAGGGATGAAATTTGACTCAAAATTTGTGTCATCCAACTCAGTATTCCAATCATCCTCATCAGAGGGAAGGCTAACAACTTCATTATCATCAGTCTGAGAGGAAAAGATAGGCATTTAATGGACAGAGAAGGTAGAGTCTTAACACACTCATGAATCAGAATCAACAAACCCCCATGATGAACAAGGTTATATTCTTACTCTTCCTATTGTATTTGATATTGGTATTGATAGATGAAAGCAGAAAGAAAGGAATAGAGATCTTCACCTTGTGCCTAAACTGATCATCAATTTGAGAGGAAAAGATAGACATTTTGGTGGATAGACAAGGTAGAGTCTTAACATACTCATGAATCAGAAATGACAAACCCCCATGATGAACAAGGTTATATTCTTATTATTCATATTGTCTTTGATATTGGCATTGATAGATGAAAGGAGAAAGAAAGGAAAAGAGATCTTCACCTTGTTCCTAAAGTGATTTAATAGGACAAAATGGTGCACATAAGCACTAGTATATCTACCATCTAGTGTAATATACTTCATGAGAACAAAAAGAAAAGAGCACTCGATAGTTTTAATTTTACCCATGGCATAGCTGCTCTTGTCCACTTTGGCCAATTTCTTCCTTTCCTTCTAATCCTTAGGGAATTTCTTAATCGCAACATTAGACATTTTCCCGTCTCTGTAAAACTTTGCCCCTTCCATGGAGAAGCTAGTAACCTCTACAATTGATTTTTCATCAATCTCTATGATTCTGCTACCTAACTCAATCTTCTCATCCTTTAAATCCTTAGCAAATTTTTTGGTGATACCCGCATCAGCTCCATGCAGCCTTTCGATTAAAGGGGTAAGGCCCCAATGATCCAAAATTTTTTATCAGCTCTTCACAGTCCAATGGTTCCACTCTTCTCTTCTCACCTCCGATGATCACATAAATGGCAGAAATGTGTAGCCAGAGAAAAGCCCAAAAGAAGTTAGAATCTACCTAGAAAGCATGCAAAATTTATGGAGGAGCAATAAATCCCAACTCTGATAAATAATAGCCCGATCCATCATATCAAAAAGTGACATAAACAATCATTAAAAAGAGTTGGCTTGTCTAGGTTTGGATAAGTCATATGATATCAAGTCTTTTGTGTCAGCTGAGATGCAATCCCCAAGGTTCCAATACTTTTCATAATTGCTTCTAACTCCCATATTGACAAAATCTTAGCTAGACTATTCGCTTCATGGTTGGCATGGGAGATTTAATTTTTTTGAAAAGACCTTAAGGATTTCTCAATCCAAGTTTTAATAGTCCACAAAGGTTTTTTTTGATGCTTTAGGCATTGAATAATATTACTAGAGTCCCCTTCAAGCCAAACTAACTTGGCATTGATACTCTTAGCCAAATTTTATCCATGCTAGGCCGTCATGGCTTCAACAAGGTGGTTAGTCTGTGATCCCAAGGGAAGTGCCACCATTGAAACAAGCCTTCCATTATCATCTATTATCAGTCCCCCACACCTAACCAGCCCTAGATTTCCTTTGGCTACCATGTCAAAAAAACTTTTACCCATACAAAAAGAGTAAGCATCCAATAAGCATTATCCCTTAGACATTTAACCAATCTGTGATTAATAGACACATCCATTTGAATATTCCAATTGATGAAAACTTGAGAATCATAGGAAGAAAAAAAAGGGATTTTCCTTAGATTCAAGTGACTAGCAATAGCAAAATGAAAGTTTTCTATGATACACCTGTGTATTTTGTGAAAGTTCCCCTCCAGAGATGACTTGGAGTTCTACACAAGCATGCACTTGGAAATACAATTTGTAATGTGAAGAATGCAATTGTAATTTTTAAATGAGATTTTTAGTGGTTTTGGTATATTTTTGTATATTGTAATTTTCATGTTTTAGAAATTTTCTTATTTGTGACGTAGTGAACTATTATGTTTTAGAGGCTACAACCTCTATAAAATACTATTGTTTGTATTGCTTACGTAGATCAAAATGAGAAATACCTCTATATGAAGACATGATGTAATTTTTGTTTTCAATTAATAAAAGAAGTTTATCTGTGTATAAATCAAATTGTGCTTGTTATTGTTAATTCTCTTTTTTTCTATTACAGCCCATTGTTTATTCACTATGTATTTTAAAAACTACATTTGGTATTAGAGCAAGAATATCTAGGTAACTGTTGAAGGTAAAATAAATAATCTTCCAAAGGTGTTCAAAGTTTAACATATATAAATTTTTTGTTGTTCAAGAAAGGATTGCAAATCTTAAAAAACTTTGCTACATGTTTGTCATAAATTTGCACGAAAAAGAAGTAGATTGCAGCATAAAAGAAGTCACTAGTTTAAGACAGGAATTGATAGAGAAAAAAAAGGATTGTGAAGCAACCAATCATTTCCAATATTAGGTAAATTTAGTTTGTGTTTCAATGGAGAAAATTACTAGAAGGTTGAAGAAAGAGAGTATAAATCGAATTTGTGAGAATTATAGTTTGCAATGAGAAATGGTTGAAATTAAGAAATGTAATTCATAGTTGATAGAAACTTTGAAAAAGTATAGAAAATAAATATGTGATTATTTATGTGAAATTGAGAATATTGAGAAAGAATTGGAAAATGTTAAAGTAAGAAATGCAGAATTAGATGAAAATAAGTTTCAAAAGGGTGAAATATGAAAGTTAAGAGAAAAAATATGCAATAAAATCAATTGCTTGTAGTATGAAATAAGGAAAATAAGATTCTAATTTCAAAACCTTCATTGTGTGATGCCTTTGTTGGTTTTTGCAATATTTCTTTTGATATAGAATGTAAAGTTGAAGGTAAATATGGATTTGAATCCTCAAATTTTAGAGATACATGTTGTGATGTTAATAGTTAAGTTTTCTTTTAAACAAAATTGGCATAAAGATGATGAAGAAAATGGGTTATGAGGGTAGAGACTTGGGAAAGGATGGGCAAGGAATTAGAGAGCCCATTCAGCCAAGTATGAGGCCAAAGAATGAAGGGTTGGGATATTGTAAGAGAAATAAAAATGATGTTGCAGGTATTACAATTTCAAACAAATCATATCAAAGAATGCAAATTTTGCATTGTCACAAAGAAGGATATAAATGTGAGAAGTGTTGGGATCTTCACCCTTGTTAAATTTATGGGTTGAAGAATCACTTTGAAAGTTCATGTTGGAATAAAGAGTGTAATAGGAAAGATAATAAAAAATATATGCGAGTTAATCATGGATGGATTGACAAATCCAATTGGAAAATGGTAATAACTATGTTCAAAAGGTTGTATCAACCTAACTATTCACATGTTGATCAAAGTTGTTGTAAATAAAAGTTTTGATGTATGAGTCAAGTGATTAATAACTGCTTGTTATGATTGGCAAATTGAAGTGTCATGAGTTTTCTCTATGTTAGAAAAAGGAAGAGAAAAACTCTTGATTTCTCATGAAGGAGAGAGATAACTACTTGTATAGGAAGTGTACCTTGTGGGTCTATAAGACTAGGCAGAATGGTAATGGCAATTCTATATAGTGGGTTGCAAAGATTTAGTTTGTCTATCCGTTCAGCATCAAGGGGGATAATGTTGGATAGTGATGCAAAAGTGCAATTGGAAATAGGATTAGTAATATCAAGAATGCAATTACCATTTCTAGAGATAGATTCTAAATTAGATTTTTAGTGGTTTGCACAAATTTCCATAGATGGCAGTCTTCATATTTTAGAAATGATCTTGTATGTGATATAGTGAACTATTATTTTTAAAAGGCTTCAACCTCACTTTTTGTATTGCTTATGTAGTTCAGAATGAGGAAGAGCTCTATATTGAGGCATGGTGTAATTGTTGTTTGGAATGAATAAAGGATGTTTACTTGTATGTAAATTAAATTATGTTTGTTATTCTGGATTTTCTATTTGTTGTAATTGCCCATTGTTTGTTCACTATGTATTTCAAAAACTATAGTTTTGAAGGGTTGTTTCATTATTATTTTTTATTAATAAAAGTAGGATAGGTCTGTAACATTACATAACCAAAAATAAATACCTAGAGCACATGAGGGATGTGTAACCAACAAGAAACCCCCCTACTATAGACAACAAAAACCCAACAGGGCAAACTAAAAGCCAACAACTAAATTAAAAGACCATCAAATTGAGTAGACTGAGACAACCAAAAAACATAGAAAAACCACCCAACATGGACACAAAGATGGTCTACTACATGGGAGTAGCCTTTTCCTATCAATCTTGGCACAAAATAAGAACTTTATTTGAGAAAGAAACTGTTTTACTCAACCCAATGCCAAAGTCAGAGGGAACCAGTGTGGATTTAGAGGTGGCTTTAACTAGGGAAGTAATGGGACCAGAGCCAATGGCTAGGGACTCCATTAATTTTCTTTTCTTTTCCCTCCTCTTTTTCAGATCATCATGAATAACTTGAAAGGAATTATTGTGGTTACTGGCTGCATTGTTGCATGCAAGGATAACCTCCTAAATTTTATTTTTAAGGGCCTTCTAGGTTTTGTGGACTTCTTCCAACTTGAGCTTGGTCCCTACCATCTTAATCTTGGAATCCAAATCATTAATCTTACCACCAACATTATCCCACTATCTCATAATGATAACAAGATTATTGGTAGTTTTCTAGACTCTATCATGATCCAAATCATCAACCGAAGTGTTAGCCCTCACCTTTGCATCAAACACAACTTCCAACTATTTGATCTTTTTATGGTCACATTCATCTATGCATAGATCCATTTCAGTAGGTCATCTATCTTTACACATCCTCATTTAGATCCTTATAAATTTTAGGTAGGATAGAGATTGAGGTTGGGGGTTTGGTATTAGTAGAGAAGGAGGGTTTATGGGGGGAAGGCTAGGAATACCATTAGTTTTAGCATGGGACTAGTTCGACCCAATGTCTAAAGAGTTTGAATCATTTGAGGATAGAGACTCAAAGCACGAATTGTCAACAATCTTTACATTTTTTTGCATCTCATGTTGAACATCCACATCCTAGTCCTTTTAAGTGGTGGCTATGGCCTTAAATTTGGCCATTCTAGTAAGGTTTTTCCTAGTGGGCATTTTAGAACCCAAATCAGAAACTTTTCCAGAATTAGTGGGAGTAACAATATGATCCACATATAAATTGGGGTCATAGGCAAACCTAATCTCAACAGAAGGGATCCTACAAGAGGAGGTTAAAGGTAGGTGGTAATCATACAATCTACGAGTGAGGCCCTGACAGAGAGGGGGTTTAGAAACAAATTGAGACAAAGATGACATAACCAAAAAGACAAAATTCATTCTTACCCCATGGCAGAGATGGTTTAACATGGGAAAGATCTATAGATGGAACCTCCTTTCCTATCATCCAGGGTGAAGTATCTCATACATTACATAGCGTCATCCATCTAAATGCCTGGTAGATCCTCCCTATTGTAGCCTCTTTGAAGCTTATACACCCTTTCACTTGGTTCAAAGAACTTATCAAAATCCTCATAATTCCCTTTAGGTTTCTTGGGGAAAGAAACATCATCCAGGGCTAGCATTGTCAACTTCGTGATAGACTCCATTGAAACCACAAAAGAGACATTGCCAATATTCACATTACCATTATCCTAGGCTTGAAAAAATGTATTAGAAATATTAGGATCATAGCCAGTGATCCCCTCAACATAGGTATATAGATTGCCTTTAATCACCTTATCCCAAAGCTCCCTGTTATTGTTAAATTCAGAGTATTCATCAAGTTCAATTTGAAGCATATCTCCACACATATTCGTAGAATAAAAAACTAAGAAGGGAAAATGATAGGCCTAGGGAATATCATGGTAGGTGGTACCGATAAAATTTAAATTCTATCACCTTAACTAGCAAGGAAAAGAAACGACAAGAAGGGAAAGTACCAAAAAGGCAATATTGGGTTTATTCATCATCAATTGACAATTCCTTCAAAATCATCAGACGAGCCTCAATTGGGATCTTATGCAAGCGAATCCAGATTTTAAAATCTTTAACATATGTGTCCAACCTTGCCAACTTGTCCTCCACATAGTTTCCTTCTCATCACATGTAGAAAAAAATGACATCACCAAGAGTAGAAAGGAGAGAACAACATTTGGAAATGAGAGACTTATATTTCTAGTGTAGTTTAGCCAATTCTTTAGGCATCATGATTTTATTTCTAGAATATCCTTCAATAATGTGCAATTAAGTCCCTTATCTTTGGTTGCAATTAACGTGTGATAGACCGCTGCCACTTCAGCCATGCTCACAGTTTGGAATAGAAAATTTGCCATATACGAAAGTATGATGCTTCCACGTGACTCTCTTACCACTCCACCCTATCCTCCTGACTCTGGTTGTCATGAGAAGACCTATCAAAATTCAGCTGCAACCAATTGGTGTTGGGGGTACATTTGATAGCATTATGGAAATGAATGGGAGAGGTAGTGAAGCTAGAAAAGATCAGCTCCATATCCCAAGATCTAGCAATTGTCAAGTCCAAAGGAAGCGGAGGGTGAGAATGTTTCCTCTTCACAAAACACACCATATTCTCCTTAACATTAGATATAATCTCCTTATTTAAATTCTCCCATCCACATCGTCTTTCCTCAAAAGTTATGTTATTATGCTATTTCCATAAACTCCATCCTGTGTGAAAAAAAGTTTGCCTCCACAACTCCAGAGAAAGGGGACAATGGGAAGGCACAAACCCACAAAGTAGATTATCCTTGGCAGGAAAATTCCAAACCCAATGAAAGATAAACATGCCAATAGACTTTTGTCGAACATTCTAGGAGAAGGGACAATGGAACAAACTATGTTCGATACTTTCCTCATCATTTTTGCATAGCACACATCTATTGACCAACTAGAAGCCGTGTCTCTTGACGTTAGCCATAGTAAGAATTATTCCATAACAAACCATCCACCAAGATAAATAGACCTTGGTCATAGTCTTTGTTCTCCATAAGTTGTCCTCTTTGAATAGGGATGTCAAAAAAGGTGAGGTAATTTCAAAGCCAGATTTAACAGTGAAATTATCATCTTTTGAGGGTGCCCAGACTAGCACATCCTCATCATATCTCCTATAAAATATGATAGAATTAAGTATTCTAAGAAGCTCTTTTACCTCACACTTCTTATACTAGTTAAATTCATGGGCTTGAAAATTTCCACACCATCTATGAAAAATGTAGGTCCCAGCAATGAAAAAGAAAGGTCCTAAGGCTTGTGGATAGATCAACTTCAACTACCACACAAATAGGGTGAAATTAATGGGGGATGGGAGAGATCCACGAGTCCTTCCAGAACCGAATGTTTTGACCATTGCCAGGTTTCCAAATCAAACCTTTAGAGAGTATGACATGGGTCTTGAGAAGATTGTTCTAGATATGAGATCCTGTAGGTGCAATGTTTGAGTCCAGGGCCTTCAATCTAGATAAGTGTTTGCCATAACCAAGGTCCACCTCACACTTCTAGATATAAGTCTCTTGCTGATATTTAAGGCTTCATTAAGGGATCACGATCCTTTGACACTTAAGCCCCCAACATGTTTTGCATAGCAGACTTTCTCCCAATCTAGAAGGGACATTCTATTTTGTTGTTCCACATTAGCCTAGAGGAACCTCCTTTGGATTTGGTCCAACTTTTCAACCTAGGAAACAGGAATGTGAAAGAGAGAGAGAAGGTAAACCAAAATACTCTTAAAAGAAGCTTTTAGAAGATAGAGCTTCCCAACACTACTAAGGACCACACCTTTCTAACTAGCCAATTTTCTCTATATTCTTTCAAGTAGACCCACCTAGACAAAATTATCCACCTTTCTAGTAGTGAGAGAGAGAGACCTAGGTACATAGAGGGTAAAAGAGAAATCTTGTAGTTGAGAATATTTCTTATCCTATTCTGGAGAGGCTGTTTGGTATTCGTAAAGTACAGAGTGCTTTTATCCAAATTGATTTTTTTGATGAGAAACAGTTATAAGAGAATGATGAAAACTTTTTATTGATATTCAATAATGGAGGTTGGCCTATATATGAGATTTAAAAGTGGTTAATGGTTGTAGTAACTTATAACTATCAATCTAATAGAACACTACATAGCTATTACACAATTATGCCAACATTCCCCCTTATTATATTGATCCTTAAACTTTCCCTAGGGACCCCCCTTAAGGCTTACACAACAAAGATTGCTGACTACACTATATGAATACATCTTTTTTAGAAGACATTTTCTTGAAGAAGGAAATCGGGAATCAAGCAGGGTTTCATCAAGTTGTCTCTTGACCCTCATAAAGGTGTAGCTTCGAGTTATGTTATGAAGCTCTCAGTCTTGTGTTGGCATAGTGTTGTCATTAATGTTAATAATGTTCAGTTGTAGAGTTGATTTGGTTAAGTATTCAAGGGGAAAGAGTTGCAGAAGAGATGAACGCAGAAGGGTTGGTTCTAATTGGATTCATGTTGTTGGTTCGTGTTGGATTCAGGTTATCTTATATTCGGCTCAATGACTAGGAGCTTCTTCAGGTTGGCCATACATTGTGTTTGTCGCCTTTTGGTTAGGCTAAGGTTGCAGAGCAGGTGAGTTGGTTCAAGTTTGGCGCTACTACTGGGAGTTTTTCTGTGTTGATTCGTCTTTTAGTAAGACCATTTTAGGCCTTGATTGTCCCACAGAGTCTCCCTGACATTTCAGTTATGTTGGTGCATTTTAGTGTGACTTCACCTTTCGGCGTGACATCTATCGGCCTTCGTACACACCTAGTATCATATCGACATTCACTTGTTTTGTTGGGATATTTGTTTGGTTTGGTAGACATGGTTTTTGGCTCGGTGTGACATTTGACCTGTCTTGGCTATAAGGTTCTTTTCTTTTGGTATGACCTTCTAGTTTGGTAAGACCTTATTCGGTCTGTGTAGAACCTGCGCAATATATCAATATTCCTTTTTTGGGGTGACATTGAAAGTGTCTTTCTGATATGCCAATTTTGATGTGATATTGGAATTGTCACATTGACAAAGGGTTTTGATATGACTCATTTTTACTCTCGCCGACAGATTAGCGCTATATCGACAAAATCTTTTCGCTGTGACTTGAGCATGTCTTGTCGATGATGTTTCATTTTCGACATAACATGACACGTGTCTTGTCGACATTGCTTTTTATTTTCATATGACTTGGCATTTCGGCATAACAATGCTTCTTGCAGGCCCTTTGAGCTATAGGGACAGGAGTTTTACTTCACTGTGATGGTTGATGGGTCTTGGCGTAATACCGTTAATTGGAGAAATTAACTAAAAAACATAATTTTATCCTCACTAGTGCATATTGATAGATGAGTGGTCTACGTGGGACAGTCGAATGAAGTTGACCCGATGACATGGAAGGAGACGTTGAGCACGTAGAGCGTATGGAACGAAAAAACTTTCATTTGGATGAAAGAAGAGATTTTGCTTACAAAGATGGTTTACATAAATACACCAAATGAGGTAGTTTGGAATCCAATCAAAACAAGTCAAGGAAGAAATGATAGATAACTACATTTGATGAAGACAATATTTTAGATTGTTGAGTGGCTGCAAAATGCTCTGATGATCTTCTAGGAATGAGATACCACAACCATGGGATTATTAGAGAATCTCCAGTCGACAAGACATCATGACACAGGGTAGATGAGGATTACTAAGTATAGTAATCTATTCCTTGATGGATCCAAAAATGAAAGAAGATACATTTAATGATAGCTAGCAATCATCCTGTAGATAGGATTTATCAGAGGCTCGAGAAGAAAAAATTGAATATCCTTTTTGGAGTGAAACTCAGGTGTGTAGAGATGATGACTCGTGTGATGAGTGGGTAGGTAGTTGTGTAAAGTGAGTAAGCAAGGTACACATTAAGTGCAGAAGTGGTGTGAGTGAGTGAAGTGTATATTCTATTTAGAGACATAGTAGAGGCAAGTGGAAAGAGAGTAGAGACTAGAGATTAGAAGGTTCAAAGCAGAGGTATGCAACAAAGAACGTTAGTCACACAAAGTATTACAAAGTGATAGCGCTGCATTAGGTAGAGATAAACAAAAGACAATTAGTAAAAGACTGAGTTGATTAGCAGAGGTTAGAGAGCAGAGGAGAAACATTGATGTATCAATATAATAGGGCAATAGGGTATGCATATTAACCAGTTTATATTACTTACAAAATTCATTTGTAACAAGGTATCTCATTGTATTTAAACTAGATCATCCAATGTATGTCACCTAAGTGGGTGCTCATATTAGGGCTAGTTGCTCCTTTGAGTTGGTGATCCTTTGGGTTGATTCCCATAAACATTGTAATGAAAAAAAAATTCACTGTGAGGATGGATTAGAGAAGTAGACTCTAGCATTTTTTCTCATCGAGGTTTTTCCCATCTTGGGTTTTCCTTGTACATCTGGTGTCATCCTATACTCAATCTTTTTTGATCTTTCTCAAAAATGAATTAAACAATTCCACATTCCATTAAATTCACTGTCTTTTGAATATGTTTCAGATAGGGGAGAGAGACCTGTAGTCATTCAAGGGATAGCTTCATCAACATGTATTTATTACATGGAATATTGTAAAACCTGTGTTATTTTTAGAAATATAAAATGGAATTTTATCTAGCTACAACTAAGGTTTGGAGGCGTGACTCATCACGCAAGTCATCAAAATAGCATGTTTGGTGTGAAGTGTCCTAAAAATGTCTTCTTAAATATTCGACCAAAACTTAATCTAAAAATGCCTAGTAATTGAACAAAAAAATATCATTTTTTGTTAGTAAAATATCATACTTTTATTTAAAATATAACTTATATGTAACATAAATGGACCAAATATGTATTAGTAACCATAAATATTTGTTATCTCTAACTTGTAAATCCAACATAAATGGATCAATATTTGAACACAAAATGCTATTTTATGTTATAGAGAAAACACATTATTATATAGAATACGACTTATATCCAAGACAAATGGACCAATAATTGAACACAAAAACTTGTTTAAAATCCTTCTCGATTGATGGAAAAATACAAGGTAATTTTTGTGCTCACTTTTTTATATTTATGATAAGACAAAATCTATATGAAATCCTCCAATTAATATACATTGCCACCGCAATAGTTGTACACATAGGAATACTATTTTTTCACTATGACAACAATACTGGTTTAAACAATTATCTTATTTTATTAAATGTGCATCTTATTTTATAAATGACACACTAACAATGGATAGTTATGATATTTTATTTAAAAAAAAAAACAAATGTATTTCACTTGTTATGGGAGGTATATTTGTACTTTTCATATAACATTTACATATTCTTATGTGTTCAAGTATAGGTCTATTTTGATCAACGTTTGGTTATTTTTTTATTTACACGTGGACTACTTATTTATAATATATAGTATAAATTTGTGGTAAGATTGGATATTATAAGTACAATTGCTATAATGACTATTGGACCCTATATAACTATTGGCCCCTCTTCCCTAATTATGGTAGATCCAATCTTATTATGTTTGTGATGGGAATGGATTGTAGCCATTCATTAATTATTTGACAAATCTACATGCTATTCATTTGTCTACGTGGGAGGAAGGAAAAAGGTGCTAGTTGCCACTATTCCAACCCCCCCAAAACTCATCAAATCCAATGCTACCAATCCTATATTTATTTCCTAAAACTAGCTTCTACACCCACAGGTATAAGTTTAAAATTTTGAACATAACAAGTATACAAATCAAGTAGAATCTAATATTTTAAATTACTTCTGACATTTGATATGTTAGTGGAGAAATTTTGTTTCATATGCTACCTACAAGATCCCAGAAGCCTCCATTTTATAATTGAATATATAGATTTGAGATAAATACACAATTTCTATTTATAGTTTAATTATATGGTAAACTTTCTAAGCAATCCATCAAGTGTATGCTTATCTATAACTCTTAGATGAAGCTTATATATATATTATTAGTCAAGGAGTAAAACTGAATTGTATGAGATAAAATCATTAGAAAATCTAATCTTGTCTAAGAAAATAGATAGGTGAGTTATGATAGTTGAGTATGGTTAAAGTTAAGAATAAAAATTTAAAACAATTCGTTTAAGAATCTATCTTTCTCTATAGAATTATCTTAATCTAGTTGACACATTTACTAGCATGGTGATTCTATAAATGTACAATATAATATGTGAGATAAATAGAAACTACAATCATAGGAGCGTCATAAATTTAGTATAATATTATAAAAAATTATTACAATTGCATATTTTACTCTTAGGAATGTTTACACGTTGCCTCAATAATGAAACTATTATTCACCAATAATAGCATAAGTATTCTCTTACAAATCCAAATGATGCTTGATCTCATTGTATATAGACACTAGAGATTATTCTAATCAACAAATATTAACTATCATACCTTAATTGATCATCTAATTTGTCATCCTTTACCCTTTATTATTTATGTGTATCATAATTCACTATTACTATCCACTTGAGCTCTTTTTTATCATCTCTCATAGTTTCAATGTTGGTACACATATTGCACAAATAGTTCTCAGCCTATGCTAAAATTTTACTAGCTCTTGTATCCATAAAAAACTCTTGAACATTATCAAGTTTATCTCACCACCTTATGGATAATGTTCTTGAATCCTCTAACCAATTGTGGTCACTAGAGCATGTTAGTGATAATTACTTGGTCATTATTATTGATTTTATATTTTGACTATGCAAAGTAAATGACTAATCAACTTATCCACAAATTTATACGAGATAATTTCACATATATTCTCCATCATAATAAAATGGATATAAGAAGTTTTCAATTGAATTACAATGAATACAATACCATAGCTAAATGAACTTCAGACTCACCAATATTGTTCCCTTGTTTATGTTTCAATCCAATAATGTTGTTTGGGTTTTCAAGCGACTTTGTTTCCATTATATGGTTGAATGATCTCCATGGTCTCATAGACATCACTCAAAGGTTATTTTTATTCAATCAAATTCTAAAAAGAGGTAAAATGTGTAAATATAACTATACTAGTAATAATTAATTATCCTTGCAAATCAAACGTATAATAAATCGACCTATAAGTTATGCCATCTTATTATGCATAAACACACTGTTCACAATAAGAGTAGTTCACAACATAGTCATATAATTGGACATATATAGTAAACTATTATTTTTAAGCAAAGATGCTCAGTTTATAGGTGGGGTGTCACATAATGGGCTTACCATTTCTTTTCTAAATCTATTTCCCAATAAATATGAGTCTATTTTACTATAGTATGCTTGTGGTTCTCTCTTAATCCTATTAATGGCCTTCTTTAGCATATATACTCTTTTTATTTCCCTAGAACTTCATAACTAGGTGGTTGCTCCACATACACTTCCTTTCAACACTTTGTATTTGTGTTGGGATGATATTGCTAAGACTGCCTGAATAGTTTCCAAAATTGCAATTGAAGCATATGTCTCATCGTAATATCTTCCAAGCTACTTTTTTGTGTCCCTTAATACCCAAATTTTTTTTATGCCTCTATTTTTCATCTACAACTTGTGATTTTATAGACCCACTTTACACCAATAAATTTTTTATATAGAGAAAAATCAATTAGATCCCATATTCCATTCCTCTCTATTAAATCTATTTCCTCATCAATGCCATCACACCATTTTTCTTCTTTCACAAAATCCTAAAAATAAATCAAATCAATATGATAAGGTAATGAAAAGCAAAATTTTCATCAAATTCATTTTCATACCTTTAATTTCAATAGATCTCCCTTAGAGTCTCTGTCTTTCTTGGCATCACAGAGGCAAGAGTAGGATCTAAAATCTCTTTAATATTGTTGTACTACTATACATAATTCCTTTGGAATTGTCTACTCTCATTATTGGTAGACTCTGCACTAGTTCAAAGCTATCTTAAGGAGTGTGTAAATAGACTCTAAAATTGTATTTTTTCATTTAGAGCTCTCTAGAGCCAACTATTTAGGTCTATACCTTTTGTATCATCTTCTTTATTTGTTCAAAATCATCTTTGTTATCATAAATTCATACTTTAAGTAAGAAACCTAAAGAGGTGCTTGTCAAGCAATCCCATCAATCATTTTTAGGGAACTCAACATCTATTCTAATTAGCATTATCTTGAACACTAGGTTATACAAGCTATATGTGCTGAATCTTCTCTATATCCCATGAAGATGCTCTTATCATGCTTTTCATCCAATTTTTATCTCTTTTCCTTTGGCACAAATGCATATGCTAGATACCCAAACACTATCAAGATTTCTATTGTCTACTTGCATTTTATTCTTGCCTATTTTGAAATCTTGTCACAATAGCCTTTGTGGAATTTCTATTTATCAAATACATAATTGTGATACACCCTCACCCAAATATTTATTTTGGAGTCTCTTGGATTTCAACATACTACTTATTATTTCCATGACGGTTCTATTTTTCCTCTCAGCTACTCAATTTTTCTATGGAGTATAGCTAGTTGTAGGCTCCTTCTTGATGCTATGTTGCTTGTGAAAAATTCACATATTGATTGGAGGAATACTCTTCGCCTATTTTTCACCTTAGTATATTCATGAAGTGTTTAATTTCCTTCTCTTCCTAGGTCTTAAATTCCTTGAACTTCTATAATTTTTTAAATTTATGCTTCAAAAAATACAACCATTTTTAAGGTCTTAAAATATTGACTCTTCTTAATAGATTTTTTTTGCATAAGGCCACATAAATCAGTGTGCACCATCTCCACTGGTGCTCTTTCTCTTCTAGAGCTGACGAATTGAAAGGGCTACCTATGTTGCTTGCCGAAAATGAAAGCTTCATATCCAGCACTAGAATCTACTATGGTTAGTAAATATCTAACCATACCCTTCTTTAAAGAAAGATTCAAACTAAAATAACCTAAATGTCCATAGCTTATATGCCAAATTTTGGAGGGGTCTTGAACAATATCCTTGAACAATAATTGTTGCTGTATTGTTATACTTTTCCATGCTTTGGACATGCAGCTATAGAATGGGCTGAAAAATATGTTTGTATCCTCAAGAGAAACATTACGTTCTTTATCATTAGCCTCTAATTTAGTGGTCAAAATTCTTTGGTTGGAAGACGACTCTAAAACCATTATTAAATGGCTTCTTGGAAATCATCAACCTTCGTGGACTATCAAGAACATCATTGAGTCTGCCAGAGAGCTACTTCGGGGGTTTTAAAAATGCCACATCACACATGTCTACAGAGAGACTAACCAGAGTGTTGATTGGGCTGCCAATGTGGCGGTACGGAGTGAGATAATTATTACCTGGAATGGCGAGGGGGAGATACCATGTGCAGCATGTGATATCTTAATCTATAAAAGATTGCATGGTAAGCAGGGACAAATTTGATATCATTTCCCGAAGCGTGAGGAGATGTCGTGGTAGCAAGCGCTGGTTTTTAGGCTCCCGAGAAGGAGGTACAAAAATCACTGTAGGTTAACTTTGCATGCTTTATGGGCATTTTTATCCCTCTTCAATAGTAGCATTAGAAACTCCTATAGAATTCGAACTGGTCATCACATAGAGTCTATTGTGAAGAAAGGAATTAGGTGGGAGCTACAGATTATTGATATCAATAAGATCATGGGTGGTAAACGAAAGAGAACAAAGGCTACCACCATTGAGAAAAAGGAAAAGTCATCTGCAGGTCTAGGCAATCCTTCAAGCCACCAAGATGACAGATTTCATGGAAAATATGCAGGAAAAACAACCCGAAATCATGAGAATCTTCAAGAAGGGCTGGAATGAAGGGACGTTAACCATTGTAAATAGGAAGATCAAGGTGATCGAAACTATGATTATGGAGGCAACGGGTCTTCTGATGGAGGGCATCAAGTTTTACAAGGACAAAAAGATTTCAGACGCTGCCGTGAAGAAATTTCCAAAGAATGAGGAGGAAAGGGCTAGACTGGTGAAGGGCAGCCATACCTACTTTTCGCTAAAGGTAATTAAGTTAATCTGGTGAAGGGTTTTGCTTGCTATTATGGAGTTTATCACTCTTGATGGTAGATACACTAGGGTTTACAGCTACCACTTTGTTTTACTTATTCATTTTAGGTATAAAGGTAAGATTTCTTTTCCCTAATGCGGGGATGAACGATGCAATTTCCAACCCTAGTATAAACCCTGCAATGAACGAAGGTTTGATGGTGATTCTATATAATCACATCAAGAACATGACTCTCTAGTTGAATATAGCTAAGATTTGTGAATCGGATGAGGATTTCGATGACTCTGATGAGGAGGAAGGCGAAGGCAATGATACAGAAGCGGAGGGAGAGGACGACCCCCAAATTGTTGGGTCAAGCAAAAGAAATAAAAAAACAGAGCAGGGGAAGAAAATCAAAGGGTTTGCCAAAAAGAAGAAAAGAGGGGAGGATGATAGCTGGTATGAGGAGGAGTATGGGACTGACAATGACATGGACACTGAAAGTGAGGAGGTCCAAACTCTTGTGAGCCTGAAGCAGAAAAAGAAGACTTCTAAAAGTAAGGAGGTGGGCACCAAGGACCGATCGCCTCACAGGACTGATTTAAAGGAGAAGGGATTGATGGGGGAGGATGCGACAACAAAAGAAGCTCAGAGCTCTGAGGATAGGGAGGTTGGCCTGGAAGTTAACCTCAATACTACTAGTGATAAGAACGAGGAATAGCATCAGTTGGATATTGATTACTACATCAATAATGGTATGGAAAGCTTGAAATAGGTACTTAGCTAAATGAATAAGGAAATTGAAGACATTAAAACCAAGCAAGCCCAGGATGAAGGGAAAATTGAGACTTTACAAGCTTTAGGCTCGGGAAAGTTCAATTCCCTTCCTGACTGTCTAAGTGAGCTCACCAAAGTGATTGGTAACGTTGAGGAGATTATCAACGCTAACCACAATAGCTTTCTTAGCTTGGAAAACAAAGCAAGTGCCAATGAAAAGAGACTTGATGGCGTTGAGAATATGCTCAAAAAAATAGGTGATCAAAGACACAAGATTCTAAAGGCTGCCTCAGCCAGCATGAAAGCCCTTATTTGCAAGCTGGAGAACTACCAAGGGGATAAGGTCGCGGCGGGCATTATTGATGTTAAGGATGACACCCTAGATGATAAAGACACGGGGCTAGGGAGAAGAACGAGAACAAGCACTAAAAGGATGCAAAGCCACAGTAAGGAAATCGAGGATATTAAGTGGGCAGCGGACAATATGGAACAGATGGAGCTGGAAGAGGCATAAATGCTTCAGAAATTAACCTAAGCTTGGGCCTCTGCCGGTCTTTTTTGGTCTATAATTTTCATTGTCTTGTTTGCTGGCATTTTTTCACCAGCTGTCTTTCCTTTGTTTGCTATCTTTTTGTTTAGCTGCGCTATAATGTTTATCTTTTGATCTTCTGACTGTATTGGGTTTCAGGGGCCTGTCAAAACCTGTTTTCCCATATTCAAAAACATTACGTTCTTTATCATTTGCAACACTGCAACAATATTAAATGTAGGAGCATAAAATATCACTCATGTCTTCTTGAAAAAACATAAGCTTTCTAAATACAAAAGGTCAATTATGTAGCCTTCTTAAGAAAAAGCTATATTGTGAATCTAATTATGATATTTATAAAGATGTATGCATTAAAAGAAAAATGTAAATGAAGCTTCTATTTAGTTTCCTAGTCCACCTCTATTAGCTTATGCATATTAGACTATTGACATCATTTGATAAATAAAGTATATTAATGAGAATAGTTGGCTTCACCTATACAATCTCTCTTTGACTCTTCTTCTCCTTCCATAGAGACATCAACGATGCTATTATTTGTGCAATAGTAAATGATAAAAAAACTGGATCTTAAGGAATAAAAAATCTATATTTTAAAAAAAATATGATCTTCGAAAAATGTCTGAAAGAAACAATTTAAAATAGATACAAATAAATAATAAATATTAAAAATAAAAGAATGTAATATAGAAACGAAAATTAATCCAAATATATTATAACATTTACTAATATCTAGTTTGATTAAAGAAATTAATTAAAAAAAGGTTACGCTCCAATCAAAAGAGGACAAAGGCATCCCTCAAGTGTTGTAGAATAAGCATTTTATTTTACAGGAAAAGTTAGAATTTTTCTCTTTAAAATTACCTGAAAGAATAAAAAAAATTGTCTCAACAAATTTATTTTCTTTCGGTAGGAGATTCCATACGTGGGCGAAATTCGCTCTGATCGAAAATGGACCAAATTCCTAGAACAATTCTAACTTTACGACAGTCTGTAATAAAAAAAATTCTCTCTTATCGGGAATTTTTCATCCACTGGGCATTCGTATATAAGCATATCTTGGAGCTTAAACATTGTGAGCAGCAGTTTGAATAGAGTTTGGAAGATACAAGCATTTCTGTTTTTCTAAGCTAAAACAACCATGGCTAATTTCCAACAATATGTGTATCCACCTACTCAGGAACAGTCATACGATGTGTATCCACCCCCCCAATCATACCCCGATGTGTATCCACCTCGAGCCACTAAACAACAGGCATTTTTTGCACCAGGCACAGACCCGGAGATCATAAGAGCCTTTCGAGCCTATGATGAAGATGGCAATGGACTCATTGATGACGAGGAGTTACAGAAAGCTCTCTCCACAGCTGACCTGTCCTACAGCATCAGGACAGTTCGCCTTCTCATGTTTAAGTACAACAGCAATTGCACTAGAATAGGTACGCCAATCATCTTCATCTTGCATTTCGTTTTTTTATTTTAGTTTTTTAATTCTGTAATGGGCAAGATGTGTATGATGCAGGGCCAAAAGAGTTCACAACCTTGTGGCATGATCTACAGGCATGGCGGGTAAGTTTCATTTTCGTCAAAGACTGGGAGAGCCAATCTCTTCCATATGTTATTTCCCAACTCATTGCATTTGCTATTTTGCTTTTGTTTAAATACCAATTGGGTACATTTGCTTTTGTTTAAAAAATAATCGGGTACAACTCTATCCTAACCGAAAAATCATTAATTTTCTATCATGCTCACCACATTTCATGGTACTCTACTTCTGTTATATTATTGCTTCAGCCCATTATGTGGTTTTAAAGGATATCGAAAGATTTTGTGCTCTAGCATATTCTGTCGAATTTAAAATGAACTGATTCAGTGCTATCTGTGCAGTCAATCTTTGAGAAATTTGATAGAGATCGTAGTGGCACGATTGACAACATGGAACTTCGGGATGCTCTTCGCCAATTGGGACTTGCAGTATCACAGCCAGTTTTACAGCTTCTGCTTACAAAGTATGACAGGACAGGCGAAGACAGCGGAATTGATTACGACAACTTCATCGAGTATGGTCTTTTACATTTCAAGTCGCCACGTTGTATTTTAATGATCAAAATGCTGCATACAAAACAATCCTGCGCTATAGTTATTAACAAAATGAAATTGTTCTTCTATCTATTACTTCTCTAAGACATTTTTATTTTTATTTTATGTGCAGGTGTGGCATAATTGTGAAGGTAGAATTGATTAAAAAAAATACATTATGTTCCAGTTATATAAGGAGACACCCCTTGTTTGACAAACCAAATGAAATTGGAGACAGAAATGATAATGAACAGTAGTTTTTAATATTATTAGATGTTCTACTTTAGCCGTTTTTACAGCTACTTTGAATGTCTATTTCGATATCTAATAATAAATATATCGACTGTCATACTACAGGGGCTTACTCAAAAGTTCAAGGAGAAAGACAAAAGGCGCTCTGGCGCAGCCACTCTGACCTATGAAGACTTCATGCTCACTGTTTTACCCTTCATTGTTGCATAGGGAGATTTGGGCTTATACAGGGTCTTGTTAATAAGATGAAATAGGGTGTTTATTTGTCAAGACTGGCAGACATATATATCATCCATGTGGGTCCCTGGTTACTGAAAAACTTTTGTCCAACATATTTTTAAAGTATTTCTATAATTATTCCTAAGAGATCTATAGAACTGTTTTGCCCTTTTCCTAAGTTTTCTGATTGGAAAATGATTTTGGAGGTGTTTGGATATCCATAAGATAAGGTTGGGTTCAAACATCAGTTAATATTTTTGAATTGAGGTCAATTCTATAATGTTTTAGTAAAGTAGGTATTTAAAGCAACATGAAAAATTTAGATATGAAGCTAGAAGATCTACTTTCATGTTGAACTAGTGGGTAAGTTTTGACTTAGCATTCATCTCACTCATTGCCATTGATGAATATAGTTAATTTTAGTTAAAAATTAAAAAGTTCAATTATCAATTTTTTTTAATCTAGGTATGTTCATCATCTATAATGATATGTAGTAAAATTTATATTAAAAAAACAATTTAACTTTATGTTAAACCAGTGGTTGAATTTTGACTCACCAAACAAAAGTTTATTGTACAATCATTGGCAAATCAAATTATTTGGGTGTTTTTGTCAGATAGTTTCAATTAGTAATGTCAAGAATGCAATTACAATTTCTAAATTAGATTTTTAATGGTTTTGGTATTTTTTTTTAGATTGTGACTTTTAGAAATTTTCTTATTTGTGATGTAGTGAACTGCTATGTTTTAGAGGCTGCAACCTCTATAAAATACTGCTGATTGTATTGCTTATGTAGATCACCTCTATATTGAGACATTATAATTCTTGTTTTGAATTCATAAAAGATGTTTATTTGTGTGTAAACCAAATTTTGTTTCTTATTGTGAATTCTCTTTTTTCTATTGCAATCCATTGTTTATTCACTATGTGTTTCAAAAACTACATTTGGTATTAGAACAAGAATATCTAGGTAAGTGTTGAAGATAAAAGAAAGAATCTACCAAAGGTGTTCAAAGTTGAAGATACATAAATTTGTTTCTATTCAAGAATGGATTGTAGATTTTAAAAATGTTTGTTGCATGTTTGTCATAAATTTGCATAAAGAAGTAGATTGCTGCATATAAGAAGTCACAAGTTTGAGAGAGGAATTGATAGACAAAATAACATTGAAATTTCTACTATGTTTCTTTTCACATGGAGATGTGATAAGAGAGAATCAAACCAATGTTTATAGACCAAATAGAAAACACAAGATAGATAGAGATTCCCTTAATCAAATTAACATATTTTTTTGTCTTCAAAAATATAAAATTATCTACAAAGAAAACTAACCAAAAGTAGGTGGAAGCATGCTTTCCCATTAAACTATATTTTAAGAAGTCAACAATATACTCAAATGGAATTTGTAGATTAATAAATGTGTACCATAATTGAATCAAAGAAATCGACAAGTGCACACTATAGTAAGAACAAAGACCTAGATTGAGAAATAAAAAGAATAGCAAAATTAAATAACTTAATAAGAAGTACACATTATACCAAAATAAAATAAATTAATACAAAACATAGGTCAAATTATGTAAATCTTTTTTCATTCCACCAATTTATTTTAATGAATCATGCCTATAATTTTTATTGTACCGAGTATTACTTTGTTGTTAGACTTGTGAACTCTCTATAGATTCTTATTCGATGATCTACCCCCATATTTGATCAAATAAACATTTGAAGCTAAAATAAGGTTTTAGTAATGAATAATTTTTATTTGTGCCAAAGTTCTTGAACAACCATACATTAGACTTCATTGGGTTACCTTCTAAGTCATGTTCTAGTAACAACCACCAATTTTGTAAGATATTGAAGGTGGTATAAGCTACAAGATTCAAGAGAATGGGTTGTGTGATATGAAATATGTGTGATGATAGGAATGAAAGATTGAGGTTGATGTTGAAGGGTAAATATATTTATGATCTAACAAAACTAACTAAACATGTCATCTTGTATTATCTATGGAAAATAATACATAATGGTAGCTTCCTTAAAATATAATTCATTCACATTGCATTACCTATACACTTCATGTTTAGTATTAGTGATATGATGAGGAGGACATGAGTGATAGGTTGTGGTACATCAAGGGTAGGAATTAACTTAGTTTATGTAATGTCATAGAATAAAAATGAGGGTAAAATAAACTATGTCAAAGATAATTACTAGCTATGATATTTCACCATATAAATTGTCTTGTTTCCCTAACAAATAGTATATGGGAAGTGAATAGAAGAGAGGTAGTGGTCATAAGGAAAGAAAGAAACATTATAAGTGGTTACTAGAATCATGAGAATATAGTAATAGTAAGATTAGGAAAGGTGGAAAGCATATCCATTTGCGAATGTAATATGAATTTTTTTGTATCCTCTATCTATAATTAGTAAATAATGAATTGTAACATAAAGTGTGAATGAATTTTGTGAGGCTATAATATGAAAATTGACACCCAATAGCTTATGCATTAATCATAGAGAAAAAAATTAATAACTCATAATTTAAGGCCCTATTAGCATGCTTGTAAGAAAATATCTTCGAAGCTTAAACATTTTTTTTCATAAACAAAATTTCATAATCATTCAGATTATAAAACTATCAAATATCAAATAGAGATGGAAAAGAAAATATAATTTCTTAATTCCACAAAGTTTTTGCACTCATTTTCCATTTCACATTCATCTAAGGTCAATTTTTTTAATCAGTTTTATTGTTATGATGTTGAATTATATATCATATTAATACTAATAGTTAAAACAGTTGATACTTATTACAATGAAAGCAAAAACATGAAAATAACAATGAATGTTTTAAGGAGGGATAGTGACTATGTGAACTCCTTTCTCTATTAGAGTGAATATGATTGACCAATATAAATATAGTCTTATGATCACCATGACTACTATGTCTTCTAATGAAAATTGGAACCTTACTAATATTTCTACTCCATATACTAGAGCTCTTGGGAAGTTCTTATGGTAGAAAATCACTTCTCTAATGAGGATGCAATCAGACAACCACTAAATTATGGGAGGATATTTCCATAATCCTCTTTTCCCTTTTTAAAAGATGGGTATACTAGAAGATTACTCTGACACTATGTTGGATTTGATTAAAGATGTTAATCAGGAAGATAAATTTTTTGAGGTTATCAAGAGCATCCTAACAAAATATGGCAACTATAATATAACTAAAGATGTCTCTAAAGAGGATACCAAAGTGGTTGAATTATCCTTTGGTGATTCTAGATAAGTCGATCTTGATGGATTCCCCCTAGCTTTCATCAAAGAGTACTAGGAAATTTTTAAGGGTCATGTTATGGCTATCCTGAAGTCATTATTTTGGTCTTGTAATATCCTAAAACAAATCGATAGCACTTTCATTTCTTTCAATGCTAAAAAAGATAGATTGGATAACTTTTTATACTTAAGAAAAATCAACTTATGTAATACCTTTTATAAATTCCCCCCTAAGTTGATAGTTAATCACCTCAAACCTCTTCTCTAATGCCTCATATCTATCAATCATAAGGATTTTTCTTGGGGTAGGAAAATTTTAGATTCTATTTTAACCACTCATCAGATCTTCCACTCTAAAGGGAACAACAAAAATATGCATATGATCTTTAAACTTAACATTTCAAAATCCTATTATATAGGATATCATGGAGTTTCCTTTTCACTACCCTCAAAACAATTGTATTCCAAAATAAAGTGATCCAACTTATTGGGTTCAATGTGTTATTACATTCTTCCATTTGGTCAATGGAATTACAAGATGTTTCTTTCATAATGAAAGGGCTCTCCACAATAAGATCCCTTATTCCCCTATCTGTTCATCCCACTTGTTGAGGTTATTAGAAGGAATATTGGTATAATTTATTGTAAAAAAGGGCTTAAAAATATTGTTTCAGCTTCCAGTCTACTTCCTTTCTCATACCAAAGTTTGTAGATGACACTATCCTCTTTGGCTAATCTTCTATCTATGAAGATCAACAATGGAAAGTGTTTCCCACTAGGTTTTCTTCAATTTCAAGGCAATATATCAATTACAACAAAAATGTTATATTTCTTTAATATTAACAAAAATCTATAGGTGAAAATTATCAAAATCCTTTCATGTAAAAAAGACACTCTCATAGCGACCTATCTAGGATTACCTATGGTGAAAAAACATTCCATATAATTATTGGTTTGGAAGTTTGAAATAATCTAGAAAAAACCTTGTAGGATTGAAAGTTAAGCTTCTAAGATAGAATAGAAAGTTTCAATTGCTAAAGGTTACCTTCAAAAATATCCCTATTTTCTACCTTCCCCTCTTCTAAACCACAACCTTTATTTCAAACAAATTAAGAAAAATCCAAAAAATGTTTCTATGTATGGTGGTGGAGGGAAAAAAGAGAATGGCTTTTTTTTAATGGGATACTATCTATAATCTTGAACTTCATGAGGATCTTGGGTTTAGAAAGCTTCAAACTTTCAATAAAGAACTCCTTGCAAATATTGACTAGAATATGATATCTATAAATTATTTTTGCATAAACATTTCTAATGCTAAATACCTTACAAGTGAGGACCTCTTATTTTCCCTCCCTCGACTAAAGGATATATGATATAGAACAATCCTAAATTATAGTGAAATGTTGAGACAAGGTATAAGATTGCAAGTTGGTAATGGGTTAAGTTTCAAGTTTTGGGAGGATACTTGGATTTCCAAGGGGTCCCTTTACTCTAACCCCTTATTTAGAGATTGAAAGGATCTTCTCTCTTGAAACTTCCAATCTAATATTTTTTACTATGTTGAATTTGGTAATGGATATCCTAAAGCAAAATTCTTCTCACTTAATTTATTCTCCCATGAAGATATGAAAGAACAATTAATTGAAGCTCTTGGAGAGTGTTTTCTCCTTGATCTCCACAAAAATGATAACGTTATTTAGTGCTCAAACTCCACAAACAAATTTTCTATTTCATCAACTTACTTTTTATTAGAGCATAACTTTGGGAGGATGGATTTGAAATGTAAATTGATATGGGATAGGAGTTCCACTCTAAAATTTATTCATTTATCATGGACAACTTACCATAATAAAACTATGACAATGGACAACCAAGTCAAAATGGGGTTTAATTTGGTTAGTAGTTGCCTTCTATGTTGCTAGGATGAGGAATAAATAAACCATCTCTTTCTAAATTGTATGTTCAGTAGGGAGGTTTGGGTAGAGGTGCTTTCTTTCTTACATATTAATTGGGCTTTCCCTAAGATTACTAGAAAATATATTTGAGTATGGAGAGATAAATCACTCTTTAATAATCTCATGGTGAAGGAATTGTGGAACCAAATCCTTTCCTTCCTTTCCTAGGGCATCTAGAAGGAAGACAAACAATCAAATCTTTAGATAAAACACCAAGAATAGTTAAGAGGTTTTAAAAATTATAGGGAATGGAGTGTGAGAAAATATTAATCATATGGAGCCCCAATATTTTCTTATGATCAATAGCAATACCAAGGTTTTCTAAAATTTTATAGTAGAACCTATGACTATGTTTTTATAAATAAATAACAATACCAAGGATCGAGAGAATTTTAGAAGATGAGGAATTAATCCTTCTTTTAAAAATTATGAAGGGGAAAGATAAAGAACTCTAGTCGTAGTTTACAAACATCTAGTGAGATGAAGGGGTTAAGGTGGGTGGTATCAAGATGGAAGTATTGGAAGAATTGATAACTAAAGTGATAGGTATGAAATATAAAGTTCAAAAAGTTCAATGATTAAGCCAAAACATGTATTCATATTCTCAAAATAATGAAAGATTCACATTGTCATCAAAATATTCATCATAACTTTCATTTTGGTAGATATCTCAAAGAGTCTTGGTCTCTTCTAACATTAGGGAGGCAAGAGTGAGGTTTTACCTAGCTATATATGATTGCTTGATTTTCTTTCTGCTGGCATTGGGAGTTGCTCAGAGTTGTCTATCTCTTCTTAGAGATACCTAGAGCCACCTAGAGTTATCTTTGACTAAATTTTAAGGCAACCTATTTGACTACCTATTGATGTCAAGACCTTCCTAGAGCTGTTGGAGCTTTGCATATTTTCTATTGCAAAATATTACTAATCTTAATACTTATCTTATTGATGATAAATGGGTACTCCATGTGAGGTGGATGAAGAGGTGTCCACCAAGCCATCCCATGACTTATTTTTAATGAAATCAACATATCTACTATTGATGAACTTCTTGGTGACGGAGCTGTACAATTTATAAGCTTTATAATTAACTCTACAACCTATGGAAATGCACTTATCACTCTTTTCATCCAAATTTTTCCTCTTCTCCTTTGGCACATGAGCATATGTGACACACCAAACCACTCTTAGGTGCTCAACCATCAACTTGCGTTTTGACCATGCTTCTTATGGAATCTTGTCATGAATCACCTTCATTTGATTTCTATTTTTCAAATAACTAGTTGTTGATACAAATTCTCCCCAATACTCATTTGGGAGCCTCTTTTCTTTTATCATTCTCCTTGCCATCTCTACATTGGTTCTATTTTTTTCTTTTAGCCGCTCCATTTTTTTGTTGAGTATAAATTATTATTAGCTCCTCTTCGATGCTATTTTATTTACAACAATTTATAATTTAAGTATAAGAGGTATACTCTCCCCCACCATCTAACCTTAGGACCTTGATGACATGTCCACTCTCATTTTCAACTAAGGCCTTAAACAATAAAAAATTAACAAATTCTTTAAATTTATACTACAAAAAGTAGACCCATGTCCTATGGAAAAAATCATTAATGAAGGTCATTAAATATTGGCTCTTGCCAATTGGATTGATTTTTATAGGGGCCAACTAGACTAGTATGTGCTAGCTCCAACAATGCTCATGCCTTTATTGTGTTACCTAATTGAAAGGGATATCTATGTTTCTTACCTAAAATAACAATCTCACACTTGCTAGTAGACTCTACTATCCTAAAAAAATCATGTACCATTATTTTCTTGGATAAAAGACTCAAACCAACAAAGTCTAAGTGTCCATACTAAACATACCATAGCTTGGAGGGGTGTTAGAATTAGGAAGCTAGTTAATTGAGTGGGAGGGAATCTTAGTTACTATAGAAGGTGATTTTGAAATTTAAAGTGAAAGTTTTCGATATAGATCATAAAGACTCGTGTTATGTATATAATCTAGTTGGATCAATCTCCATGCTCTTTAGGGCTACTTGATGGACTATTGTACATTTTTCTTTTTTCAGGAGCTACAAACATAGACTAAGAAAAAAAGCACATCTCTATCCTTAAAGAAAATATCTGGTTCTTTGTCATTTGAACTACTACAATTACTTTCTTATTCCCATCCTCGTCAAAGATAACACATTCATTTGTGAGATTTTTAATAGAGGAGGAATTACTCCTTGTTTCAAAATTATAAAGTGGAAATATGAAGAATTCTCATCTTAGTTTACAATCATCTAGTGAGATGGAGGGGTTAAGGTTGGTGGTGTCAAGATGGAAGTATTGGAATATTTAATATTTAAGTGATAGGTTTGAAATGTAAAGTAAAAAATGTTCCTTGATTAAGACAAACAATGTATTCATATTCTCAAAATAATGCGAAATTTAGATCATCATAAAAATATTCATCATAACTTTCATTCTAGTATATCTTTCTTAGAGTATTGGTCTTCTCTAATATTAGGGAGGTAAGAGTGAGGTCTAAAATATTACTAATATTCTAACTTTTTGTGTTAACTTTGATCTAAGTTATTTGGAGCACTTGGAGTACCTTGAAGATCTCTAGAACTCGGTAAAGCCAATTCCCTAGCTATTTATGATTGCTTTCTTTTCTTTTTGCTTGCATCAGGATTTCTTCAAAGTTGTCTATCTCCTCTTAGAGCTACCTAGATCCACCTAGAGATATATTTGACTAAATTCTAAGGAATCCTATTTGACTATATATTGATGTCAAAACCTTCCTAGAGCTGTTGGAGATTTATATATTTCCTGTTGCAAAATCTTACTAATCTTCATAGTCATCTTATTGATCATCAGTGGACTCGCCATGTGAGGTGGATGAAGAGGTCTACACCAGGAAATCTCATGAGTCATTTTCAATGAACTCAACATCTCTACTAATGATGATCTTCTTGGTGATGGAGTTGTACAATTTATAATATTTAGAATCAACTCTACAACCTATGGAAATGCACATCTCACTCTTGTCATCCATTTTTTTGTTGTTCTCCTTTGGCACATGGGCATATGTCACACAGTAAAACACTCTTAGGTTCTAAAAAATCCACTTGTTTTTTCACCATGCTTCTTATGTAATCTTGTCATGAACCACCTTCATTTGATTTATATTTATCTTGAATAAATAGTTATGTCTTCAAATTCTCCCCAATTCTCATTTGGGAGTCCCTTTTCTTCTAGCATTCTCCTTGCCATCTCTTCATTTTTTCTATCTTCCTTTTAGCCAGTCCATTTTGTCGTGGAGTATAACTTATTATTAGATCCTCTTTGATACTATTTTTGTTACAAAATTATCAATTTAAGAATTAGAGGTATACTCTCCCCCACCATCTAACCTTAGGGCATTGATTACATATCCACTTTCCTTTTCAACTATGAGATTTTGCCAAGGTCTAGAGGCAATGGAAAGCACAAATAAGGGAGAATAAAATAGATGATAGGAATAAATTATATTCTATCAAGATGAAAAATATGATCAACTAGATCATTACAAGATGTTCAATGATTGCCCATACAAACAATGTAGATGAGCCTGCTTATATAGGCAAGGCTAGGGATATGTAAGCACACAAAAATGCCATGTGGCTCAATAAGAAACAAGGGTAGGTAGGAAATATGTGTGGTAGGTAGGAGAAACAATAAAATATCCCACTGAGGTGGATCACCCACCGAAGGTGGAATTATCACTCCACAATAAGTGGATATGATAGAGTAGTAACAAGATCAACACCATAAAAGGTGAAAATTCTCCTACACACACTATCCCAATGTGGCACAAACACCCAAGTGTCTCATACCCAAATGAATATGAAATTCATGAACCTAAGTAAACTTAAGTATAGTGAAATAATATCCATGATGAATAATTATTTACACCAACACCCCCCCTTAAGTGCAAGTTAGGTGAATGCACTTAAGTCTACAATGTAACTAAGAAATGCAAGATGGGTCCTGGTTACTAGGCCATGTTAGGTACCCATGTACAAATGCAAACGCAATCTCCCATAAATGGAGAAAGAGAGAAAAACCCAATGGGAAAAAAACCTCCCCCAAAAGAGAGATGATGAAAGCACACAATGCTCTCAATGATGAATGAGAAGAACAAAAAATATGTCCCCCCATAAGAGAGAAGAGAGACCATGAAGCCCCCCATCAAAGTCAAATCTCCTACAAGGATGGTCCAATGATGATGACCAAAAATACCTCCCCATAAGGAAGAAAGAGAGCCAATGCTGCATCAATAATGTCAAAGTGTGACAAAACCAGGTACCAAGTCGATGACAATGAATCACTCGTTGCAACAAAAATTAAGATCAGGCATGGAGACAACCTGCTTTGAGCATCATTTGGATACTCGTAAATGATAGAAATACTGGTACAATCCAAGTCTCATGGGAGCCATGCAAAAATGTGTACAATCTAAGTCTTAATTGGATCCATGTACCAAGTCTCACAAGATATTCCTAATCTACGTGTATAAGAGGATTACATCAAATATGTCAATAATGACAAGATACAAAGAGGTGTGGCACTTTATGATAGTGCGAGTACAACATTGCTCATGCAAGAGCATACATCATGATAAAATATTCAAATGTGGAAACATGAAAATGATGCCACCAACAAAGAAGCCCTGTAGAATACTGCAGATGAAGATGCCTCTGAATGGAATTTCACCAAGAGATATAAATGAACAACTGATCCCCCATAAAAAGATCATGTTGGCACTTGCAAATAGTGGCAAAGTGGACTTCTGATTTCAACTTTACAACTTCTCAAAATGAGATATAAGAGACTTCAACAAATATTGCTAGTGATCTAAACTAAGATTCAAGCAAAATACAAGTACCAAATAGGCCAAAAAATGACCAAATACTGAAAGTATAATTTCTACTCAAAATCACTACAAAAAAATGGTAGATTATGAAAGTAGACAAAAAATTATGCACTTTAAAAAAAAACAGCACCTGAAAAAGAGTCCATATGAGGCCAAATGAAGCCTCCAAAGTTGTAAAAATTGGGATTTCACAATTTTAGAAAAACTTGTATCCAAAAAATAGAAACCTCCTACACCACTATACAGATCACTAGATTCTACCCCAAAACAAAACAAATTGGTCTAAAAAAGGAGTCCGAATGAGTGAGATATCACTATTTGAAAATTTCCTACAAAATTATAATTTCTGGAAACTTTTCGTCACAACTTCAAACTTCAAATGCCTCTAGATTTAACCTCCGAAGTCTGATTTGGATGAAACAAAAGGAAAACATGACTTTCTTGGACCTCCTCAATCCAATGATAACCTCAGGTTTGACCCATCAAACTTCAATAATAACATGCAATAGAAAGCTCCAAAATGCAAACCCCAAATAGCATCAAATTTCTCTCAATTCGAAAACCAATGACACTCTAATGGCTCTAATACCATGTGAGATTTTGCCAAGATGTAGAGGCAATGGAAAGCACAAATAAGAGAGAACAAAATAGATGATAGGCATAAACTTTACTCTATCAAGATTGAAAATATGATCAATTGGATCATTACAAGATGTTTAATGATTGCCCGTACAAACAATGTAGATGAGCCTGCTTATATAGGCAAGGCTAGAGATATGTGAGAACACAAACATAACATGTGGCTCAATAAGAAACAAGGGTAGGTAGGAAATA
Source organism: Cryptomeria japonica (assembly GCF_030272615.1). Lineage (NCBI taxonomy): Eukaryota > Viridiplantae > Streptophyta > Pinopsida > Cupressales > Cupressaceae > Cryptomeria > Cryptomeria japonica. Next base: position 165,036,060 of record NC_081414.1, read on the forward strand.
GGTGTGGTAGGTAGGAGAAATAATAAAATATTCCACATGAGGTGGATCACCCACTGAAGGTGGAATTATCACTCCACAATAAGTGGATATGATAGAGTAGTAACAAGATCAACACCATAAAAGGTGGAAAATATCCTACACACACTATCCCAATGTGGCACAAACACCAAAGTCTCTCATACCCAAACTACTATGAAATGCATGAACCTAAGTAAACTTAAGTATAGTGAAATAATATCCATGATGAATAATTATTTACACCAACATCAACTAAGGTCTTAAATAATAAAAAATTAACAAATGCGTTAAATTTATATTATAAAAAGTAGACCCATGTCCTATGGCTAAAATCATTAATGAAGGTCATTAAATATTGTCTCTTGCCAATTGGAATGGTTTGTATAGGACCAATAAAATCAGTATGTGCTAGCTCCAATGATGCTCTTTATTTTATTGAGTTATCTGATTGATGCTTCTTACCTAAAATGCAAGCCTCACACTTTCTACTAGACTCTACTAACTTTAAAAAATCATGTACCATTCTTTTCCTAAACAAAAGACTCTTTGGAACACGAGCATATGTCACGCACTAAAACACTCTTAGGTGCTCAAACATTACTTGTGTTTTGACCATGCTTCTTATGGAATTTTGTCACGAACCAACTTCATTTGTTTTCTATTTATCAAATAAATAGTTATTGCTAAAAATTATCCCCAATAATAATTTAGGAGTCCCTTTTCTATTAGCATTCTCCTTTCCATCTCTAAATTGGTTCTATTCCTCCTTTTAGTCACTCCATTTTGTTGTGGAGTATAACTTATTACTAGCTTCTTTCGATGCTATTTTTTGTTAGAAAAATTCACAATTTAAGCATCAGAGGTTTATTGTCCCCCACCATATGACCTTAGAACCTTGATGGCATGTCCACTCTCCTTTTCAACTAAGGCCTCCAACAATAATAAATTAACAAATTCTTTAAATTTATACTACAAAAAGTAGACCCATGTCCTGTGGCTAAAATCATTAATGAGGTTCATTAAATATTGTCTCTTTCCAATTGGAATGGTTTATATAGGGCCAACCAAATTAGTTTGTGCTAGCTCCAACAATGCTATTTATTTTCTAGAGTTACCTGATTGAAAGGGATACCTATGCAACTTACCTAAAATACAATCCTAACACTTGCTACTAGACTTTACTATCTTTAAAAAAATGTGTACCGTTCTTTTCTTGGACAAAAGAGTCAAACCAATAAAGCATAAGTGTCCATATTAAATATACCATAGCTTGGAAGGTTGTTAGAATTAGGGGGCTAGTCCATTGAGTCAGAGGGAATCTTAGTTACTATAGAAGGTGACTTTGAAAGTTAAAGTGAAATATTTTCCTATATTTCTCACCCACGCATGTTATATAGAATATAGTTAGCTTGAGCTCCACACTATTTAGGGCTACTTGATGGACTGTTGCACATTTTCTTTGCTTCGGACCTATGACCATAGACTGAGAAAAGAAGTACAACTCTATCCTCAAAGAAAACATCTACTTGTTTTTCATTTGAACTACTACAACTACTTTCTTAGTCTCATCCTCATCAAAGTTGACACATTCATTTGGGAGATTTTTAAAAGAGGAGGAATTACTCCTTTTTTCAGAATTATAAAGGAGAAATATGAAGAGCTCTCATCTTAGTTTACAAACATCTAGTGAGATGAAGGGGTTAAGGTGGGTGGTATCAAGATGTAAGTATTGGAAGATTCGATAACTAAAGTGATAGGTTTGAACTTTAAAGTTGAAAATGTTCCAGAGATTAGGCCAAATGGTGTATTCATATTCTAAAAGTAGTGGGAAATTTACATTGTCATAAAAATATTCATCATAACTTTCATTCTAGTTGATCTACCTTAGAGTCTTGGTCTTGTCTAACATTAGGAAGGCAAGAGTGAGGTATGAAATATCACTACTACTACAACTTTGTTGTGTTAACTTTGATCAGAGTTGTTTGGAGCACTTGGAGTGCCTTGAAGATCCCTAGAACTCTCTAAATCCAATTCCCTAGTTATAACTAGATCTATCTTTGACTAAATTTTAAGACAACCTAATTGACTGCCTATTGATGTCAGGACCTTCCTAGAGCTGTTGGAGATTTGCAAATTTTCTATTATGATATTTTACTAATCTTCATACTCATCTTATTGATCATCAATGGGCACTCCATGTGAGGTAGATGAAGAGATCTCCACAAAGCCATCACATGACTCATTTTCAATTAACTCAACATCTTTACTAATGATGATCTTCCTGGTGATGGAGTTGTACAATTTATAAGCTTTGTAATCAGCTTTACAACCTATGGAAATGTACTTCTAACTCTTGTCATCCAACTTTTTCCTCTTCTCCTTTGGCATGTGCACATATTTCACACACAAACACTCTTAGGTTTTAAACCATCCACTTGTGTTTTAACCATGCTTCTTATGTAATATTTTCATGAACCACCTTCATTTGATTTCTATTTATAAAATAAATAGTTCTTGCTATGAGTTCTCCTTAATACTCATTTGGGAGTCCCTTTTCTTTTAATATTGTCCTCACCATCTCTACGTTGGTTCTAGTCCTCCTTTTAGCCGCTCCATTTTGTTGTGGAGTATAACTTGTTACTAGCTACTTTTCGATGCTATTTTTGTTACAAAAATTCATAATTTAAGCATCACAGGTATATTCTTCCCCATCATCTAACCTTAGGATCTCAATGACGTGTCTGCTCTCCTTTTCAACTAAGGCCTTAAACAATTAAAAATTAACAAATGTATTAAATTTATACTACAAAACGTAGACTCATGTCCTATGGCTAAAATCATTAATGAAGATCATTAAATATTGGCTCCTGCCGATTGGAATGGTTTCTATAGTGCCAACCAAATCATTATGTGCTAGCTCCAACAGTGCTCTTTCATTCTCGAGTTACCTGATTGAAAGGGATACCTATGATTCTTACATAAAATGCAAGCCTCATACTTGTTGCTAGACTCTACTATCTTTAAAAAATCATGTACCATTTTGTTCTTGGACAAAACACTCAAAACAACAATGTGTAAGTGTCCATATTAAATATACCATAGATTGGAGGGATGTTAGAATTAGGAGGCTATTCCATTGAGTGGGAGGGAATCTTAGTAAGAATAGAAGGTTATTTTGAAAGTTAAAGTGAAATTTTTCCCTATAGTTCCCACCCACCCATGTTATGTATAGATTCTAGTTGGCTTGAGATCCATGCTCTTTAGGGATACTTTATGGACTATTGTACATTTTCATTTCTTAGGAGATACGACTATAGATTGAGAAAAGAAGCACAACTCTATCCTCACAAAAAACATCTGGTTCTTTCTCATTTGAACTACAAAAAATACTTTCTTACACCCATCCTCGTAAAAGATGGCACATTCATTGGGGAGATTTTTAAAAGAGGAGGAATTACTCCTTTTTTCTAAATTATAAAGGGGAAAGATGAAGAACTCTCATTTTAGTTTATAAAAATCTAGTTAGAGGGAGGGGTTAATGTGGGTGGTATGAAGATGGAAGTATTAGAAGATTTGATAACTAAACAAATGGGTTTGAAAAGTAAAGTTCAAAATATTCCATGATTAAGGAAAAAGGTGTATTCATTTTCTTAAAATAATACAAAACTCACATTGTCATAAAAATATTCATCTTAACTTCACTTTGGTAGATCTCCCTTAGAGTCTAGGTCTTCTCTAACATTAGGAAGCCAAGAGTGAGGTATGAAATTATACTACTACTGAAACTTTGTTGTGTTAACATTGTTTAGAGTTGTTTGGAGCACTTTGGGTGCCCTGAAGCTCCATAGATCTCTCTAAATCCAATTCCTTAGCTATACCTAGAGATATCTTTGACTAAATTCCAAGGCAACCTATTTGACTGCCTCTTGATGTCAGGACCTTCCTAGAGTTGTTCGAGCTTTGCATATTTGCTATTGAAAACTCTTTCTAATCTTTATACTCATCTTATTGATTATCAATGGTCACTCCATGTGAGGTAGATGAAGAGGTGTCCACCAAGCTATCCCATGACTCATTTTCAATGAACTTGGCATCTTTACTAATGATGATCTTTTTGGTGATGGAGTTATAAAATTTATAAGCATTGGAATCAACTCTACAACCCATGGAAATGCACTTCTCACTCTTGTCATCCAACTTTTTTCTATTCTCCTTTGGCACATGAGCATATTTCACACACTAAAATACTCTTAGGTGCTCAACCATCCACTTGTATTTTGACCACGGTTCTTATGGAATATTTTCATAAACCACCTTCATTTGATTTTTATTTATCAAATAAATAGTTGTTGCTACAAATTCTCCCCAATACTCATTTGGGAGTCCCTTTTCTTTTATAATTCTCCTTTCTATATCTACATTGGTTCTATTCTTCCTTTTAGCTATTCCATTTTGTTGTGGAGTATAACATATTATTAACTCCTTATTGATGTTATTGTTGTTACGAAAATTCATAATTTAAGAATCAAAGGTATACTCTCCCCCACTGTTTGACCTTATGACCTTGATGACATGTCCAGTCTCCTTTTCAACTAAGGCCTTAAAACAATAATAAATTCATAAAATTCTTTAAATTTACACTACAAAAAGTAGATGCATGTCCTATGGCTAAAATTGTTAATGAAGGTCATTAAATATTATCTCTTGCCAATTGGAATGGTTTGTATAGGGCCAACAAAACCAATATATGCTAGCTCCAATGGTTCTCTTGCCTTTCTTGAGTTACCTAATTGAAAGGGATACCTATGTTGCTTACCTAAAATGCAAGCCTCACACTTGCTACTAGACTCTACTATCCTTGAAAAATCATGTACCATTCTTTTCTAGGACAAAACACTCAAACCAAAAAAGCGTAAGTGTCCATATTTAATATACCATAGCTTGGAGGGGTGTTAGAATAAGGAGGCTTGTCCATTGAGAGGGACAAAATATTTGTTACTATAGAAGGCTATTTTGAAACTTAAAGTGAAAATTTTCTTTCTAGTTCCCACCCACCCATGTTATGTATAGAATCTAGTTGGCTCGAGCTCCACTCTCTTTAGGGTTAATTGGTGGACTATTGTACATTTTCCTTGCTTAGGAGCTACAACCATAGATTGAGAAAAGATGCACGTGTCTATCCTCATAGAAAACATCTAGTTCTTTTTCATTTCAACTACTACAACTACTTTCTTACTCCCATCCTCATCAAATATGTCACTTTCATTTCGGAGATTTTTAAAAGAGGAGGAATTACTCCTTTTTTTTAAATTATGAAGGGGAAAGATGAAGAACTCTCATCTTAGTTTACTTGTAGATATCTAGTGAGATGGAGGGGTTAAGGTGAATGGTATCAAGATGGAAGTATTGGAAGAATTGATAAATAAAGTTAAAGGTTTGAAATGTAAAGTTTAAAAAGTTTCATGATTAAGCCAAAAGGTGTATTCATATTCTTAAAATAATGCGAAATTCACATTGTCATCAAAATATTCATCATAACTTTCATTGTTGTAGATCTCCCTTAGAGTCTTGGTCTTCTATACCATTAGGAAGACAAGGTTGAGGTCTGAAATCTCACTACTACTAAAACTTTATTATGTTAACTTTGATCAGAGTTGTTTGGAGCACTTGGAGTGCCTTCAAGCTCCCTAGAACTCTCTAAAGCCAATTCCCTAGCTATTTATGATTTCTTTCTTTTTTTGTTTTCTTGCATCAGAAGTTGCTCAGAGTTGTCTATCTTCACTTAGAGGTACCTAGAGCTATCTTTGACTATATTCTGAGGCAACCTATCTGATTGCCTATTGATATCAGAACCTTCTTAGAGTTATTGGAGCTTTGCATATTTTTTATTGCGGAATTGTACTAATCTTCATACTCATCTTATTGATCATCAATGAGAGCTGCATGTGAGGTAGATGAAGAGGTGTCCACCAAGACATCCCATGACCATTTTCAATGAACTCAAAATCTCTACTAATGATGGTCTTCTTGGTGATGGATTTCTACAATTTATATGCTTTAGAATCAACTTTATAACATATGAAAATTCACTTCTCACTCTTGTTATACAACTTTTTCCTCCTCTCCTTTGGCACATGAACATATGTCACACACCAAAGTACTCTTAGGTTCTCAACCATCAAATTGCATTTTGACCATGCTTCTTATATAATCTTGTCATGAACCACCTTCATTTGATTTCTATTTATCAAATAATTAGTTGTTTCTCCAAATTCTACCCAATACTCATTTGGGAGTCCCTTTTCTTTTAGCATTCAACTTGCCATCTCTAAATTGGTTCTATTCTTCCTTTTAGCCGCTATATTTTTTTTGTGGAGTATAACTTATTGTTAGCTCCTTTTCGATGCTATTTTTATTACAAAAATGCACAATTTAAGCATCAAAGGTATACTTCCCCCCATCATCTGACCTCAAGACCTTGATGACATGTCCACTCTCCTTTTCAACTAAGGCCTTAAATAGTAAAAAATTAACAAATTCTTTAAATTTATACTACAAAAAGTATACCTATGTCCTATGGCTAAACTCATTAATGAAGGTGATTAAATATTGGCTCTTACCAGTTGGAATAGTTTGTATAGGGCCAACCAAATCATTATGTGCTAGTTCCAACAATGCTCTTTTCTTTCTTGAGTTACTTGATTGAAAGGGATACCTATGCTACTTACCTAAAATGCAAGCCTCACACTTGCTACTATAGAAGATGATTTTGAAAGTTAAAATGAAAGTTTTCCCTATAGTTCCCACCCACCCATGTTATGTATAGAATCTAGTTGGTTCGAGCTCAACACTCTTTAGGGATTCTTGATGTAGTATTTTACATTTTCCCTGCTTGGGAGCTAGGACCATAAACTAAATGAAGAAGCACATCTCTATCCTCAAAGAAAACATCTAGTTCTTTGTCATTTGAATTACTACAACTACTTTCTTACTCCCATCCTTGTTAAAGATGACACGTTCACCTTTCTCCATTAGCACTTTGTATCCATTTTGGACCAGTGGTCCAACACTCATGATATTATGCTTAGTACCTAGGCCAAAGTAAATAATATCAAAATACTTCTTCTATCAGTCCTCGACGTAGATCCTAATAGATCCTTTTCCCACAACTGGAACTATTCCATTGTTTCCCATTTTAATCTCAAACATTTTTGTCAATGAAATAAAATAAAATTTGATTAACACTCTTGTGGTTACTACAACCATTGTGCAAATACTAGGCCTTAGGGTTGCTTTCTTTACCAATGTTGCACATAATGAAGCCTATGGACTAATTACTTTTAGCCACATTTGCACTCTATTGTGACTGATTATTGTGCCTTTTCCAGCACTCACTTGCATAATTACCAAATTTATGGCAATAATCACATTTAACATTACTTTTATCATACCTATAATTCAAATTGTTGTTCTTCTTGCCTTGTTTGGAGCTGATCTAAGAGTTTCTCACTACATGCTCATCCTGAGCTATCTCCTTCAACACTTCCTTTCCCAAAGTTGCCACGACCTCTGCCACTTGAGCTCCTTTGAGAATTTTTTCTTCTCCTCCTACCTTTTGCATTGGACTGAACTTTGAAAGATTTCTCTTGGAAATATGTAGCAGACCTATTTAGGCCTTGCTCATGGTTTTGAATGGAGGCCATTAACTCATCCACTGTTAATGTTGAGAGGTCTTTGGCCTCTTCAATGGTAGTGATGATTGCATTAAACTCTGAGAACGAACTTAAGAGGATTTTATCAAGAATCCTTTGTTCCTTTATTGTTTCTCCATTTATACTCAATTTTTAACAAACCAAAAACTCTTGTGTGAATGGTTGAAATAGACTAACTATCTTTCACTTGAGTTTTAAAATCTCTTCAAAGCATCTAGAACATTACCAATCTAACTTTATCAATCCATTTGTATCTTGTTTGAAAGATTTTTTAAGCTTCTTTTGCATACTTAGCTGCTGCTATTCTAGTAAATACTACCTCTATCAAGGCTGCCTCAATCAGACTGCAGGCTTTCGCATCTTTGCTCCTTATGTTCCTCAACTGGGTCTTTAGATAGTTTGTGAGGGCTGCAAACTGAGCGAGGTTAGGTGTATCCACACACCCATTGACCACAAGCTCCCATAATTCATTTGCAATTATCTTAACTTTGTTTATTAAAGGACGGTGGATGTTGCCAGCTCTTTCCGTCATCTCTGGCCACGTCTCCTATACAATAACCTTCAACACCCAAAAATAAATAAATACCCAAACTCACAAAGATTTAGAGTCAAACACCTCTGATACCATGTAAAAGATTTAAGAAATCCCTAAAAAGGGCATAGACAAAGCTATTATACCATGTAAAGAACCTAAAATCCCCAAATATATCTGAGATTGCAACTCAGTTGTCAATCACTGACAATGCACAGTGGAATACAAAATAAAATGAAGACACACACTAGAAACATGCAACTTTGTTTGTTGCTATCTATTAAAACTATAAATAAACTTAAAAAAACACAAAAAAAAAACTACTGATTACAAACAGATTTGCAACATTCAGCACCTGCTGCCAAAACAATAAACAACCTGGAGGTATACTTAGCTCACTAACATATTGATGGACACTTCTCACTTGGAGCTTGGAATACTTCACTGCTCTCAACCAACGAACAAACGGTTACTGTTGCTCTTCTCTTAATCACTCAAAGCTCAAGAAATATTCTTCTACTGAGTGACTGACTTTGAGATTATTCCGTCCTTTTGTCTTGTGCTATTCATACAGAAATTCCCCCTCAAAATTTGAATTCAAACTGGACCTACCAAATAAATTTTCTCTAAGCTAAAAGCTGCAGATCAAGGGCAAGTGGAGGTGACCAATCCCAATGTCTGCAGGAAAAATAACTCTTTGCACGCTGCACCTGACAGGTAAGTAGCAACGGCAGGGAAGAAGGAGGATCAGCACCTCGCGCAGATCCGGAGATCATAAGAGGCTTTCGAGCTTATGATGAGGATGAAAATGGATTAATTACAGTCTGCCTTCTCATGTTTATGTTCAACAACAGAAATTACACTAAAATAGGTAGCCCAATCATCTTCATCTTTCTGTAATGGGCGACATATGAATTGAATCATAGTTATATGGTCTGTTCTCGGAAGCTAGGTAAACTTCATTTTCTTTATAATATTATTCTCGATATAAAACAAATCTTGAACTGATTTCTTAATAAATATTTTAAAGGGTCTGGAAGCTTTCAGAATTATGCACTGCTTTTTAATAGAAAAAGTGTAATCTATTGTCTGTGAAAATATAATTGCATATTTTAGATGTTATATCTCATTGGCATAATCACCTCCTTGATGCATATGATGATTGCCATCCATTCAGTAGTGATTATTTCATCACTCTAATTTTTCTATCCCGAAAAAACATATCCGGTGGAGGATTCCATATCCTTTGGGAGATTCCCACCACAAATTAAATTTCTTTCGGTGGGAGATTCCATATCCGGCACAAATTCCTTTTAATCGAAAAGGGACCAAATTGCTAGAAGTTGGAATTTTTCCTTCGACGATTGTCTGTAATTAAAAAAAAACATTCTCTTATCTGATATTTTCCATCCACTAGTTGATATCAGAATCACTGTGCATTCATTATTAAGCATATCTTGCAGCTTAAACATTGTGAGCAGCAGTACGAATAGAATCTGGAAGTTATATCTTACTTCCCTAAGACATTTTAATTTTTTTTATCTGCAGGTGTGGCAAGTATTTGTCAATTAATTTAATATTGTAATAGAATTAATAAATGTAACTATTATTATCACAAAAAATAAGAATGTTCATTTGAATTAGTTGATTATTAGTGTATTTGGTAAAATTGTAGTTATATGATTTAAAATAGAAATAGTCAATGTTATTTGAATTATAATTATGACTTCAAATTATATATATTATAGGTTAAAATTAAATGTTTATAATTTAATTTTAATTTTGATTTAAGAAAATGAGATTGTATTAGAAATAGTAAAAGAAAATTTAGATACAAAGCTACTGGATTTACTTTCAAATTGAACTAGTGGTTAGGTTTGGATTCAGCGTTCATTTCACTCAACGTCACTCATGAAAATAGTTAAATTTAATTAAAAATTTAAAAAATTTAAAAACTCAGTTGCCAACTTTGTTTGGATTCAACGTTCATTTGATTCAAAACAGAAGTTCATTGCATAATCATTGATAAATCAAATTATTTAGCTGCTTTGAAGGGCGGTTCAATTATTTGTTACAATGAGTATTTTAGATTATTAAACAATCACATAAATGGTAATATGATATGTCAATTTTATTTATATTATTAAAAGTTGCAAATTTTGAAAGTATGAATGAGCTAAGAATCAGAACTACAGTCTATTTTCTTTTTACCTATCTTTTGCGGGCGTGACAATGCAATTCTGGACATGAGAAAAGGGGAGTTACTACAATTGGATTACAACATTATATAGAATGTAAAACTTCTACTTATAGGGAACATTTTGAGTTGTACGGAGATATAAAGGAAATTTTGTTTGAGAAATTTCTCTACAACAGTAATGATTTTTGAGTAAATAATTTTAGGTTTTAATAATGAAAACATTGAGTATGACATCTAAAAATAGATCTTAATGGCTATGACGTATATGATGGTCAAAGAGCATAAAATAAGCTGTCAATATGAGAGATGAAGATTTTGATTCTATTTATATTATTTCACATAGGAAGGTCATTTTGACTAGTTGGACAAATATTATATACAAAATTTAAGCTATTGTATAAAATTGTATGGTTAGTGAGCTCTAAAATGAGATAAGCATAAAGCATGCTCTCATCTCTCTTCAATCAGCTTAATGTTTCCTTTCATTATTAATGAATTCAAAGAGGCTATGCAAGTAATTAAATTTTGGAAACATAGAAACATCAATTCATCTAGATTTAGTCCCACACAACACTCACATATTAGGTGTCTTTCATTTTTCCATCTACTACATCTAATTTGTACCCTAACATTCACATGCCCACTTTGATATGCTGACATAGTTTATTGAACCCCACAAGGTTTCAAACAAAAACTTAGGCTCTTGGTACCTTTACACTACCTTAAAAATGATACTTTTTACAATAATTTCTTCAACCTTGTTATAGTCAAATGGTTTGGAGTTGACAAAAATTGAGAGATTATTCTAGAGGGTCAACTAATCAACCTATATGGTTGAGCGTAACATATATAGGCCCCAATAAAGTTTTGACAACTAATTCATCATAGTTTGATAAAAAATAATCTTTTAAGGCTCTACCTAAAACCATGTAGCTCATTGGGATCTACTTACCATGGGGAATGAGATAGGATCTTTACTAGCGTTCACCTACCCACCCCAACATATTATCAAAGATAATTTATACTAGTAAAGAATAGAAAAAAACTTGTGACCTTTACAATACTCTTAGATGCAGCGTTTTGCAAGAATCCATTCAATCTTGTCATGTCAAATGGTGTGGAATTGATAAAAAATGAGAGAGTTTATTTTGGAGGTACCCATATCCATGTGTAGGTCATATACACAGGCTTCATAATATTTGAGAATGAGTCAATAATGTTTGGGTAATTTTTTACTTTTATAGTGCTTAAGAGACATAGATGAAACTATTAGCTTAGAGGGATTGACACACCTACGGAACAAAATGCCTTTGCTAGTATTCATCTACTCACCCCAACATGTTGGTGTAGTCAATTTGGCCTCACATGACATAAAATGAAATCCATTCTCACATTTACACTACATTAAGTTACCTTTTTTTTGTAAAAAATTATTTGATCATTGCAATAGTTAAGTGGTGTGGGGGTGATAAAAAGTAAGAGGGGTTAATTTTGGATGGACCTTACAACCATCTGCTTGTCAAAATATAGAATTTATAGGTCCACAAACCCTAAGCATTACTTTATCATATTTTGCAATTTTTTTTCTCTTTGTGCTTTTAAGAGACCTTGTCAATATTAGCTAGCCTAATTGAAAGGAAGAAGAGAATGTAGTAACACTTCCTCTTCATAAAAAGTAAGTTCATTAAAGATTTCCATACTTTGTTTCCCTAAAAAATAAATGTTATGCCTCAGTAGTGAAACCCTTCCCCTAGTTGTTGAATTAGGCCCTAAAAGCTACCATAATAAAGGCAAAAAAGTGTTAAAACCCCAAGTAGTAGCAAAAAAGCTAATTTGGGTGAGGGGAAAGCTATGAAAATTCATCATGAATATATCTTGATTGTCTCACCCCCCTATGCCATTGATATTTTAGATGGGGAATGTGTAAAAGTAGATATCACAACCTCCTTAGGAGAAAGGAGATCTCTTAGACTTGCAAAGATTGTTGTGACACTTGAAAAAAAAACCCTTGAGGAGGAGAAGAAGGTACATTTAAAGGGCTCCACTTCTAATGATGAAATTAGTGAGGAAAATGAGAACACAATGTATAACCATGAATACTCTCTATCCTATTCCCTACCCTATAATTATCACTCAAGGGAAGCCCTAACATGGCTTAATTTTCATAAAAATTATGGTGATGAGGGGAAAAGGAATGAGAAGTCAAAGGGGCCATGAGCAAGGAGCAAAATGGGTAGGTTTTAATGGGTAGGTTTTAGCAATTAAACTTGAAGACATTTATTAATGTTGAAAATATTAAAAAAAATTAGGAGTGCATGAGACGTGAGAATAAGAGAAAAAAAGTAATTAATAGCTTGTAGAGAGTCATGATTTAAGAGTGATCCTATGAATCTGTGTCACACTTTAGACTAACAGTACCTATTCTGACCGGAAACCTTCCGACCAAACCCATTTGGTAGCCATGCAATGCTCGTGTGGCAACAGATTTCCGACCGAAAAGATTCTGACGGAAAGGGTTCCGGGCGGAACGTTCGCGGACGGAAACCCTTTGCGCTTAAAGAACTTAAAAATAGAAACAAACGAAAGGTAAGATGAAGATGATCGAGCTACCTATTGTAGTACAATTTCTGTTGTTGTACTTAAACATGAGAAGGTGAACTGTCCTGATGCTGTAGGACAGGTCAGCTGTGGAGAGTGCTTTCTTCAACTCCTCATCATCAATTAATCTATTTCCATCCTGATCAATCTCGAAAGACTCTTATGATCTCCGGATCTGTGCTTGGTGCAAAGTATGCCTGTTGTTTAGTGGCTGGAGGTGGATACACATCAGAATATGATTGGGGGGGTGGATACACATCATATGACTGTTCTTGAGTAGGTGGATACACATAATATTGCTGGAAAGCCATAGTTGTTTTAGCTTCGAGAAACAGAAATGCTTTTATCTTCCAAGTTCTATTCAAACGGCTGCTCACAATGTTTATCCTGATAGATATGCTTATATACGAATGCCCAGTGATTTGGACATCAACTAGTGGATGAAAAATGCCGGATAAGAGAGAATTTTTTTTATTACAGACAATAGTAAAGGGAAATTTCAATTTCTAGGAATTTGGTATATTTTAGATCACATCGAATTTCGACCGGGTATGGAATCTCCCACCGAAAGAAATTTAATTTATTGAAAGAATTTTTTTTTGTTAGTGCAGATAATTTTAAAGAGAAAAATTCTAACTTTTCCTGTAAAATAAAATGCTTATTCCAGAACACTTAAGCCATGCTTTTCTCATCTTTTGATTGGAGCGTACATTTTTTAACAACAAAATAAAAAAAGAGTATATATGCTAAATAAGGTCCTTAATGCGCTTAAGGGAGCACCAAAAGCATGGTATAGTACAATAGAGTCATATTTGTTAAGAAATGGCTTTAGGAAAATATATGGTAATCTCACTCTTTAAATCAAGAATCAAGGTATTGATGGTAAGATTTAGATTGTTGTCTTATATGTAGATGATTTAATTTTCAAGGAGAATGATGATTTTTTCATTGATGATTTTTATTTAGGTGTCTTGAGGTATTTCCTAGGAATAAAATTAAAGAAAATGAAATTTCGCATATTTATGCCTTAATAAAGGTATACAACTTAGATTTTGAAAAGGTTCAATGGCCATAGGTCTGAAGTTGAGCTACTAAGATTACAATAACAATGTAAATCCAACTATGTATACGAGTTTAGTTGGATGTTTGATGTATTTAACAACAAACAGGCTTTACATAATGCATGTAGTAAGTATGATTTCTAGATTTATGGAGACTCTAAAGGAGACGCATTAGAAAGCTATTAATATAATATGAAGGTATATGAAATGGTACCCAAGGATATGGCATTTTATAAACTACAAAAACTATTTTTGTGCAATTTAAATAAATAGATAGTTATTGGGCAAGAAGTGTGGATGATAAGAAGAGAACATTGGTATATTTGTTCCATCTAAGGTTAAGAGCTATTTCATGGGCTTCCAAGAAACAACCCATAGTTTCACTTTCCATAGTTGAGGTTGACTATATAGCAAAAAATGTAGTAGCATGCCAAATATTTGGCTAAGGGGAATCCTAGCTAATTTGAAACAACAAAAATAAGATGGTGCAACTATATTTTATGACAATGTCATGTATATCTTTGATAAAGAATATAATTATTCATGGAAGAAGGAAACACAAAAAAAATGGGTATCATTTCATAATGGAGTTGTTGAGCATGGTGATATCAAGGTCGATCATTGTAGGTTAGAGAAATAGTTTGTAATTTCTTATACAAAGCCACTCAATACATATAGTTTTGAATGCCTAAAAGATAGTTTTTGTATTATTGATTCAATTATAGATTGAGCATATAAGAGGCTCTGAAAAAATGGGAATGCTGGAAATTTATTGTGTATAAGCCCTCTCATAAACACCTACATGTTAGAAACTATATTTTATGACAATGTCATATATGTCATATATATACTACTTTTTCATTTATGAGACTTATTCCTTCTTATTTTCTCATGGATATGGATTTTTGTTTGCATTCACCATTTAATCTTTGTCTTCCCAAGAGGAGACATGTTGTTTGTTATCATGGACCTTTATTTTGGCTTCTAATAGACTTAGGTGGTTTTGGGGATACTTTATCACAAGGGGGGTAATGTTGTCTCCATCTTTCCCTTTATTTGAGGGGTAATTGTATTGTATTCTCATGATAGATGTCATTCTTGGAGGGTATTACTATATCTTTGATGCCACTTAAGTAATTGTTTTAACTCATGAATTTACATCTTATATTACTTTCATTCAACATGCCCCAAATTCTGACAAAAGCTACATGTTGGTCTCTCCTTCTTATTTTCCTCTTTAGGAAAGGTGATGGAGGTCTCATGATATTTGTCTTGGGCTTAGGTTTTTTCATTTTTTCCTTTTCCCTTAGCTTGAAGTGGAGTAGGAATTAAGGCATGAGACTTAGTGACATCATTTTCATGAAGTCTGGATTTCTCACCACTCAATCTCTCACAAAAGGTATCAAATAACGACATTGCAAATTATGTACCCAACCCATCTATGGTAGAATAGAAAGAAGTAGAAAAGTATGAAAAGACACTCGTAATCTTAGATAAAATAAAGAATATACATTCTTTATTAGTTTTTTCTTTCTCAAAACCTTTCAATTCATAATGCAAGCACTTGATGTTGACCAAATAATCCTCAATTGTAGAAAATGTATCAATAGAAAGAGAGGTTATTTCTTCTTCTAATGACATAACTGTAATTTCAACAACTAAACCAAAAATATCCTTGAGTTTGTTCCATACCTTTAGAAGTATATTGCATTCTTCGATGCGGAGGAACAAAGAGCCTAAAACATTCATAGAAATTATGCCTATTGCATTGTCACATTTGCTCCCATGTGTAAACCTTTCAAATTTTCTAGTGATATTAGGTTGAGTGTCACTCTAAGTTAACCACAAATCCTTCGACCAAAGAAAGTATTGTATACCCAATTTCCAAGTGTGGTAATTATGCAATGTGAGGATCTCAAACCTTGATTAAGCCATGTGAGTCACAAAAAAATAAAAAAGTAAAAATCTGATCTAAAAATCCCAAGATGAGACAAGCAACTGAAATAGAATCCCCCCATAAAGACTAACTTTAAGATGCAAAAATAGATAGAAATTTGTAAGTTTAGGTGGATTAACCTTAACCATGATGAGTTTGGCAAAAGTAGCTTTCCAATAGTATTTGAAATGTGAAAACTTGTTATCCGAAGCTCAAGATATGGTCCATGAAAGATAGATAGCCAATTTGGCTATAAATAAGAGTGAATGAAATTGCTAGCAAAAAAAAAATGTGGCACCTAGATAGGACACAATAGGTGGTGGGTTGCTACACCACAAGATACAATCAATTTTAAATCACTACAAAAACCAAGTCACAAATGGAGCTATAGGCAAGTAGCCACCTTGCATCTGTGAGCACAAGAGATTTCATAAGTTGCATGAGCTAATTCTCACACTATAATCAAGGCATGGCCCTTTCCAAAATTCTGAGGAGATGAATCCTCATGTTTTCTCAAAGTACAAGAAGGTGATCTAGATGAAGAAGGAATGGAAATATGAAACTCCTTGAGTAATTTCTTTAACTCATGAATTTCCTTCTTATAATAGTTTTGTGCACCATGTTGAAGCTTCTAACAAATGCTACATGCAGGTCTCTCCTTCTTCTAATTTTTCTTTTAAGAAGCGACGGTGGAAGTCTTGTGAGATTCTATCTAGGGCTTAGGTTTCTTATTTTTTCCTTTTCCCTTGGCTTGAGGTGGAGTAGAAACTAATGCATGTGACTTATTGACATAATTTTGATGAAGATTGGATTGCTCCTTAGTCAAAATCTCACAAAAGATCTCAATTGATGGCATTACAAACTATTTACCCAACCCATCAATAGTGGAATAGAATGAAGTAGGTAGGTATGAAAAGGCACCTGTAAGTTTAGAGAAAATCAAGAATATATGCATTCTTTATTATATTACTCTTTCCCACATTATTTCTACTTAGAATGCAAGAACTCAAATTTGACCAAATAATCCTCAATTGTAGGAAATGTAATAGTAGAAAGAGAGGTTATTTTTGCTTCCAACTGCATAACTCTAATTTCACTAACAAAACCAAAAAGATTCTTGAGTTTGTTCAATACCTCTAGCGCTGTGTTGCATTCTTCAATGTGAATGAACAAAGAGTCTAAAACATACATAAAAATTAGGCATATTACCTCCTCACAATTGCTTCGATGTGTAAACCTCTTAAATTCCCTGATGAGATTAGGTTAAATATCACTCTAAGTTAATCACAACCCTTTTTACCAAAGCAAGCACTATACGCTCACTTTCTAAGTGTGATATTTGTGCAATATGAGAATCTCAAACCTTGATTGAGTCCAATGAGTTGCAACAAAAAATCAGAAATCTGATATAAAACTCCCAAATGAGATAAGAAACTGAAATGGAAGCACCCAGAAAAGAGTTACTTCAAGATGCAAAAAGAGATAGAAAGTGGCAAATTTAGGTGGATTAGCCTTAATCATGATGGAGCTGGAAGAATTTGCTTTTCAACATTATATGGAGTGTAGAAAACTGATATAACAAGCTCAAGATATGCTCCGTCAAAGATAGACCTATGCCAATTGGGCTATAAAAGAGAGCGAGTACAATTGCTGGCGAAAAAACTGATATCGCAAGCTCAAGATATGCTCCATCAAAGATAGGTCTATGCCAATTAGGCTATAAAGAAGAGCGACTACAACTAATGGCAAAAAACAAATATGTGGGGCTTGGATAGGGCACGATAGGTGGTCGATTCTCACGAGATACAAGCCAACTTGCATTTGCGTGCATGACGGCTTTCAGTGGTCGTGTGAGCTAATTCTCACACTATACACGCTCGTGGTCAAGCTATAAATACATCAAAAGATGACAAATGTGGGGCATGTCGTATTAAAGTCCTCCATGTAGTCGACAAAGAAAAGGATCGAAAGAACCCACCAGTTCGTCCGTTACGCACATAATATAACCCTATCTCGAAATAATAAGATCAAGACTTTATAATATGTAAAGTTATGATTGCGAAAAAATATTTTGCATAAAAGAAGCAGCAGATCAGGCCACAGACCCAAATACAGGTACAATATTTCATGAATTGAATCAAAAAACCAAGCTCAAATGAATGAACAATGGGACCAATGAACAATGGACACTCAAAATGCATTATAAACCGTCTTCCAGGTTTTGGGCAATAATGGTTGGGAGTGTGGATTGGGCTATAAAGTTGCTATCTCTTTATAGAATCCTGAAAAATCTCCAATAGATGGATATGCAACATGATAGCTCAGGCAGAAAATAACAATCTGGAATCTCTGTTAGCAGATAGAAAAAAATGGAAAGAATGGCAATCTGAATATAATTTGTATTCTCGTAAAAACTGTGTTATTCAAAATAAAATAAACAAGCAGATATAAAGAGGAGGCAAAAACAGTTGTAAACTGTTATACAAAACTGTCAGAACAAAAAAACCTAATAAAATAAACTAATGAAAAATTAATCTAAATAAAACTAAACCCCTGATGAGATATTAACATCCCCCCCTTAATTTGAAGGGGTTAAGCCGAGTATTTCTCTGAACTTCTCAAAATTTTCCCTGCCCAAAGCCTTGGTAAGAATATCTGTTGGTTGATCTACAGTGGGGAAATATTTAAGGTATATGCTGCCATCTTTCACATGATGCCAAATCAAATGAATCTTTGTATTGATGTGCTTGGTGTGATCTTGAAATACTGGATTTTTAGCCATTTTGATAGCAGATTGATTGTCAATGAAGAGTGGAGTTGATGAAATCTATGGTGTTTGCAAGTCTTCAAGAATTCTTCGAAGCCATAAGATTTCCCGAGTTGCTTCAAAGGCGGCCATATATTCAGCTTTGGAAGAAGAGGAGGCTGGAATAGATTGCTTTTTAGATCTCCAAGAGATGACAACAGATCCAAGATACATTAAATACCCAGATGTAGATTTTCCATCTGTGGAATCACCTACATAATCAGAATCAGAATAGCCAACCAAAGAAAATTGATTTGTCTTGGAGTATTTGAGCCCATAGTGTTGAGTACCTTGCAAATAGTGAAGAATGTGTTTGGCAGCTAACCAATGAGTTTCTCTAGGTTGTTGCATAAACTTTGAAAGAACTCCAACAACAAAAGAAATATCTGGATGGGTAGTTGTAGCATAAATCAAACTAAAAACAAGTTTCTTGTAGATAGTTGCATCAACCAATGCTGAAGGGTCATCTGAAGAGAGCTTAAGATTTTGCTCCATAGGAGTACTAAGGGGTTTAGAATCAGCCATGCCAAACTTATGCAAAAGTTCACCAATATATTTTTGTTGGGTAATAAAAATAAAATGAGGTGTTTGAGTTACCTCAATACCCAAATAGTAATGAAGATGGCCCAAACCAGTCATATCAAAACCTTGCTTCAGTTGTTCTTTCACATTTTGAATATTATTCTCATCAGGACCAGTGATAAATAAATCATCCACATAAACAACAAGATAGACAATAATTTTATAAAGTTTTTTAACAAAAAGTGTGGCATCATCAAATTCAAAATGTTGGAAATTCAACTTTAAGAGATACTTGATAAGTTTTTCATACTAGGCTCGAGGAGCTTGTTTCAAGCCATATGATGATTTGACAAGCTTGCATATCTGATGTTCTTTTCCATTGACTGCATACCCATCTAGTTGAGTCATATAAACTGATTGCTTGAGATCACCATTTAAGAATGTTGTTTTAACATCCATTTGGTGAATTTTCCACCCATATTGAGCTGCAAGGGCCAACAAAGCACAAATGGTGGTCCATTTTGCTGTAGCTGCAAAGGTTTCATCATAATCTATGCCCATCTTTTGAGCATAACCTTTGTCAACAAGTCGAGCTTTGTGTTTGTCAAGTGTACCATCTGCTTTATATTTATTCCTGAAAATCCACTTGCAGCCAATAGGTTTACAACCAAGTGGAGGATCAACCAACTCCCATGTGCCATTTTTCAAAAGAGCATCATACTCATCTTGCATAACTTTCCTCCATACTGTAATATTTTTGGCTTCATTATAGGATGATGGTTTAGAGTCAATTATGAGATTGAGTTCACCAATTGTCTCCAAGTTATCTGCACTATTGGTTTGAGCTTGGAGCCTTGCTTTGTAAGAGCTTATTGTACCCGTTTTACCTATTTCAACAGATCTTAAATCTTTCAATGTTTGTTGGACTTATTTTGCCCACTTATGAGAAGACTTTGGTTGCACAAAAGATGTGACCATTTCATTATTAGATGTTGTATTAGTGGTTAATGGTTTGGAGAGTTCAAGCTCATCATGATGGGTTTCTTCTTGGTCATTGATTGATGGAGCAACATGAATTAGATCACTTGGAGATATAGATTCTATATGTGGAATCTCACAAGAGTTTTCTACCCAAGGAGAAAAAATTGTAATTGTATCAAGCTGTTTGAATTTACATTCATCATTTTCAGCAATGTTGGAGGTTTCAACAAATACAACATCAAATGTAATAAAGAAAGTTTTGTTGACTTCATCATACAACCTATATGCTTTGGAAGATTCTGAATAACCAAGAAAAATACACTTAATACTATGATGTTGTAACTTACTTCTTTTGTCCTTGGGAATTAAAGCATAGCAAGTGGAACAAAAAATGCGAAGATGTTGAATAGAAGAAGGATATCCAAACAACACTTCATATGGAATAAATTGGTGTAATGCAGATGATCGAGATCTATTACAAAGATAAATTGTAGTTCTTGTTGCTTTAGCCCAAAAATGTAATTTGATTCCTTTAAAATATAGCATTGCACAAACCATGTTCATGATAGTTCTATTCATTCATTAAATAATACCATTTTGTTGAGGAGTACCTAGAACAGTAAAATGATGTTGGATCCCATTTTGATGTAGATAATCCTCAAAAACTAGAGAAGTAAATTCTCCACCATTATTTGTTCGAAGAATACCAATTTGAGATTGAGCCCGTTTTTCAATCATAACATAAAACCTTCTAAAAATTTCAAAAGCTTCTGATTTTTGCTGCAAGAAATAAATCCAAGTCATGCGACTGTAATCATCAATAAACAACATGATATACTTAGATCCTCCCATAGAATTTATTGGTAAAGGCCCACATAAATCAGAATGAATAAGCTTCGATTTTCTTTGTGCTCTCCAAGTGAAGCGAGGAAAAGAATTTCTATGCTACTTGGCAAGAATACATGCTTCACATTTTTCAATTGTTTTAGGCAAAATAGGTAAGCCATCAACACCATTCTTTTGCAGGATATGAATGTTATCATAACCAATATGCCCAAGTCTTGCATGCCATAAAAAAATAGGAGATAGACTACCTTCTTAAGTAAGATATGCAAAATTTTTAGAAAAAGAAGAAGTGCCATTTAGTTTTAATAATCTCTCATCCTCACATCCAGTGAATACAACTTGATTATTTAATTGTTTTCTAACAACAACTTGTCGATCTTTGAACAAAATAGAGTATCCTTGTTGTCGAATCAATACTAGTGATAACAAATTACATTGCAATTGAGGAACAAACAATACATCATGAAGCATAAAGTCTGGAAGATTAGGCAACTTAAATCGAATAGTTCCTTTTCCAATAGGTTTGAGACTTGATTTATTAGCTAAATAAATTGGACCACATGCACTTTCATGAAATTCCTCAAAGTAATCACGTCGGAATGTCATATGTTGTGTGGCTCCAGTATCGAATATCCAAGAATCATACCATGAGGAATTAGATGCAAAGTTAGAAACAGAAAGCACATATTGATCATCATCACTATCACAAGAAAATTGGGCTACTCCTGGAATTTTATCATCTAAATGTTTATCATCATTATAAACTTTTGTTTTATCTTTTTGCTTAAAAGTATTTTCTTTAAAACTTTCTATCTTGTCCCATGATAACTTGCATTCATGTGCTTCATGACTTCCTTTTCTACCACATCTTTTACAATATAAATGTTGCCTATCATTTTGATCATCATTTTTCCTCCATTGACCTCTACCTTTGCCTCTATCATTATAATGTCCTCTTGAAGAGTTCTTATTTAGAGGTTTTACTTGGTGAGCAAAACAAACATTTTCATTAGTATTATCTATTTTTCTTCCAAAAGCTTTTTCACATTCATCCAATTTTTCAACCAATAAATCAAAAGTAATGGTTTTCAATTGGGTACTTGCTTGAAGGGACCTTAGATAAGTAGAATGTGTTGGAAAGAATTCCTTAATAAAAGTAGTGAGATGTATATCAACTTTCCCACCAACAACATTAACATCTTGTTTTATGGCTCTAATTTCAAAAGCTAGACTCATAACATCACCATTTTTTAATTCAAGATTGAACAATTTTAATTATAACTGAATAAATTCTAATTCTGAATGAGAATAAAATAATTTTTTTAACTTTTCAAGGGCTTCCCAAACAAATTTGCATTCTTGTATATGACGATATACATCTCCATTAACTGAAGCTCTTATCAAAGCCAAGGCTTTTGAATTTTTATAATTCCAAATTTCTTTCTCTTTAACATCTGTTGGTTATGTAGGTTCGGTATCTCCATCACATATTTTATACCATAAATCATAAAAAATTAATGTATTTTCTACTTTTCTATGTCATTCCAACCAAGTATCTTTTTCGGTTAATATTTCCCCAATCAATGAAACAATAGACTGCAATGTAAATTGAAAATAAATGTATAAAGAATTTGCACAGTTTGCAAATTTATAGGATTGTTCAAAATCTCTTGCCAAACTTTATCAAATATAACAAGATATAAAATTCTTGTAAAAATAAATAAAATCTTCAAATGTTTCACATAAAAATATACTCCAAACTCCAAAGCTCTGATACCACTGATAGCCCAGGCAGAAAATAACAATCTGGAATCTCTGTTAGCAGATAGAAAAAAATGGAAAGAATGGCATTCTGAATATAATTTGTATTCCTGTCAAAACTGTGTTATTCAAAATAAAATAAACAAGCAAATATAAAGAGGAGGCAAAAATAGTTGTAAACTGTTATACAAAACTGTCGGAACAGAAAAACCTAATAAAATAAACTAATGAAAAATTAATCTAAATAAAACTAAACCCTTGATGAGATATAATAGCACAGTCATAACCTCCACGAACCAAGTAATATACCAACTTGACACATAGAAGAAACTGATAATAATGAGAAATCAAATTCCACACAACCACAGATTAAGATTGCTCTTACCAATATACCTCCTCCAAAATGCAAAGAGGAAGGTCTGCTAGTTTGTAGGCAACTAAACAATTGTTCACGCACATGAATACCAAAAAACATCAGTCTCAAAAAATGGCAACAGTACATCTTTGTATGGTAGAAAAAATAGACGGCAAATGGTGGAAAACATGGGTTCTCAAAAAAATAATAGCCAAGCAATACAACAAAATTGTCATGATTGGGAGGAATAAAGGCTCGCTAAAACTCACTTGACAACCACAAATAAAATGCCTCAGATCCAAGAGAATACAAGCTGACTGGAAGGAATGACTCAGATTAAGCCTTGAATCAAATTAAACCCCAGCAATATGATGCAGCCCATAATGATATCGACCTAAGAATAAATGGTGAAATAGAATTTTTGAAATAAAAATTCAAACACAAAAGATATCATTCCTCCATGAATGTGTGAAGGAACTACCAACACATAAATTGGTGTGCTTAGCTATCAGCTAAGGCATAGATTGATGCCATAATTTCCTCAGCAACTTAAATTCCTGATGCAGCCTTGAATCTCATGGAGCTTGTTGTGATACTATGTAGATGCAAACAAGAATCCACTAGGAGACAACCAACCATGGAGAAACAGATGCAAGAGAAATGTTGATTGATTGATGATATTACGATGTAGAAAAGCTTTCTTATATAAGAAAGGGTGAGGATGCAAGCATCAATGAAGAGTTAGGGTAGGTACAACTCCCTACCAACTATTGACACAAAACACAAGATGCAAGTAAGTCAAATAATATTAAATCTTACCTAATGCTTAAAAAGATGATATACTGCTTATGTTAAACTTAAGAAATGAGTAAATAATAATTGACTCTAACAAAAAATAGTTATGAGAAGAGAGTTTATGGTAGCAGCAAGTAGCTTTAGATGATTAGAAGAACAAGGAGTTTGGTGTAGCTCTAGGAAATGAAAGACTCATGTGCAACTCTAGAATGAGAATCATTGGTAGCATCATCACTGCAAATATTTTTTTGAAATCGGTATTGTAATATAAGTATAAAGACTTATAAAAGTTAGTTTACGATTAATAAAAATTAAAATTTATTTCTATTTTCATTTATGATTTTTTTTACACCTCTATGTTGTTATTTTGAATTTTAAAACATAAAATTTGGTACTCTATTTTAGATATAATATAAATACAATATCTCTTAAATATAGTAGACAAAAAAAAAATCGTGGATGAATCTTTCTCTTTATTCCACTCCTACCTAGAATGAAAATGCAACTTACGATAAAAATATATTTGAAATTAACAAATAAAATAACCAGATATGATTTCAAAATGATACTAATAAGGAATAATGGATAAATACCTAAAATTCAAGTATCATGATCACAACTTATGGCTAACATGCCTACATTCCATATGTAACCATCACAACAAAAAACATGTTTTTGAAGTAAATTAGTTTACATATACAACAGATTGAAAATGGCCTTAATAGATCACAAAAGTAATTATTTTGATGAAATTGAAACTTACCTGTCATGCATTGAGATCATGCCATAAGATGTTGTGAATTCTTTTGGCCTTGCATCCATACACACCAAGAGTTACAATAAGCTCATTTCATATATAGATGACTTAATCCATAATACCAAAATATCGTCTAAAGAATATGTTAGAAATAGTGGTGGTGGTAGAATGAGGTCCGCATATATAGGGTACCACCCAATGAACCATTTTCAAAATCCTGGTTTGGGTAGGATATTTTGAGAAGCACAATGGATAGGAACCTATTTGAATCTATCACAAGAAAATTACATACTTAGATACATCTATCATTCTAGGATATTTTGTCTCGGGGACAACAAGTTTCAACTTACCCTAATAATATTTTCATTAGCAGAGGTCTCTTCAAACCATACAAACAAGATTTTATTCAAAGCTGAGTTTAGGATGGCAAACGACCCTGTAATCTAAACATGTATGGGTTTAAAAATGTTTGTGTTAAGGTTACTTTAGGTTCTTTCAAGATAAATAGCCACAATTAGAGGATCCAATCCTAAAACGACCAAAGTCACCAAGGGTTTGAAAATAGGAGCAATAAGATGCCTAAAAAGTTTAGGTATCATTGTAGGAATACATAAAACACCAATTATTAAGAGATGGGTTCATAAAATCCTTTAGGATATACCTATTCTAGAAAAAGGACCACTACTAGATAATATGGGAAGAAGAAATACAAAAGGTGTGGTTTGGGTAACCTTTCTTGAATCTACTATCCAAGATGAAGTACAAGCTCTTCAATGAAAAGCAATGATTGGTAAGGTTTGGAACTTTACTATGTCAAAATTAGTTCTTATAGATTATGTTCTATGTTCTTGGAAGGGAGTTCAAGAGATTTTTTCATAGACAAGGGTGAGTTCTATTTTGTAACTATATTTGATGCGTCTTCCTAAGATTTAGTTCATAAATTTAAACTGTGTTTTTTATAGGGTTATGTGGTTTTCACCCAAATCTGGTCCCCAAATTTTAACCCAAAGTTGGTAAGAATGTTTTTTGTCCCATTATGGATTTACCTTCCCTATTTTCTATTGGAAGATAGAGAAATTGCTTTGGTTGAAACAATAGCTCATTAGATGGGTACTTTTCTATTACAATATTTATCCTTCTTTCAAATTATGAAGCCTTTGGTAAGGTTTTGTGCTCTTCTTGAAGTATTTAAACCATTACCTAAAATAATATCTATTTAGTTAAAGCATAGCATTTGGGATCAATAAATTCCTCTTGGGGATCCTCAAAATTTTTGTCCATATTGCCATTGTCAATATCATATCAGTAAGGAGTGTTTTAATAAGAGGGAAATAAATTTACCCCTTTTAGTTTTGTTGGTGTAAATAATTATTCATCATGGATATTATTACACCTTACTTAAGTTTAATTAGGTAATGCATTTCATAGTAGTTTAGGTATGAGATACTTGGGTGTTTGTGCCACATTAGGATAGTGTGTGTAGGAGGATATCCACATTTTATGGTGTTGATCTTGTTACTACTCTATCATATCCACTTATTGTGGAGTGATAATTCCACCTTCGGTGGGTGATCCACCTCATGTGGAATATTTTATTGTTTCTCCTACCTACCACACCTATTTCCTACCTACCCTTGTTTCTTATTGAGCCACATGTCATGTTTATGTGCTCACATATCCATATGGCCTTGCCTACATAAGTAGGCTCATATTCATTATATGAACAACTATTGATGAGAATACAATTTATTCTTGTCCTATATTTTGTCACTCTATTTTGTACTTTTCATTTAGCTCTTAATCTTGGCAAAATCTCACATAGTATCAGAGCCAGGTCCAGGCTAGGAGCCCCAAGCACACAAGAGGTGTGACTTAAGGGGGGTGTTGCTCTTGGAAATAAGCCACACCCAGACTGATGATGGACTAGTCCAAGAGGGGTCAGTAACTCATTAGTAGAGCACTCCAGCAATGTATGGAAGGTCCTAGGTTCTAGTCCCAGCTGGTCCATGTATAAATAATTAATCATGGATATTATTACACCTTACTTAAGTTTACTTAGGTAATGTATTTCATATTAGTTTGGGTATGAGACACTTGGGTGTTTGTGCCACATTGGGATAGTGTGTAGGAGAATCTCCACCTTTTATGGTGTTGATCTTGTTACTACTCTATCATATACACTTATTGTGGAGTGATAATTCCACCTTCGTTGGGTGATCTACGTCATGTGGAATATTTTATTATTTCTCCTATCTACCACACCTATTTCCTACCTACCCTTGTTTCTTATTGAGCCACATGTCATGTTTGTGTGCTCACATATCCATATAGCCTTGCCTACATAAGCAGACGCATATTCATTGTATGAACTACTATTGATGATCCATCTATTTATGAGAATACAATTTATTCATGTCCTATATTTTATCTCTCTATTTTGTACTTTTCATTGAGCTCTTGATCTTGGCAAAATCTCAAATACTATCAAAGTTAGGTCCAGGCTAGGAGCCCAAAGCACACAAGAGGTGTGGCTTAAGGGGGGGGGTGTTGTTATTGGAAATAAGCCACACCAGGACCGATGATGGACTGGTCCAAGAGGGGCCAGTAACTCAGTGGTAGAGCACTCCAACAATGCATGGAAGGTCCTAGGTTCAAGTCCTAGTTGGTCCAAGTGTAAATAATTAATCATGGATATTATTACACCTTACTTAAGTTTACTTAGGTAATGCATTTCATAGTGGTTTGGGTATTAGACACTTGGGTGTTTGTTCCACATTAGGATAGTGAGTGTAGGAGAATTTCCAGATTTTATGGTGTTGATCTTGTTACTACTCTATCATATCTTCTTATTGTGGAGTAATAATTCCACCTTCGGTGGGTGATCCACCTGATGTGGAATATTTTATTGTTTCTCCTACCTACCACACCTATTTCCTACCTACCCTTGTTTCTTATTGAGCCACATGTCATTTTTGTATGCTCACATCTCCATATAGCCTTTCCTATATAAGTAGACTCATATTCATTGTATGAACAACTATTGATGATCCATCTATTGATTAGAATACAGTTTATTCTTGTCCTATATTTTGTCTCTATTTTTTACTTTTTATTGAGTTCTTGATCTTGGCAAAATCTCACAAGTTTAAATCAAATTTTGAGGATAATGGATATTATGATAATTCTGTATTTCTAGAGATCCTCCCTCAAGTTAGTCATATTTTGATAGTCGATATTCCTTTAGAATGCCATTCTTAGAGTGAATTGTAGCAACCAAAAGAACAAGTTAAGTTGAAAACTAAGAAAAAATAACTTTTATATATTTAATAGACAGTACAATTTATTCATCCCTCCTCTTTGGAAATAGTGTTTTTCCCTTTCAAAGATTTTAATTCAATTAAGGAAGTCAATTAAGACTTTCAAGCTTCTCCTTCTAAGCATGATCATTCTCTGCCTGCCCTATAAATGGTATCATCACACAAACCTCTTAATCATAACTCACATATCTCTTTGGTTCTAGAATGGCTTCCAGTGAAAAATATGGTTTTCCATAAGGCTATGAAAACAAAAACTTTAAATAAAATTTTTCAGCTACAAAATTTTGAAAATAGTGAACCACAGATAATTATCACTCAAAATTTGAATCCTAGTACATTTAAATTCCCTTGTAGTAGAAACCACACAATTGAATAAATATTTGCCCCTAACAAATAATCACCTTCCAAGGAGGTCTCCTTGGGGTTATGTTTTAGATTTGGAAGTTATCAGAAAAGAAAATACAAAGAGCGGAAATAGGGGTTACTATTCTAACTTGAGGAAGAGCCTATTCCAAGTACTTGAACCACACTTAATGAAAAACTAAAGGCTAGGAAATCTACAAAGGTGCAAGGACACCCATATTAGATAATTGTATCATATCAAGGAGAGCTAAATGCTCTATGAAATTTTAATGATGACCATGATATTGAATGTTAGGGGTATAAATTCCCCTAATAAGAGACATCTGATCAAGGGAAAAATTGATTCTAGTGGTGCAAATTTGATGCTATTGTAGGAAAAAACAATTTATGATTCTCAAGGTTAATCAATTTTTAAAGGCTAGAAATTATGGGAAGTTCTTTCAATTGTTTCATTAATACATTTGGACTAGATTTCTGACTGAGGTTTCTGACGGAGAAGGTATATTGTGGCCAAATTTGATTTTTTTTTGAAAAAATTCCCGCATTCATCGTAATTCTGACGGAAATTACCCATTTGGTTTCGACAAAGAAGGCATTAGCAATGAGAATTTTCTTTTTTTCAAAAAAGTGCTCGAGTTCATCGTAATTCCGATGATAGCAGCCATTACAAAATAAAAAAAGAGGCAGGGAATTCATTTGTGAATTGCAATCCCGCGTAGGCATCCGTGGTGATTTCAACCCCCAAGAACATCAAACCTGCGTCGAAGGCAATCCCATGCAGGAGGTAGATTCAAATTGCCCTAGTTTTCAATTTCATGTTGCAAAAAATATACATGTGGTAGTTAATTGTACTAGTTTAATCTTGTAAAACCATAGAACTGTGATTGAGGAGTGAGCATTCAATTTTGTATCAGCAATCCCTTCCTCCCATATACGCGTGTGTTGATTGTTCACATGAGATCACATCTCTTTGCAGCATCGTATCAAACAATTCACAAGCCTTGTCCATGCTTCCACATTTTGCATTCATGTCAAGAAGGGCATTTGCAAGTACAACACCTAACAAATTTCCTCTATCCATTATGCTTTGATGGATGTCCATACCCTATTCCAAAGCTCCCATTTTTGCACGGGTAGGGAGGATGCTAGAAAAGGTTGTAGAATTTGGCTTTATGCCTTCCAATTTCATTTGCTTGAAAGTGTCTAAAGCCTTTTCGACAAATCCATTTTGTGCATATCCAGCAATCATTGTAGTCCACGAGACAAGATTTCTTTTAGGCATTCTATCAAATGGTTCACGTGCCTTATCTATGCTTCCACATTTTGCATACATGTCTACCAAGGTAGTTACAACTACAACATCTGACAAAATTTCTCTATCCTTTATGCTTCGATGAATGTCCATACCCTGTTCAAATCTCCCATTTTGGCATAGGCAGGGAGGATAGTAGCAATGGTCGTGGAATTTGGCTTTACACCTGCCGATTGCATTTGCTTGAAAGTTTCTAAATCCTTCTCAACAAATCCATTTTGTGCAGTTGCAACTACATTTGACAAAATTCCTCTATCTTTTATGCTTTGATGGATGTCCATACCCTGTTCCAAAGCTCCCATTTTGGCATAGGTTGGGAGTAGGCTAGCAAACATAACTAAAGAAATGCAATGATCAGCTCCAAATACATCAAACCACTACTAACAAAACCGAGAGTCTAAAATATGATAGGGTAATAGTGTGAGCTGTCCTGAAATAAAATATTTTATTTTCAATTTCAACTAAAACATAATTACTCAGCCATTTAATGTTATTAATAAGTGTTTAATTTATGAAAGAGATAAATGGTTGGCCACAAGTACATGAGTTACTAAATGCACACAAATAAGTGAATTTGATATTCAAAACTATCTACAATGAATTCAATTCTTGTCCATTAGTCATTTATGTTTACAATAAGCATCTTTCTTTGTTTTTCTTAATCTTTATTCATAGTTATGTGCATATTTCACAGTCTATAATTAGGATATCAATTGCTATGGCTGAACACTAGCATGATGTTTGTGTTGTGGTATAGATGCATGGAAACATAATTATGGGATTGTTATATTATAGAGATCATAAATCTAGATATCTCATATTAGTTATAGCTCTCGTTGGATTGAGTCTAAAGTTGACATACAGTCATAAAGCCATTATTAGCAGATCTGTCCATTTCTAGTAAAGACAATTGAGAAAGTCATTTTGATATTGAGAGTTTCTTATCTGTTTACCTATTGATCATTATTAAGCCATAATATTTAGGTCTATTTATCTCTCTTGAAAAACCTCTGTAAGTGTCCTAGATTGTCCCTACTACTCACTCTTCAATTCAAAAAAATGGAGTTCTAAAGATTTGTTGCACAAGATGGTGTTGAACATATCAACAAGGCTAGCATGGAAGGCATGTTCAAGCTTCCACTTGTACAACTTACAACAAATGATTTGTTGATAGAAGAAATTCTTGAAATAGGGATACAATCGAAAGACAAGTAAGTACATACAAACCTCCTCAGTTGAAAGTAAAAACTATGTATAAAAAGAGTACATTGAAATAAACACAATAGAGATACTGATGGAGACTTAATTGGATGTAGCATGTCACACCAAAGTTGTTAGAGTATGCTAAGCTAGTACATAATGTTTCGTAAAGCCACATTAGTATTTTACCCAGATCATTATCTACCAAAACTAACTATAGTAATCCTTTTGAGGATTAATTTCATTGTGCTAGATCTTCATTTAGTTCCACTTCTTGTTGGAGAAAAGAACAGTTATTTCTTGAGGTAGATGAATATCCCATCAACAAAGGACAAGACCCTTTCTAGAATATAAAAAATTCTACTCCAACAAAAGATCATGGGGGTTTCACTAGAGATATTGAATAAGACATAGACTTCTACTGATGCATTAAAAGCATTGGCATCTTCTGCATTTATTGATGTAAACTCTCTGTGACGCCACCACAACCAACAAAGGTGTAAAAAGTTGTTTGCAATGCATGGATTTTTAGGATTGTCCTTTGAGAAAATAGAATTAGAGTATGGAAGCAAGATCTGTCAGCTCCTAAGGGAAAGACCATGTCAAACAATAATTTCTATTTTCTTGCCTATGAAGAAAGACCATGTCAGACAATATCAACGAACAACAAAATAAGGAGACAATTACTAGATTGTGGTCTAACTTGAAAAGAAAAGGTGATGGAAAATGTTATTGTCTATGCAAAATTTGTAAGGGCTTAAAGACTAGAAGACTTCTAATCAAAACAACGAAGAAACATTGTAGGCTGCATGGTCACATTGAAGGTGGACATGATTATCATCCATTGGTAAGTTTTTCATTATATTGTTTTGAAAATTTATATACATAATAAATCACGTGATGATGAGATCATGATCATGGTTTATTTATGTATATCAATTTTATATAGGTCGAGCACCCTAGAGCACATGGTATGGATCAACACAACCCTGAGAATATGGTTTTTGAAGTGGATGAACATGGAGGTGTGAGTATTGAAGCTGAAGATAATGATCCCATGGAAGATGACGATCATGAGCCAGAAAACACAATTGAAGATGATGGTACAAATACATTGATCCATGACTCATTTAGTACTCGCGCAGCTGATCATGATGATGAAGATGACCTTGATGTTGTTCATGATGTCCATCTACTTGAGAAGGCATCTGAGGCCCTTTATGAAGGCTCACAAGCAACTCTTCTCTCTACTATATTGTTGTTGGTGAACTTGAAGGTTATGAATGGTTTATCCAACATAACAATGTCACGTATGTTAAGGCATGTCATATATGTCATAATAAACTGTGAATCATGTTGTACCATTAATATTCTTTATTATAACAAATTATATTTTGTTGTTGTAGATTGATAGGTGAGTTTTTGTTACCACCATCAAATATTCTACCTCGCTCATACCGAGAATTATCTGTCATTATGAAAGATATTGGAATGGAGTATCAAGCAATAGATGCTTGTCCCAATGATCATATTATATATCACAAACAACATGAATTTTGAATTGAATGCCCTGAATGTCATATCAGTAGATATCGAACAGATCAAATAACAAAAAGGGTTCCTCGCAAGGTTCTTCGCTATATTCCCACTATTCCACGTATGCAACGATTATTCAAGTGCACTAGCTTGGCACAATTTATGGATTACCATGCACGCAATAGAAGTTGAGATGACATTATTTGAATGCCTATGGATGGTTCAACATTTATGGACATAGAGGAAA
This sequence comes from Cryptomeria japonica, assembly GCF_030272615.1. Classification (NCBI taxonomy): domain Eukaryota; kingdom Viridiplantae; phylum Streptophyta; class Pinopsida; order Cupressales; family Cupressaceae; genus Cryptomeria; species Cryptomeria japonica. Next base: position 165,068,915 of record NC_081414.1, read on the forward strand.
AGTGGCCACACTTTAAATAAGAACCTCATAATCTCAAGCTTTCATTGGCAGCAGACGGTGTCAATCCATTTGGAGAGATGAGATCTGTTTACTCAGTGCGGCCTGTTTTTGTTATCAACAATAGCATTCCTCCATATATGTCAATAAAGAGGGAGCACATAGTGTTGGCAATGATTGCTCCAGGTATTTTATCTTTTAAATATAGTTGTCTAAATTTAATTATAAATATTGCAGTAAAATGGTCATAATAATTATGTAATGTTTTTGTTCATTCGATTAGGTAAGTACCAAGTTAAAGATATGAATGTATATATCGAGCCTCTTATTGATGAGTTGCTAGAGTTATGGAATGGTGTCACTATGTATGATGTCTCTAGACCAATAGGACAAAGACAATTTTAATTCTGTGCGATGCTTCTATGGACAATACACAATGCCTCGGGGCTAACACATTTTTGTGGTATGTTATAGTGTTTAAGTTGTGCATGAACATTATAATTCAAAAAATTATCATATTTAATCCAATTATACATTATCTTGTAGGTCTTCAAACAAAGGGAAAATTTGCATGTCCTATTTGTGGTCCAACGATGAAATCTCGTCATTCAAAAAGTTTAGGAAAGCAGGTATTTGATGAGTATAGGCACTTTCTCCACAAAAATCATAAGTATCGAAATACTAAAAAACATCTTTTCAATGGGAAAGAAGAGAATACATCAAAGCCACAAAGAATGACACCTCACCTATGGAAGTTGGAATATAATAGAATTAATCATCAAGGTAATGCCATTCCATCTATTGGTTTGTCATAAAACATCTTTTCTATTTTGTTTTGTTTATTGATGATGTGATTGATGATCATGAAGGTCGTGAAGGCATAAATGACCACCTTCCAAAGGGAATGAAAAGTTATCCCTGACAATTTAGTAGGTTGCCCTACTATGAGCAGTTACAAATTGTTCATTTGTTTGATAGTATGCATATTGGAAAGAATATAACAGAGACATTATGGAAAATATTGGATGGAAGGCGTGACAAAGAAAAAATTGTCAAAATATGTAGTGACATTTAGGATTCCAATCATGCAATGATAAATGTCATTCAATCAAATAGCCATGGAGACCAGATTAATATAAGTAAGTTTCCTTGGTTATTAACAGACCAGCAAAGAAATGCTATAAAAGAAGTCATACGAAAAATTCGATTTCCCACAGGATTTGCTGCGAACATAAACAATCTCATATCAAAGAAAAGTGAATTTGGGCCAGGGATGAAAATGCATGATTGGCATACCTTCATTAAGGTAATTCATGTTCTTGTGTTTTTAGTATGTATTTATGTACTAAGCGTACATGTACTTTTCATTATGTTACGAAAAAATGAAAAGATAATTTTATAATTGTTGCAATATGTTCTACCTCTATCTCTCCCATACGACTTCGACAATAATGTCAAGCAAGTCATATATGATCTTGGAAAATACATAAGGTAAGTAGTGATATTTGTTTAGTTCGTTGTATAGATATTATATTTGTGATTTGTTTTACTTCTTATGTAATATATTTTTTTGCGTCTTGAATACCTTGTAGGTGGTTGTCATGTAAAGAAATCCATAAAGATGATATAAATATTGGAAGAGAAAAATTCCTCATTTAATGTGTGAAATGCAAAAGTGTCTACCTCTAGCTTTTTTCAATGCACAAGAACACTACCTCATACACCAAGTTGAGGAGATTGAATTGTGTGGTCTTGTACACACTAGGTCAATGTGGATGGTTGAGAGGCACTTGAAATTTTTGAAGGCTTTGGTTCGACAAAGAGAACATCCTGAGGGTTCTATGGTGGAGGGATATATGGTATACCAGACTATGGTGTACATTTCTGAATATCTTCCTAAGTTTGCAACAAAGATCCATGTGGATCGCATTTGGGATCCCAACACCATTAACAAATTTGAAGGGGAGTACTTGATGGGGAAAGGTAGATTGAGGAAAGTGAGAGGTAATTATAAGATGTTATTGTAGTTAATTAATTCTTAATCTTCAAAATAAATCGATTGTAAGATGTCTATTTATTTTTTGTACAGTTGGTCGAGAGTGGGATGCACTGTGTATATTGCAAACAATCTTGATTGGATGACAGTATGGATTGAACATTGTCAAGATTCTGGATGCACGTTAACATGGGAAGGTGTTGCTTCATTATTTAAAGAAGCATATCATCATGGAGATTCCAATGTTATGCAAAGGGAAATTGATTTAGCATATGGTTTAAGAGATAAACAGGTACGTATAAATTTATTAATCACCCATATGTTTATCAACTCACAATGCAATAAATTTTACATGTTTGACATATTGTAGGTCAAACATCACAATGCTATGTGCTGCAATGGTCATAAATTTCCCATAAAAAAGTTGGATGACACGAAGAAAACTTGTGATTCTGGCATCACTGCAGTCTTTGAGGTGACAAATATTTCATCAAGAAATGACATTCATCCTCAACAGTCTCAAAATTGATACTATGGCATTTTGGATGATATACTTGAGTGTGACTTTAATTCCTTCAAATTAGTTTTGTTCGTCATCAAATGGTACAAGCTACGATTGAATAAAAATGATCCTGATAGAACTGTTATTGAACATGATAATGGTTTTATAATGCTAAATACAAGGTCATTTGAACCAGTTGGGGATAAGCCCTATGTTCTTCCAAGCCAATGTGAGCAAGTATTTTACTCAAAGGTTCCACATAAATCGGGTTGGTCATTTGTTGTTAGACATGATCCAAGAGGAAGGCTGATAAAGTATAATGTGATGGAAGAAGAAGATACCAAAGAAGAAGATACCGAAGAAGTAGAAGATGAAGTGGATGATGATCATGATCGATAGTTTCACAATGATGATGAAGAAGAACAAGAAGAAGAAGAAGAAG